>NC_143478.1:83912787-84245287 GCF_027475165.1 Benincasa hispida | reverse complement strand
TTTCTCCAAAGGTGGTGCAATATTAAGAGATATAAGGTTTCAAAAATTTTAGATTAAAAATTAACGTAAAATTAAAGGAAGAAAGATATCTCAATATATGGTTAGGATTTTGCCACGAGTATGAGTGTAAGGCACGTACTTACATGGAAGTGTGTGAATGCAAGGGTAAAATGGTCATTAATAATACAAAAAAAAAGTAAGAGCAAAGAGGGTGTTGACATATGAGGTTTTTCTTCATTAAATTTCAATTTTTAAGTTTCTTAAATTTATTATTATATTTAATTTTCAGTTTGATATTTATGTTAGATCTAAGATTAAGTTGTTTGTCATTTTTAAGCTTTAAATGTTTTGTGAGTTTCTCTTTTTAATATTGTTTTAAAATGTAAGTGGTATTAATTAGGTTCATATCCTTGTCCTATATAAGGATGAGCTATCATGTATTGAGAGTATCACAATTTTGTGTACTACATTTTAAGTACCACATTTTGTGTATCACCATTTTGTGTATCACGATTTGGTGTACAATATTTGTGTATCACAATTTTAGTATCACATTTGTTGAATCACATTTCTTAAACAACATTTTGTGTATCACCAATTTTTTCCTACTTCAATAAGAAGTTTGAATTTCACTCTCATTTTCATTTTTCTTCTCTTTATTCAACAAACATTGAGATATTTATTTACTTTCGCAACATTTATTTTTCCATCAATTCCATTTTCTCAAAGTAACATCACAGTTACTTTGATCTTTGCAACAAAGGGAAGTGAAAAATTCTCCCCTTCTAGCCCCTCTTAATATAGTAGAGACATAGATAAGAGAGTATGTTATGTGAAAGTTATATATTATGTAAACCTCTAAGTGAGGCTATTGCCGAGTTGCTTATAGATTTGGCTAAATAATTCATTTAAGTATTTTACTTTAATAAGGAAGTAAGAAACTAATACATACTTAGAGTCTAAATTGTATGTTGGTATTAAGAAGATCTCATACTTAGGGACGCTTAAGTAAATTTGGGGTTGTTTCAAACAAGACATTAAAAAAAATGCTAGAGTAATAAAAGAGGAGATCTCGGGTTTAGGGAGAGACTTAGATAAGCACCAAGGAGTAAGTTGTATGAGAGTCCTCACTGAAGACGATATTTAACAAATAAACATTTCATTGTAAATGCTCAACACTTTATTAATGAAGTTTCTTTTTATTGGACATATTACCTCCCAGACGTAGAGGTGATATTGCATCAAATTGGGTCATAAATCTGTGTCTTTCTAATTCTGTTTAATTACTAAGTTTGCTCTCTTGTTCTTCTTGATTGTTACGACATCATGTGTGACTTATGCGGTTACATATTAGATTCAAATCTTCACACATACTTCTCAAACTACTGAAAAGAACCTTCATGTCACTTCAGTTGTCTATCCTATCTATTAGAAAGAGCAACCTATCTATAAGAAAGAGCTACCCTAATGCCTAAGAACATGTGATCATCTTTTACCAACTGCCCCTGCAAGTAAGATTTTTTTCCTCTCTCATTTTCAATGATTGTAACACCAACACAAAAATTGCACCAAGTTCAAGAAGCTAGCTAGAGCTTTTTCCCAACCAGATGGGTTGGGTTTGATGAACTCATTTTTTGCACCTAATTTGATGTCTTGCCCAAAACTTGATAGAGCTTTTCATTCCAAATCTTATTATCTTATTACGTTATAAATTCTGTCATACATTAACTTCGCCTTAGAGATGCAAACATAGTCTCATATATGTTAAAGCTAACATAAAATTAGATTCATGACGTATAAGTAAAAGAGATGAAACATTCCCTATTCATGTTTATTGGGCTGAAAGTAGAGAGAATAGTACTATATGATATAGTAAAAGAAACATGTGAGTTCTGAGAAAAGTGGAAGTAAGTACATAGTTTGAAAGGCAATGTCAATTCTTCATCAGTTGAACAAGGAACAAGAAGCATCCTAATAAGTAACTTGGAAATTTGGTTTCTTGAGAGGGGGGAAAAAGAAGAAAAAAATAAAAAGGGAAATATATATATATAATATATATATATATAGTGTTGTTTGTGTTTGTATAGTTTTGGGTATGTGTGCGGATGTGGAAGACAGAGTTATGATGTCAGTGGATAAGTTATAGACATGACAACGCCTTTGTGTTTTTTCAGTTTGAATTATGACAGAGAGAGACCCCAATTGGCAAAACCCTATAACTATAAGGCTCTGGTTTTGACACACATTGTCTTCCTATTGTCTCAATTCTGAATTTTCTCCCCCACCACCCCTTTTTCTTTCTTTCTTTCTTTCTCAACTTATTACTGACTCTGAGTCTTCATTCTGAGATGACAAGAGTGAAAGATGCCCTTCCATTTCTCTTCCTCACCTTTTCACTTTTCTCCTTTCTCATTATTATTATCTTTATTAGATTTAGATATTACTTTGGTCTTCCTATTAATTTGGTTCATTTTGATATTTATACTTTTAATTTTGGTTTATCTTGATCGTTGTATTTTTAAGAAGTGACTATTGTGATCATTTTATCTTCACTCTTATTTTATGTTTAAAGGATTAAGATGATCACTTTTTGAAATTTCATCTAATTAATGATAATTATAATCAGTCGTAGTAAACTTGACAATGATAGTTTATAATTATCTATAATTTTTCATTGTTGACAATTAGTTATTGTCATTGAAAGTTTAATTATGATAATTTTTTCTTCAAAATTGTCAACAATACTCGTATCTTTATCGGGGATACAACGACACGAAATAAATATCACCAATCTTAATTGTGATAGTTTTCAAATGTCGTGAAATCCTAGTTTTTTTAGTGCAAAGTTGAAAATATATAGACCAAAATGAATATTTTGAAAGTATGGAAATCAAAATGAAACAAAGTTAAAAGTATAAAGATGAAAATTAACATTTTAAAAATACAATAACCAAAATGAACAAAAATTAAAAGTTCAAGGACTAGTAGAATTTAAACTTTTATTATTATTATTGAGATTCCTTTTCTCCAATACATTTAATCAACTTAGTAGCTAATAGATGAAAGCAACATGGGTGGAAGAAATCTAGGTTTATTAGATGTTAACTATGGTGTGGGTTACCTTTTAGAACTTGTATCTATTCATACAAAATTGACCCATTCATGCACCAACTAAATGTAGCTTAATTATTTAAAATAATATTCTAGTCCTTGTTACTTTGAGTTGCATCCAATTTTAAGTTTTTGTATTTTTATTTGTAAAGAAAATGCTAGTAGGGATTATAAATTTTTTATTTTTATGAAAAAATTAATAATAAACTAATTGAGATGAATCAACTTTAAGATTTATTGAAAGTATATACACTAAAATTGAATATATATGACAAAACACTAAATACAAAAAGGATTAAGATGATGTTTTAATCTATATTCTTTTAATAAACAAGTTAGAGGTTTTGAGGGATTGAACTTGTATAAATAAATTGGTTAACAAGTTTATGGTTTGAAATAAGTACAATTTGTGTCTGCCAAATTATTGGCTTTGACTTTGTCATTGTAGGCCATATCCAAAGGTAACTTGTGAACCATTTGCTCTTTTAATTCTTTTTTCTATAGTTTGAATTCATTGAATCAAGCTTCTAGCTTGTGAATAAATGGTGAAACTGATATATACCTTTCTTTGATTTTTCCTTTTTTCTTTATGTTTATGTATACCAAAAACTTGAGTAGTCTTGTCATTGGTGGGGTTAAGTTTGTAAAGAAAAATATTTAATGAATTTGAGACTCCATCCATATTTATGCATCTCATCAAATTGCATAATTATAATTTGTCACGTGACAAATTATTCTTATCTTTTTTAAAAAATACATTTTAATTATTTTTTATGTTTTTTTTATTAGATTCAATTATCTTTTCAGTTGATTAAGTGGTTGTATGATTGAACGTGCGGTTATAGTAGTTTGATTTTAAAAAAATATATATATGTGAAGTGCTTAATACATTGATATTTTACTAGAAAGTTAGTTAAGTTTTGCACCAAATACAATTCAACCGTTAGTATGATACATTCTACTTTTGATGTTTAAAACTTTAAATTTTCAATTTTAAAAAATCACTTTAATTTAAAGTTCTTTTCAAAGTTTTTTTTAATAAAAAAAAGGAATTAAAACTCATTTTTATTATAAAAATTTTTAAAACGCTTTTAGTTGATTAAAAAAATTGCTAAAAGTTTTTAATCAAACACTAATAATTCTTTAAATAGATCATTCTTATTGTTATTCACAGGCACTTTTACAAGCCATGTAAAGCATATAGTCGAGTATTTTTGTGACCAAACATTCAAGTCTTTACTTGAAAAAATTTGAAAAAGCAATTTGTGCATGATTTTAATTGAGAGATATTTACATCCATTAATTCAAAATTCAAAGTTAAAGTTTAATAAAATTACAACTTCAAAACTAAAATAGGAAATTTTCAGAAATAACTCCGTTTAAGTTTTACTTGCTAACATTCTTTTTGAAAATTAGTTAAAATAATTTTTTTTTATCCTTCTTGATCGAGATCAGCATCAAATTTGAATAAAAAAATAATTTTTCATCTTATATCCAACTATCGATTCTTTTTTGTTTTCTCAATACAATTTTATCTAGAATGAACATCGAGATTGGGTTTTCTCAGTGAAATTTTGCCCCCAATGAACATCGGAATGCACACAATTTTTTCAAATAATGTGATCTTTCCAAATTTTATACCAATTCTGGCCTCTTTTCAAATCTCTTTGCAAATCTTATGCCCAATTTATGTTTACATAACTATCCAAATTGATTTACATGATTATCTAAATGAATTTACTAAATATCTTTTCAGATCCCTCTAAACTCTGTAATATTTTGTTAGTGTGATTTTTTAATTTTGAAAAAAATCAGAAAGATTAAGTAAGATTTGGAAAAATGATGTAAATCTCAATTCTCATCCTAGTCGAGATTCCATCAAGAAAGTCCAAAAGAATCGATAGTTCGGATATAAGTTGAAAAGTTAACTTTTTATATAAATCTCAACAATTGATTTCGACCGAAAAATATCTATAAAAAACTATTTTAACGAATTTTCAAGAAACATACTAGTTATGAACCATGAAACTTAAAAAGAAGTATTTCTGATAATTTCTTAATTAAAATCGACATATTCAATTAAGCGTCTATATATATATATATATACACACATGTAAAATAGAAAATTTTCTTATATTTTTTTCCTTGAAAAATTTTATGTATGTGATAAAAATTTTAAAAAAAAAAATGGGGAGGAAACAAGAGCTGAATTGAAACAGAAAACTGGGTGTGTTGTGTTGGTACGGCCATGTACCAAACATGACAAGTACTCCTCCATTGTTTAGAACCTCTTCAATCCTTATCTTAAACTACAAAACCCACCTCTTATTGCCCACTTTTTAGATAATGTTTTAGATTTTTGTTCTTATCTTCTTTTTCTTCTTTTAATCTCATTTTCCCAATTGTTATCTAATATATATATGAGATTCACAATGCATTCAATGTATTATAGATATGTTAGAACTTTATTGCCATTTGATATATTTTTAGAATACCACGTTATGCATAGTGGCATTGATTGATATTCAAATCTACAACCTCTAGTAAAAAAAAAAATGTTTTTCAAGTAATTTATTTTTTGAAGTGGAACTACTCATGAAAAGCTATTGAGTCACCCTAGAACAAGATCGACTCAATAGTTAGGAGAGGTGGGCTAGTGACGAACAAATGCAAAGTTATTAAATATCTTAGGAAAGTCTAGTTAGAACCATACGTGCAAGTTTCCCTGCATGTGACTTGTCCGTGATAACTTTTATGGATTTGAAATACTTTTGATAAAAACTAATTAAAGTACACTCGAAAAGCTATTTTGAGAAGTTAGCAAACATTCTATTTTTTTCTAATATGATTTGGAAATTAATTCAAACATATCTTATATCTTTATGGTACACTTTTGGTTACATTATCACACTTAGTCCTCATCCCAATTTGAGTTATTATACTAAAAAAGAAAAATATTTTTTTTTTTAGGTTCAACATTTGGATCCAACTATCTATGTATGCCCATTAAGCTATTCTTGGAGGGATGAATTTATTTTTTAAAGACTAAAAATAAATAGATCAAAATATTTATTTTAAATATATAAGGATGGAATACTGATACAAATGTAAAGATCTTAGTATATACATAGTTTAAAATATCGATATTTCAATTATTTTACAAAAATATCGATGAAAATATTGATGAAAAAATATTAATGATAACTGATATTTTTTAAAACATAATAAAAATAAAATGAATAAATATTTTACACTTAGTTAATAAGTTAAAAAGCTTATTATTTGTATTATATATTTATGTGGTAAAATGACTAACTTATTTAGAAATATAATAAAATGATAAAAAAAAAAAAAAAAAAAAAACCATTTTTCTATTTTACCATTTCACTATATTTAAAAATGTCTTTTTAAGGGTTTTATTATTTAAAATAATTTTCCGTCTCGATCAATGCGTCTGTGAAACTCACGGACATAAAAATGTCTCTTAAATTGATACTCTAATTATACATATATAATTGGGCATTCTTTTTAAAAAGATTCCTTATCATGAAAGGAAAGTGGAAATGTAGATTTCTATGGGCTTGAAAAACTATATATATTTGAATTAAAACAAGTTGATGAGAGGAGTGGAGAGAAATTTTTCTATGGGCTATGGCAAACTTTTTTGAGACAGTAGTCATGGACAAAAAATCTATAATTTCTTTATAATTTCAATAAAGAAATGAGTTTTAACTATCCAAATTGAATTTTTTTTAACCTATTTTACTTAATTCACCATTATCTAATTCAATATATATATTTTTAATAAGCTTTAGAGCTATGGTTATTGAATAATTGCAAGGAGTAATATTACGAGGGATAATAATAACTAAATATATAGCAATATTTTTAAAGAGTTGTAAATACAGTAAAATCTAATGATTATAGACTCCAACTTTTATTAGTGATAGACTTTATCACTGATCAAGGACGGAGCCACATAGAGGTCAAGGAACACGTGTCTCCCCGTAAATTATCGATTTTTGTACTTTTAATATAAATTTTTAAGTAATAGTTAATAATATTAGTAATAAATGCACTTAAATTATTGGTTGACTGATTCTACATGGGATCTAAGTTCCTGGTTTGTAAAAAATAAAAGTGGGATTTTTTTTAATTCTAAATATGAAATTAAATATAATGTAGATTTTAGCTTTTTAGGTTGCAATTGCAAATCAATCTCCAAAACATTAGAAAATCAGTGCAATTCCTTTATTTTCTGTGGAAGTTTTTTCCTTCAAAATTTAGGGAAGTTTTTAATCTCAATTCTCAACAACGTTCTCCTGAATAGGTAATGTCTACTTTTCTTTTCTTACGTAATTTTTATTATATATATTAGTTTTAAAGTTATATAAGATAATTTCTTTGTTACTCAGTTGGACTATACATATCATATCATTGATATGTAAGCTTGAAATTCTTCTTAGACTTTTTAGTTCTTATATTTTTTAAATTTACATAATAGGTTTTAATATTTTTATTGTGAATACTTTTGTAGAGTTAGCTCTAATTTAATGTAGAGACATATTTTTATTGTGCCATTAATCTTTTGTACATAAATTTTATATTCACATTACTCTCTATATATTTTCGTTTGTTTTAATGTTATTTTTACATTCACATAACTCATATAGATTTCCAAAATTAATTTCAAAGTTCAAGTTAGAGAATTATCTATTGTCACTCGTTTGGATATACGAACTTGGCAAGTAAGTTTTAAAATTTTCTTAGACTTTAAGTTTTTATTCTTTTAAATCTATATAATAGAATGTAATATGCTTACTTTTGTAGAGTTAATTTAAAATTAATATGGAAAGATATTATAAAAGGAAAATAACAGTAGAGACAATAGAGGCATCATCTTCAAAGAAAAAAATGGTTTGGGTTCTGATCGATTTTATACAGGATTCAATCTAGAAGAACTACCCACAGATTTTGGTCTAAGAATCAAAATTTATTATTATAATTATAATATTCGAGATCTAATTCATAGAGTATATTTGCTAAAAGGTCCTTGTCAGCCTCGAAAATATACTTTTCCACTTAAGAAATTTGGTACAAAGTCAAGACGATTTAACCCAGCTTGATTTAGTGAATATTTTAATTGGCTATAATATAGAATTTTAAAGGATGCCGCATTTTGCTTATGCTGCTATCTATTCAAACTAGAAGTAAGTGAAGAGTCAGGAGATGACTATTTTGTTAGCGAAGGATTTTCTAATTGGAAGAAAAAAAAGAAATTGCATATTCATATTGGTGGTCCTAATAGTGCACACAATACGACTTTGAGTAAATGTGAGGCTCTTTTGAAACAAAAACAACATATTAATTCTTTTTTAAATAGGATGTCAGACTAAGCACGAGTTGAGTATCGAACTCGATTAGGTGCATCGATTAATTGTATTCGATTTTTATTACGACAAGGACTTGCATTCCGTGGACGTGATGAGACAGATGATTCGAAGAATCAAAGTAATTTTCTTGAACTTTTACAATGAATATGCAACCATAATAAGAATATTGAAGCTGTGACTTTGAAAAATGCCTCAGATAATTTGAAACTGACTTCACCTGATATTCAAAAAGATATAGTGCATTCCATTGCAGTAGAAGTTGTTAATATGGTTATAAAAGATATGAGTGACAAACAATTTTCTATCTTGATAGACGAATCAAAAGATGTATCTTCAAAGGAGCAAATGTCAATTATATTATGATATATGGATAAAGGTCATGTGATTGAAGGATTTGTTGGAATCATACATATCAATGATACAAGTTCTCTACCACTTAAGAAAGTCATAAATGATTTTTTTTCTCAACATGGATTAAGCATCGCTAGTTTACGAGGACAAAGATATGATGGAGTAAGTAATATATAAGGTCAGTTCAATGGGTTGAATGCACTTATTTTAAAAGAAAATGAATATGTTCTTTACATTCATTTTTTTTTCTCATCAGCTTCAATTAGCTTTTATAGCTACTGCTAAAATTATGTGAAAATTGCTTGTCTGTTATTTATTGTTTCAAATGTGGTGAATGTAATTGGGACATCGGCAAAGCATCGAGATATTCTATGAGAAAAACATAGAATGAAAATTTTTGAAGTTTTAAATAATGGTGAAATATTAAGTGGTCGATGATTAAATAAGGAGATAATGATTAAATGACCAGGAGATACTAGATGGGGATCACATTACTACACTTTAATGAGTTTTATTATAATGTTCTCTTTAGTAGTTAATGTACTTGAGATAATTGTGTAAGGTGGATCAAATTCGAAACCAAAATATGAAGCAAAGATTCTAATAAGTTCAATTCTATCTTTTGACTTTGCTTTTCATATACATTTTATGAAAATTATCTTGGGAATCACAAATGACTTGTCTCAAGCATTACAAAGAAAAGATCAAGATATTGTGAATGCAATGAATCTAGTCAAAATTTGTAAAGAAAGACTGCAGAAAATAAGAGAGTCTGATTGGAAGTCATTGTTGAGTATGGTTTCTAATTTCTGACATAGTCATGATATTGAACAACCAATTACAAATTTACATCATTATCGTGTTGAAGTTTTCTATATCGTCATTAATATGAAACTTCAAGAGCTAAATAATCGTTTTACTGAAACAAATACTGAATTGTTTCTCTGGCATGTCAACTTGCTCAATTTTACCGAAGAAACTTTTCAGCTATTGAACTATCTATGCTTGAGGGACAACTTCAAAATTACATTATTGATATGTATTCAAATATTGAGTTTGTTGAAATAAAAAGCATATGTGATCTTGCAGTAAAAATGGTGTTGATGAATAAAGACAAGGTCTATCCATTTGTTTATAGATTACTCGCCTTGCATATTACTTGCTTTGGCGTTGATTCTAACTGTTACCACAGCTACTATAAAGAGAGCATTTTCTACTATGCATATTATGAAGACTCGATTGTGTAATTAAATCGGAGATCAAGGGATGAATGATTGTCTTATAACCTATATTGAAAAGGATTTATTTGATAAGTTAGATACTGAAGTTATCATGAATTGATTTCAAAATATGAAAACTCGTAGAAGGCCGTTGTAATTTACTAAATTAGTTAATTTATGAAGTTTTGAATACTTTTTTACATTTATTTATAGATATTTTTTTTTTGCATATAGTATCCCCTGTATAAAATTTCTGGCTCCGCCACTATTACCGATAACCTCTTATTAGCGATATGGTATGTCACTATAGACTTTAAGAGCTGAATCTAAATTTTACTATATTTGCAAATTTTTTGTATGTAATTTCTATTAAATAATTTATGATGATTGTTATATTTGTAACGGTATCTTTTTCTTCCATCCCATTCAATTTTTTTTTTTTTTTTTTTTGGCTTCATTATTATTAGTTTTTGAAATTTTACCAAACCTAGGTTAGAAAAAAAATCCTAAGTTGGTTGTTATTATTATTATTATTTGTGTGGATAGGAAGATATGTGGAGGATATGCATGAAAATCTATGTGAGATCATAAGATATATCTTTGTGTCCAAAAAAGATTAGATTTGTAGATTTTCTTGGAATGAAAATGTTTTTTTCTTTTCCATAGATACTTCATCACAAAGATTATGTTGAATGGACATTTAAAACATTGGAATTGATCTCTCTCCCTCTCCATCATTACAATTCAAACTTTATGTTTCAATCATTGTTTATAATGATTTTTTTTTCCCAACATGTTTTAATTGGTATGGGGTCAGAAAAATATGGTTTGAATAGAAGCCGTTAAATTTTCAATCATCAAAATTTAAATATCAAAGATACTAATGTTTATTTTTGTAAAATAAAAAATAATAAACATTAAAATTTATCCTTTGATAATTCAAACATACTAAAATATGAAATTGAATTGAACCCTATCTTAACCTCATCACATCTAAGATGAGAAGTTTAACACAAATCTCTTTGAGAATAGAATTCTAATAAGATTTTTTTTCTACAAAGAGGAAGATGAATTCATGAACATTTGAAAATTGGATAATAGGAAAGCCAAATAAGAAATTATTTTGTTTATTTATTTATTTTTTAAAAAAAATACTGAAAAAAAAGAGAATTGTTTTAAAAGAGAGAGAAAGAGAGAAAAAAAAAAAGAATTTTTTTTTATAGAAGGAAAAAAAAACAGTTGGCTAGAAAAGGTGGCATGTAGCTGCCCACTCCCACCTACTCTCTTTCCTTGTGAGAGATGGAGAGAGAGAGAGACATTTGACAGTGAGAAATTCAGAATTGCAGTCTATTATCACTTTTATCTCTTACAATCAAACTATCATAATTAATATAATATTCTTTTCAAAATTTTCTAATATATTCTTTTAAAATTATTATACTAATATATACATATATTTAACTTAATAATTTTAAGTCGAACTATTAGACACAAAATTGATCATTTAGATTCCGTTTGATAATTATTTGATTTTTTTATTTTATTTTTAAAAATTAAGTCTATTTCATCAACATTTTTTTATAATGATTTGCATATTTTTTAAATACAATAGTTGAATTCTTTTTATTTTATTTTTAAAAATTAAGTCTATTTCATCAACATTTTTTTATAATGATTTGCATATTTTTTAAATACAATGGTTGAATTCTTAGTCAAATTCTAAACACAAAATTAATTTTTTGAAAATTATTTTTTTAATTCTCAAAATTTAGCTTGGCTTTTTAAATTAATGGTGAAAGGTAGATAACAAATAAAGAAGTTTGGATGTGGGATAAGTGTCTATAGACTTAATTTTTATGAACAAAATGGTTATCCGATGGGACCTTAATCATTTGGTTTGTAGTTTTTAGTTTTTGAAAATTAATCCTATAAACACTTATTTCACCTTCAAATTTTTTTGTATTATTATTTATTTATTACCAATGCTTTCAAAACCAATTTTTGAAAACTAAAATAGTAGTTTTTAAAATTTTGTTTTTGTTTTTTGAATTTTAGCTAAGAATTGATATTTGTTTACTTATAAAATATGTAAATTATTGTAAAAAATTGAGAAGAAATAAATTTAGTTTTTAAAAATTAAAAAAAAAAATCAAATGATGAGTAAATAGGGCCTTAAAAACTTATTTGAGGCAAATTAAAAGTTGAAAAATTACATTTTAAAGTATAAAAATCAAATGGTTAAGAACTTAGAAAGTTCAAAACCCTATTAGATTTTTTTTTAAATTATATTAGGAACTTATTAAATAGATACAAATTTAAAAAGCTTAAAAGACTACATTTGATTATACTAGATAGTAAAACCTTTTTGCAAAAAGAAAAAGAAAAAGAAAAGATAGTAACCTTCTTGAAAAAGTAAAAGAAGAAAAACGGATTGTTTCAAAATAAATAAAAATAAGTCAATTTATTTATAAATATAGTAAAATATCACTAATTATCTATAATAGATTGTAATAAACATTTATTAATGTCAAGTGATAGGAGTCTATCGTGATCTATCATTTATAGACAATGATAGTAATATTGTACTATATTTAAAAATACTTCAAAAATTTTATCTTTTAAAATAATTATCCAAAAAATGAAATTATCAATTTTTGGTATAGCAATTGAGGTTAAAGTTGATTATGTGTGTGAATGCGTATACACACGTGTGTGTGTGTGTTTTGTTTAAATTTTTATTATTTGTAGTTCGAGTATTGTGTCCAATTAAATTGAAAATGTAGTCAAAGGAAGTTTCAAAAGTTAAAGGATAATAAGTCCTTGACTAAGTATATTTTATTAAGTGCCTTCAACTTTCAAATTAATAGTAGAATATTAAAACTTTTAAAATATCTAATAACTACGTGTTCGAATAAGTCAATCACCTATTTGATATCTTTTAAAATTCATAAATATCTATTACATATAAAATTAAGTTTTGTCCAAAATAAAATTCAACTTTTCAACTTTTTATATTATGGATTTGTGAAAATTTTAAAATGTCTAAAGAAACTTGACATTTTAATTTTATAATGTCGAATGATTTATTAGACAAAAGAAATATGAAATTTCAAACATTCAACAAATTTTTAAAATTTAATCACCTATTAGATACAAAAAAATTAAAGTTAAAAAATTTATCAATATTTTTATAGAATTCTTACATACTTAGTAGACACACAGTAATCCTAAAAGTTTGAAGCTTTATTGGACAATCATTTAGTTTTTAAAAATAAAATCTATAAATATCATTTTTATCCATTAGTCTCTATGTTCTATGTTTTGTTGTCTTAATTTTAAGAGTGTTTTCAAAATTAAAATTAAATTTTGAAAAACTAAAAAGATTAGTATTAAAAAACTTGTACGTTTTTTTTAAAAAAAATTAACTAAAAATTCAAATGTTTATATAGAAAATATAAAAATCATGATTAAAAAAATATGAGAAAATATGTATAATTTTCAAAAATCAAAAAATGAAAATGAAATAGTTATCTACTACGTGAAACACTTAAATTTACCAATTACAATCTAATAATTTATCTCTCTCTATTTTCTTTTTTTTTTCTTTTTTGGGAGAAAAATGTAATTTATATCTCTAAACTTTGAATTTTGCTTACTTTTATTATTGATATGTAACAATTTGTCAAATGCATAGTGATATCTTGCCAATTTCTTAAAAGGTTTGAATGAGGTAATAATTATATTATATGATGAATGAGGTAGGTAGTTGGGTAGAATAGCATGGCATTTATTTCTTTGAAACTTGGAGGAGATAAATCTTCATACTGAATCAATATATTTTGGCTAATTATTCCCTCTTAATTTTCTATTTAATTGTCAAATTCGATAAAATATATCTTATTTAAGCTTCGTCAAACATTACAATACATATAACGAGTAAGAGATAGTTCAATTCTCTCTATCTTTTATTGTACTAAAAAAAATATTACAATGACGATAGTGTGCCAAAATATTAAACTAAAATATACATAGCAATTTAACCAACATTATAAATTTTATTTTCATAATTAGACTTCAATATATATGTGTGAATGTTATAAACTTGTTTGATATAAACAACATTTTACTATTATTATTTATTAAATATTCTTTTAGAAATAATTAGTGCCACGAGTAGTTTGAATTTCCATTAAATTTGTCAACTAAATTTTTATTGTAAAAATATGGAGACTGAAATTATACGTATGGGAGAAATCAAGTGGATTTAGGAGCTTTAAGGATAAAAATAGGAAAATTGTTAGAAATAACACCCTCAACTTTCTATCTTTCAAAATTAACACGTTTTTTGAAAAGTCGTTAAATTAGTTTTTCTCAGTGGATTTTTTACGAGATCGACCATCGAGATTAGTTGAAAATTTTACTTTTTCTAATGTATTGATTGTTTTAGCCCTTTTGTACCTTTCTATATTATATACAATTTTTATGTAATTAAATTTCGATATTAATCTGTCCGAGAATTCACCAATCAAAATCAAAATCAATCATATGAGATCCATCTAAAAAAATTTATTTGGATAATTGGTAAATTGATTTAGAAATTAGAAATTGGGCTATTTACAAAATTACTTAAGATTTTGATATAATATTTGGTAAATATAATCGAAGTTGGAGAAAATTTAAAAATATATAAGATTTGGTATAAGATTTAGAAAGATCACCTAATATTTTGGAAAAATTACTAGAATCTTGGTCTAATGAGCCAAAATAATCATAAATTAGAAAAAACTAGCCAAAACAATCAACAAGTTAGAAAAAACTAATTTTTTTAACTAAAGCTCGATGGTCAATCTCATCCGAAATGGATCGAGAAAAGCTATATGAACGATTTTTCAAAAAGGGTACTAATTTTGTAAAGTGAAAACTTAAAGGTCTGACAATTATCCATCAAGGTTTTTTTTAACTCCTTTTGCAATAATTTAATGATTTTATTTTTAATTTTTTAAAAAATATTTTTAATTTCTAAACTTTTATGAAATAACAATTTAGTTCCCAAACTTTGTATTTGTAATGATCTAGTTCCTATGCTTTCAATTTTAATTTAGTCTCTAAACTTTGGTAGGTAACAATTTAGTCATTATACTATTAAATTTATAACAATTTAGTCCTTAACATAAACAAATTTATCAAAATTAGATGTCAGTTTTTATTATTTTATGATGTAGACTTTATATTTTATAAAATATTGAGTATCTAATTAGTTTATCGGTTTATTTATATAATAAATCTCATTAAATCTTTAACATTAATTTTTACAATAGCGATTAAATTATTATAAATTTTAAAGTATAAAAACTAAATTGTTACATAGTAAAATTTATGGATGGACTAAATTATTATAAATCAAAATTTATAGACTAAATTGTTACTTTTTTTTTTTATGAAAATTTAGACACTGAAAGTGATTTTTAATATCAATGTTTCACTTAAAAAATTGTGTTGGTTTCTTTCCCTTCTTTGTTAAGATTTTTACTTTTCTTAAAGAAAAATCATTGAATTTTGAATTTCTTAACCCGATTTATATATACATAAAAAATAAAATAAAATAAAAACTTTTTGGTTAGTTTTTTCAAAATTTGATTTGGAGTCTGAAAATATATTGTTAATATAGAATAAAATAAAGAAATAACATATGCATGTTTATAAAACTAAATTTAAAAACCAAAATAAAGATTTAAATATTTATTAAATGGATCTAATAACAAAATGAATATTTTAGCAACAATGATGTACTCTTCACTTTAACAAATAGCGAGATAAGATAGATGGATTTTTTCTAATAATATTTAATATAACTTTTAAATTAGAACATCTCTCTAGTATCATTATTGAAATTGGTTTATACCTTCTTTAAGTTAGAGTGGATTCTCAAATTCTATGGATTCTTTTAACAGGTCAAGAGAGACATTTGAATGAATTACAAGGATCTATTGATGTTCATCGTTCAATATAACACAATTATTTCATCTATGTGTTCCTTTTTGTCAAACGCAAAGTAAATAATGCAACTCATAAGCTTGCGATTCATATTTGTCATTTCAAACAATTTGGATCGAAGATCATCTATCATGGATGACTTCGATTTCTTAGTTTACCTTTTATTTGTTTTGTTTTGATTTCAATATTAAAAAGAAAAAAAAAATAAAACATCTCATATATATTTTAATCAAAAAATAAAAAACTTTTGTAAAAAGAAGGTAAAAAATTATGATGGATGGTTTTAGGAAAATATCAATCCATGTGTATCTTTTCATTTGTTTTTTTATTAGTATAATAAGAGTAAGAAGTTAAATTATATTAGATGTCAATTGAGTTATATTATTTTTATTTTATTTATTTATTTTTTTCCTCATAGAGATAGAATTTTGTTTATGACAACCAAAATAAGTTTAGTTTATGGCTTGAACAAACATAAGCTGAGTTTAACTGTGGGATTCTTATCCAAAAGATTATTCAAAAGTTATTAATGGATTAAATATGTGTGTTATTCAATCGTATGGTTAATTAAATATACTTTATTTGATTAATTATATATAGATTATTTTATTTATTTTATAAAATAGAAGGGAGAGGCCAACTCAAGAGGATCTCTACCGTTTTTGTAAATCTCAAAAGAGATTACTCGAGTTATACTATTACGGTATTTTCCTAATCTATGAAACACAGATACTTCATGTGAGGTAAAAAATTAATATTAGATACGTATCGGATACCGATACTTCTAGACATTTTCCAGATACGTATCTGACATGCGATTTGACGTATCTGTCAGATACTTTCTAGATACGTATCTGACACGCGATTTGATGTATCTATTTCTATGCGTACTTTTTTTTAAGAAAAAAGACAAGTAACTCATTTAATCTTTTCCAATCTAAAATTAGGTAACCTATTTAAAAAACTCACTACTCGAGTCCAAAATTAAAAGAAAAAAAATAACGGACAAACCCTAGACTAGAATAATCTAATCTTCATATTCACATTTGAGTCCCCACAAAGTCGACCAAAATATAAACCATTTAGATATCTTCAACAATAAGTTCTTCGTTTATCTTCATACTTCTCTCTCTAATCTTCCTTTTCTTCTTGTTTGCAATATGAATAACTTTTCTATTGCATTTTATTAACTATTGTATTTCAACATCTAAGATGTTGCTTTTTTTGTATTGTATTTCAGTGTTTGTATTCTATTTTATGTTATTGCTATTAACTTGTATGCTAAATTTATTTATATTCTAGTTTTTGTTGAAGAAAAAAATGTTTCTTCAACGTATCAGTATCCTCGTTTTTTTAGAATATATATATATATATATATATATATAATATATATATATATATATATATATATATATATATATATATATATAAATGACGCATCCTTAGACGTATCCGTATCTGAGTTTTTTAAAAATTGATGAATCGTCGTATCCGATCGTATCTATATTGTGTACCTGTATCTGTTTCTGTGCTTGATAGTTTCCTAATCTTAATTTAATCTCAAAAGATATATTATTATAAATATTCATTTTTTCTTCCCTAAGCTAGAATAAGTAATTTTAAAATGAGAAATTTTTCTCCATAAACTTACCATTGTTAGTTATTAAATTAATTAAAAAAAATTATTTGTAAATTAGTTAGAATAACATTATATTCACATGTCCTATAATATATTAATAATAAAGGGACATTTTGGACCAAAACTATCCTAAGACTATAATAATCACCTTTTGATATAGTACTATTTTGTAATTTCCAATTAGTCACATCAATACTATTTCAAAACTCTTATTCGTTAAAATATTTACTATTTACTATCGTTTTTACTATCTTACATTCATAATTTGTTTTTATTTTTTGCTATAGTGTTTACTATTTTCTTTTCAAATTATTTACACCTCAAACATATATTATTATAATCCAAACTAAAATAATCTACACCCCTAACAAAAACTATTATAACCTAACTATAATAATCTAGAATTATAGTAATTAACTCTCTATCCCAAACATCCCCTAAGTAGTAATACACTATAATAACATATAAAATGAATCTAACTACTTTTAAAACATATCTATTAAAAATATTTTGTCTAAATTACTAATATATATATATAACTAAACACATTGGACTCACGATCCTCACTTTCTTTTCTTAATAAAAACATTGACATTCATTTTTTAATGCTTATCATATTATTATTAAAGACATGTACGTGTAAAAGTGAACATAGTTCAATTGATACTGGGTACAATTTAGACTTTTTTTAAAAATTTTTCTAATAAATTTAATTTGTGACGATAGTTCATTATAAATTTGAATTTTTTAAAATCCTAACGAATATATAATAATTTAATTTATAGACAATATTTCTTTTCCTTATATTTTTTTTTCTTTCTTTGAATTAAATACATATTGGAAATAAATAAGTTCTAGAAAATTAAATTAAAGCCAATAGTATATTTCTATTATAAGAGAAATAAACTTAATTGAATTTAGACGGTTGTGATAAATAATTTTGAAGCTACCTGAACTTGCATCTAGATATTAAATGAATTGATTGTAGGTATAAGTTTTGCAATAATTATATTAGATAAATTATTGGACGATTTGATGAGAGAAAGGGTATATTTGAAATACATTTTCAAATGTTTAATTTTAAAAATATATATATATATCATAGAAGAAATTAGAATATTTAGTAACTACTAAAAATAGTTTTTCAAAGGTATTTTTTTTAAGTGAATCTAAATGGATCCAAAAATAGTTGAATTAGTTTAAAGTTAGGATATAAAAAGATAAAATATTTAATTTTAGGGAGCACATTGAATAATAATATATTTTAATTTTATGTAAAAGAGATAAGAAAGGTAAGGGTTGAATTGGGAACAGTTTTGATTTTTGAGTGTTTGTTTTTCCATTTTTCCCTCTTCATGTCGGCTCAGTCTTTACCATCATCTTTTCCATCATTAATTTCTTTTCTTTTGTTTTTTCTAAAAAAATTATTTATCACAATATTCTCTCTATTTTTTTTTCACTTTTTTTCTTTAAAGAAAGAAACAACTATATTAACAAGTAGATATTACTCTTGGTCTCGAATTTTCACAGAGTTTACAATTCAATCTATTGAGTTTCGATTTGTAATTATTTAATCTATGTAATTTTAATTTTGTAACACACTTTAGATCTTTATTATGAAAAATTTCCTCAAATTTAATTATCGATTTTTATTATAGAACTACTTAATCTTTATAATTTATAAATATATTTGACTCTAAGTTAGTTTATCAATTTATATGGACATAAGAAATTTATTAAATCTTAATATTACTTTTCATGATAGATATTAAATCATTATAAATTATAAAGTGCAAGGATTATACTTGATAAAATTTAGATACTAAATTGTTAAAATTTAGAAATATGGTGACTAAGTCATTACAAACTAAACTTTAATTAATAACGTCTCATTTGGTAACCATTTCATTTTTTTGTTTTTGGTTTTTGAGTATCAAGTTTATCTCCTCCCTATTTCGTACAAATCATTTGTATCTTTCTTGAGTACAATGATTGACTTCTTGTCTAAATTTTAAAACACATTTTTTTTTTTTTAGTTTTCAAATTTTAAACTACTTTTTTTAGTTTTCAAAATTTGGCTTGATTTTATAAACAATTAGTGAAGAAATTTGGAGGTGGAAGTACTATTTATAGATTTAATTTATAAGAAAAAAAACTAAAAAAACAAAGGATTACTATACGACATCTAAATTATTATTTTCACGAACTGCTAGAAATCAATTGTGAATTTTAATCTAAAATTTCTATTTCTTTGGATCATTTCAAATGATCCTATCTCTATGAAGAGTAAGTTATATTAATTAATAGACAAATACTTCTGCAAATTTTATTTTAAAAGAAACAATAGAGAAACAAATTTAATATTTGTCCTAGATTTAGATTTCAAAAAGTGAAAAATTATGAGAAACTTAATCTAATATAATTTGTGAGAGTTAAGAATTAAATAATTTTTTACTAAACGTTGTTCATTTCTCTCATCACTGTAAATTATTTATTACATTTAGTATAAAATTAAATAATTAAAAATATATGGACTAAAATTAAATATCTAAAATCAAATAAATACTTATTATTTAAATATGAAAAAAAAGAATAGTATGCCCAATCTAAAATTTGATCTAGATTAAATTAGATAAATAAAATAATATACCATAATTGTTAATCTGAATATAGTTTAGTGGATAAGAAATTAAATCAAATTGTTGAACATAATATAAAAGATGAATGAAGAAGAAGATATATTTATTATATAATAACTAAAATAAGATGTTTGAAAGTACTTGAACTAAAATGTAACAAGTCTTCAAATAGGATGACCAAAATGATATTTTAACATATTATTTAAATAGGTAAGAATTGATGTAGATTAAAATATATTAACTCGAGTATAAAGAAAAATTAAGAAGAAGAAAGATTTTTGTAAAAAACTAGTGTAGTTAAAATATGAAGTAGTCACAGTCATGGGCGTGCACATCACTGTGGGAAACAAAGGGAAGAAAATGTGCAAAATTAGAGACGAATAAAGAACAGTAAAATATCAACAAAGGGGATTCACTCTTTTTCTTTTTTTTCTTTTTTCTTAAAAAAAAAAAAAAAATCCATCTCAATCTCTGTGTCCCAAAACACATTGTCCATTGCAAAATCAAACCTGTCATGATATAATGGTTTTGTAACAATATATATATATATATATATATATATATATATATTTGTTTAATTATTCATCACCTGATCTTCAGTAAAATAAAATGATCCTAAAAGTATTCAAGCATATACAAACTTTTGACTTGAATATATAAATTGCTTAGAGAAAATATTTAGTGTTAGTAATATATATGAGTATGGGAGATTCGAACCATAGTTCTTTGGGTCGTTTGAAATATTCGTGCGTTAGTTTGATCGTTTTTATCTCTCAATTGACGTGATTTTATATAGTTTATAAAATTGAATTTTGATATTTTTTTTATTAATTTTCTTTAATAAATGTATAGTTTAACCATGCATCTTTATCATGCTAATATCAATTATGTGATAATATTGATCGGTTTTTTTTTTCATGGAGCACTACTTAGGTTGTGCGCCTTATAAGTCTATACTCTCTCTTTATCTATACACATAAAGAACGAATAATTTTTTAATAAAATTTTAATTATCACGTGGCAGTTTTGCTGCATCTAAGTTTTTTTCTTATTCACGTATACAATACATATGGATTATCATGGATTTTTTTTTTTTTTTTTTAGAATATTATTTTGAGTTTGCCTAGTAGGAGGCCATTATTGGTGTTTTATTATTTTTATTTTTATTTTTATTATTATTCCATCATCAAAGAGATAAAAATAATCGACCTCCATTTTGTTCAATATTTTAGGTCCGACCTCCATTTTGTTCAATATTTTAGGTCCATTTGATAATCATTTTATTTTTTAAAATTAAGTCTATGGACATTACTTCCACCTCTAAATTGCTTCTTTTATTATCTACTTTTCACGAATGGTTTAAAAAACAAAGTCAAATTTTGAGAACTAACAAAGTAGTTTTCAAAAAGTAGTTTTAGTTTTTTGAATTTTATTAAGAATTCAACCGTTGTATTAAAAAAGATGTAAATTATTATAGAAAATGTTGATGAATAGACTTAATTTTCAAAAAAAAAAAAAAAAAAATCAAATGATTACCAAACATGACCTTAATATCCTTTTTTCATAGAGTAATCCCATCAATTCTTTAATTTACAATTTATTGTTTTAAGTTTAATTGGTTAAAGGATTGTTTAGTTCTCAAACTTTCGCGAAAATAAGAATTCAGTCTATAAAATTTAATTTTTAACATTTCAGATTTATTACTTTCATTTTTTTTAACTTTAATATGTAATAACTTAGTTCTTTTATAAAATGAAATTTATTACCTATATTAGTTGATCAAGAAATTACTAATTAGAAAACCAAATATATTTGTAGATTAGAGAGATTGAAGGTGTGATTGATCTTCAAGTGTTTAATTTAAAAAAAAAAGTAATTTTGAGAAAAAATTGAGTATTTAGCAACAATTCAAAATAGTTTTTGAAGTGCATTTTAAACCGTTTTGATAAAAATGTTTAAATAAAAATGATTTTTTTTTAAAAAAATACTTTTTTCTCATGTTAATCCAAATGGGTCCTAAATCACAGACTCACACCATAATAAAAGATGATACGTACAATTTTGATAAGATTTTTTATGGCAGACATTAATTCATTACAAATTTAAAAATGTTGGGAAGGAGGTCTATAGCAAGAGGCAAATGTAGTTGAGGGAAAGATAGTGATTTATCCCACAGAAAGATTTTGCTTTCTCAAAGGGCTAAAGAGGTATACATGTAAAGGCTTGCAATTGAGCGTCCAAATTGTTGGTTGAGTTGGATAAGTTCAAGTTTGGATAATCGTGCTTGTGCATAAAAAAATAACTTTTTATTACCTTTTTCTTTTTCTTTTTTTTTTTTTTTATTATCGATTTTAAAATCATATTGTTTTAGTTGATCAAAAATTAATTATTGGAATTAATTTATAAATCTAAAAACGTTTCTTCTTCTTCTACATAAAATTTGTAATTTGATTTCGAGAAGAGCTATCAAAAAATCATACTCTTCTTCTCCTTTTTGTTATGTCTTTTTCGACCGTTGTTTCTAAGCTATTTTTCGTCTGATTCCAATCTATTCTCCAACAGGTGTACGTTAGAGATCGGTTGTTGTGTAAACCATGGAGAGCAATTTGTTTCTTGCGATTAATTAATATCAAGGTTGTCTCGTATTTTCTTTTAAGGTAGTAAATTCCTCAACGACACAATGATCTGTATTTCAACTTCCAAAAGTACAAAAAAATTAAATTATTACGAACTATAAAATTTAAAGACAAAATTATTACAAATACGAGAACTACATGGATACTTTCACAAAAGTTGAAAAATGGTTTTTTTTTTTTTAAAAAAAAAAAAAAAAAAAAAAAACTCAACTTTAATTTCTAAAGAAACCCACACCATTGGATTTGTCAACATAGATCATCACTTGGGATATATGAAGAAAAAGATCTATTAATTAGAAAGTCATATCATAACATGTTAAGATTCTCTTTAAGATTTTGTTGGTAGCATCACAAATAGTTTCTCTCACAGCCACCTTTTGAATTAAAAGTACACAACAATAAGACGATCCAAAGTTTTATGTAGCAACAATCATTGGATTGCTCAAACCTAATTTTCCAATTAGGATAAACATACAAATTCATTGGTTTGTAATCAAAAAAGAAAAATCCAAACAATGAATTAATGACTGTCTCCTTCATTAACATAGTTTTATTCTCTTTATACTTCTAAAACTTCAATAATAATTATTTCTAAACTAAATTGGCTTCTCATAAACATGTCATTAGTTTCGTACCACCAAATAGATCACATAAAACTTCAACTTAAATTTGATATATATTATTAAAGAATATAAATATATCAACTTCAAATAATAGAAAATTTGTATAACTTTGTTCATCAACTTAAAAAGATCATAGAAATATAGATATGAACTAATTCATAACGGTTCAGATTGCATGTTCAATCTCCTACCAAGTTGTATACCATACCTTTTAAATTTAAAATGAAATAATATATGTTAGACAATAAAATAAAGAAACGTAGCTCATTTGAGCTAAAAATTTACCTAACCACTTAGTAAGAGAATCACATACCATTTATTCTAATAATTATATAAAATCCAAAGTTATGGAATTTGAGGGGACGTTTGAGGCAAGAACTATCCTAAGACTATAATAAACACTTCTTGTTACAGTAATAATATTTCAAAACCCACAATTAGCTACAATAACCTTAATTAGCTACGGTATTTACTATTTGATACTATTTTTATTATTTTACTTCATCATTTTTTTTTTGTTACAATATTTACTTCTCAAACTAAAATAGTTTCTCTCAAACACATACTATTATAACCAAAACTAAAATAATTTATACCCTTAACACAAACTATTATAACCAACTAGGGTTAGCAATGAGGGCGGGGTGGGCGACTCCCCATCTCTGTCCCCATAGGGATATTTTCCCTCATCCCCACCAGGGAAACGGGTCCCCGAGGGATCTATCCTCATTTATATATATATATATATATATATATATATATATATATATATATATATATATTAAAAAAATAAAAAAAAATTAATCGGAGATGGGGACGAGTGGGGATACCCTCTCCGTTCCCATCCCGTCTCCAACTGGGGATCCGGTTAGAATCTCTGATTTGACCCTATTCCTGATTAAATCGAGGATTTTCTGTCTCGATCGGGGTGGGGACTTGTGGGAACCCAACCCCCTAAATTCAACTATAATAATTATTTATGACTATAATAATTAATTTCTTGCCTTAAACATCTTCGAAATGTTTTTGTGTAATTTGATCTAAAATTCAAATGGTATCCAAATCATTTATTAGATAATTGATTTTACAAGAAAGTTTACATCGAAGAGTGTGACCTGTTGATTCTTGATTGACATGGACTTTTATGAATAGTCAATTTCTAGAAGATCAATCTAGAAAAAGTTGAAAACATAAACTTTTTAAATAATTGGGAAAAAATGTCATCTGATAATCTTTTTAGAAATAACTTTATTATTATTTTGGGAGAATTACCAAAAAAAAAAAAAAAAAAAACTCCTCAAATATAGTGATAATTATAATTATATCTTTTTAAAAATTGAACCCACAAAGTTATATAAATATTAAAATTGGGTCAGATTATATCTCAAATTTTCATAATTATATCAACGGTAACATTTGTATAAATTTTAAATTTTATCATTTTTTTAGTTCAATTTGTACAATAATTATAAGTTTATAAAAGTTTAGAGCCAAACTTTACAACTAAAAATTTTAGGGTATAATTGCAATTTGCAACTACTATTATATTTCAGGGGTGGTTTTTGCAATTTATCTTATTATCTTTTTAAAACCTTATTTGGATCTTAAAACAAAAATCAAGTAAGAATATGTCTGCTAATTGGATCCAAACACACTCGTTTTTCGACAAATAATTTAGTCCAACAGTCGTTAAATGATATAATATTAAATTTATCATTATCTATAAATTTAAATTTTTTGGTCAATCGGCGATAAGATGGTATCAATAAAGAGATGTTGACATGTATTGAATCCATTATTTGACACTTCAAATGACAAATAATGTCTCAAGACCTAACTTATATAATTATTATTATTCAACTTTTATTTTGAGCCTATTTTGTTCGGAGTTTAAGAAGGGTATGCTATATATAAGCTCTCAAACCTTTACTTGTATCTACTTTTATATGTTATATTCTGTATCAGACAATTCCGTTTCTAGCCCCTAGATGTAATTGTATAACTAACACAACATTAATGAATCACGTAAATTTATGTGTTAAATTATTCTTATTTGATTTTTTATGTTCTATTATGATAGGAGTCTTGAATTCCTAACTTTAGAAAAAAGGAATACATTTCAATTATTCCTAAGTTCGTACCCTCTTTAATCATATAATTTTTGAGTTTTTAAATATAATAGTTGCCCATTAATCATATAATTTTCAATTATTCACCTTTTAAGATTCTTGACGTGAATTTAAGAGATGGGTCTCCACTTTTTCATTTGTCAACACACATGTGTCTAAACAATATTCATATGTTTTCAAAAGATATGTTGGCCAAGCTTTTCTTCAATCTTCAATTTTATCTAACTTTATTTTTTTATTTATTTTGAGTGTCATTCATTTCCTTATCTATCTCTTCATGCAATATTTTTTCTTTTCATTTTCCTCATCTCTTGAATCAACTTTATTGGTTTCTTTTAGAGTTACTTGTTTTTATATACTTATTCTTTTTTTCATAATATTTGTTAACTTATCACTCTATTCCTCTAGAATAAGCCAATAAAAATAAAAATAAAAAATCGACAGTATTTGGGTTTTACATGCAAATAGTAATAATTTTTAGCTAATCTTTTCACATAATGAGTCAAATAATGTATAATGGATAGAGATGAAATATAACAAATAGAACAAAGGAATATAGAAATCATCAAAGTCTAAGTTCAACTCTTTCCAATATGGTTACGAGCTAATCTAGCTAATTGAGTCTTTCTTTTTCCATTATTTACTTAAGAATTTCTTAAATTTTATCTATATTTTTATATTAAAAGTTCGAGTTAAGATTGAATAGTTTTATACTTTAAGGTTTTCTACTCTCATTTTTACGACCTTTTCTTAAAGGATCATCTTAGGTAATTTTACGAACTACATAGATGAAACTTAAGTATTTTTTTTATTAGGAAAATCATTAACATAAATATAATAGAATTGTTTGTTTATTTTTGTTTAAAAATATTAAAAAATGTTTATTTTTAAAAATAATTAAAAAGGGAATGTCTATTATTATTAGAATGACAGAGCATATTTGACTTCAACCTAGCAAGAAAATGTTTGACCAATGGTCAGTCAACATGTCTCATTCTTGATCACATATAAAACTTACTCCTTTTGATAAAACATGACCTACTTTCATTTACCTAATGAGACAGACATGATTAAAAATTCAATCATTAAATTCAAACATGAATTTATTTGATAACCTTACAAAATGGGACAATTGACATTACGGTATGAAAATCATAAATAGCTATTTTGACAAACAAGTGGTTTGGTGCAATTTATTGCTATGTGTAGTACAATATAAATTATAATGGTGTCATATTTCAAACGATATGATACTTTATCTTAATGTCGTGTTTCCTCTTTTTATTCTCTTTTAGTTCATTTATATTTAAAATTCATATTGATTATTAACTAAAATTAATTTACAATGTAAATCATACGCAACAACTTAAGTTCAACAACCAAGATTTAAAACAACTTGAATTGGTACATAAATCCATCATTCTCTTGTTATGAGTTGTTTGAAAGAGTAAAGATTATCACTATAGACTAACGACAACATACTTTATCTTTATTCACACATGCCGTCTTATTTTATATATATAAAACAAGAAGAGAGTAATAGAAATTTCGACTCTTCTTAGATGGTAAAATTAATTAAGAACAAAATCAATAAATATAGTAAAAGTTGAAAAAAATATACTTTACCCTAAAATTTCTTCATAGAACTTAAATCACCTAATACATATTTTTTTTTTATTGAAGCTTGGTATATAAATTTTGAATATATATATATATAAATGAAGCCAAAGTGTTGGGTTAAGTCACATCAAAATGAAGATGGATATGATACATGAAAATCATATCAATGAGCTGTTTGTGAATAATGTTCTCCAAACCAAAACATATATTTTGGCAGAGAACATTAGCATTCGTGGACGCTCTCTCTTCTCCAATTTTGTGTGGATTTTCATACCAAAAAAAAATATAGCTTAACTAGTTTCAATAAGATTATATTAGATAAGCATAGAGTTTATCATCTCACAATCAACACGACTCTTAAAATAGATGTTTCTTTTAGATTTCCTTCTTCGATTTGATCTCATTTTAATTTATTATGCTCACTGATATTATATTAAATAAACATAAGAATTTATATCAAAATTAATTGATAAAGAAAGATAGAAATTAATAATAAAAAATTATTTATATAAAAGAAAAATTATGTGAATTTTGAGGTATGATGTATGTAGCATAGTAAGATTTTTTGTTGGATCGGATGGGTGTTGATATCCCTACCTAGAATTTTGCGATCCTTACAATATTTATGATGTCTGCCAAAATTTCTATGCTTCTTAGTTGTTAATATCGTACTATCTACTTGGTCATTTTTGGAACACAAAAATTGCTATCAATCTCTCTGTATAATATTTAATTTCATCATTTAATGCCCAACATGCCTCTCTTTCAAACATATATATATATATATATATATATATATATATAAAATAAAATGGTCATATCTTACTCTTTTTAGATTTTCTATATACTTTATGTGTCCATCCATCCAAATCACATCTCTATTCCCTGTTTTTCTTTTTTTCCATTCTAATTTTTTTTTTTTTTTATCTTCACTCCCTAAAATTTTCATTTTCATTTTCATTGTAATTTGTGCCTAACAATTTTATTGATCTTTAAAACATGTTCTAACACATATCATCGAAATTTCAAATTTGTGTTTAAAAGTCTATAAATTTTAAAAATATCAAATATCTTTGAACGTTCAAGTTTGTATCTATTTGACCCCTCATACGTTTAACATTTTTTAAACTTAATAAATTTATTAGATATACTACTACATTGTGTCTTAATAGTTCGAATAAATAAAAAATTATTAAACACAGAATTAAAAGATAAAGTACTAAATTATACCAATTTTAAAGCTTAAAAATCTTAATAATTTAAGGACTTATTTGAACAAGTTAGAAAGTTAAATGAATTAAATTTATAATTTAATCTATTATATAATATCGCCAAAATATCAAATTTATTTTTGGAGGTTGAGGGAGTAAAATAGACAACAAAACATCTTATATGAATGGAAACACTATATATCAATATTAAAAAAAACAAATTATCTCCTCATCCAAATGATTATACTAATCATAAAATAAATGATAAATAAATGTAAAGAATGTGCAAAACCCTACCTCCTAGACATGGAGACAATCTCACCAATACATTTATTAACCTAACATGACAATTATTGGTCAAGTTCTCACTATTATTGTTGTTATTATTATTATTTTTTTTAAAATTATGTAATCATCAAATTATTTGAACACATTAATCCAAATATAAAATTCCCTCCGCAACAACCCAATAATTAAACTAATCAACAAATTTGGTCTACGAAAGAGAAAAAAAATTATCAACATAAATTAGCAAATGAAAACACACATGTTTTTGACCAACAACGTGACTAAGAGATTTGTTTGGATGGTTAAAAAAAAAAAGTTTGGAAGTACGGTTTTAAAAAACCAATTTTTTATGGATTGTTTTTAAATATAGAAAAATAAAGTAACTTATTTATAAATATAGTAAAATATTATTGTCTATTAGTGGTAGATACTGATAGATGCAGACAATGACATTTTGCTATATTTGAAAATATTTTCAACAGTTTCGTCATTTAAAATAATTACCCATTTTTTAGTATAAAAAATTATTCGATAGATATTTTTTTTAAAAAAATGAAAAATTTCTTAAAGAAAATTTTATTCACAGTTCAACCATATGGTTGAGATTCAGACCTCTAACTTCTTAGTTATTAATTCATACTTTTATCTCAATTAAATTATTCTCATTAGCTATTTTACATGTGTTAAATATGGTGTATTATAGCTTATTAATATGTTGTTCACTTACCATAATCATCATTTTTCTTTTAATTATTACTGGTTTAAGTATGTAACTTGATTATCAATTAGAGTATAGCTCAGTAGATAAGATATATATATTTTTAAATGCAATAGATAAGATACTAATTACTATCTTAAAGTTTGATGATTCAATTCTCCATCTGCACATGGTTAAACTAAAAAGAGTTTAACTTAGTTTTAATATGTCATATTTTAGAAGTATTTGTTAAAAAAATAATGAAAACACAATAATAACAATTACTAAGTTTACACATATTCTAAAAGTTAGAATAATCAAAATATATATTTTTTTAAAAAATCTAACATTAAGAAAATAATTGCCCATACCTTAAATGTCAAAAAGGTTTGGTTGGATTAATATATTGAGGAGCAAATGGGTAGGTTCATGCACACATGAAAAAAAAATAGTCAATAATAGAGTAAAATTCTATATTCTGATGAAAACAAAATAATTGTGATAATGATTACCAAATAGATAATTTAGTGAAGACTATGAAGTTGACTCATCTCCATCTAAGATCCATACCAAAAAGGAAAAAAGAAAAAGAAAAAGGAAAAAAAAAAAGAAAAAGAAAATCCACCCATAATTTTGATGCTTTTATACATAATTCTTGGGGCATAAAATTGTCCCATGGCTAGGTTCATGCATGCCCTAAACACCAAACTATCTCATATGGTAGTTAGATGCCTTTTTAAGTTTAATGTAGCCCTTTTTTTTACATGTTCATCACCCAATCATACCAAAATCATTTAAAGATAAAGAAAGAGAGAAAAAAACTATATAAAATTTTTAGGAAAAAATATCTTTTTGGTCCCTAGGTTTTGGGTTTAGTGTCTATTTAGTCCTTAGGTTTTGAGTTTGGTTTCAATTTAGTCCATAAGTTTCAAAATGTTACAATTTTACCGTTGATATTTGAGTTTTGTTCAATTTTGGTCCCTATGTTTCAAAATTTATACTTTTAACCTCGATTATTCACTAAATACTCATTTTTCGTTTTCATTATTAATTTATGTTAAAAATTATTAAAAAAATTATAATTAATTTTCACTATCTTTTATCATTTTTAAAATTAAATTGAGATTTTCACTTCATAATTATTTTTAATTAATTAATAGAAATTGACATCAATTATTGAAAATGAGTACTTAAAGAAAAGTTGTGGTTAAAAATGTAAAATTTTGAAACCTATGGACCAAATTGAAACAAAACTCGAATATCAAAAGTAAAATTATAACATTTTGAAATTTAGAAACTAAATTGAAATAAAACTCAAAATTTAAGTACTAAATGTGTAAAATTTGAACACCTAGGGACAAAATAAAAACTACACTTAAAATGTAAAAATTTTCCATTGAATATAGTATTTCCAGTAGAATATATAAATGTTGTTTAGGTATCCAATCGAGACTCGTCAATTATAATTTTTAATTAAAGTTCAAATTTATGTCAAATCTATGTTAAAAAATGCCTCAAAATATTTAAGCAGAAAAACCCTACCATAGCAATTAGTTTCATGTATCTATAATCATTTATTTTTTTTAAAAAAATCATACTTTTATTTAACGTATGAATATTCTACATATAAACGTTAGAAATAGTGTCATGTATCTATAATCATTTATTTTTTTTTTAAAAAAAAATCATATTTTTATTTAACGTATGAATATTTTACATATAAACGTTAGAAATTTAGTATATATGTATCTACATAGAAATTTAGTATATATGTATCTGCATATCTATATATCATTTTTTATACACTAGGCTGGAGCTCTTTATATGATAATAATGATTTTGATGACAATTAGAACTACGCTATTTTCACATTTTGTTTAGTTCAACAAAGGAAAAGTAGGAGGATTTGAATTTTTGACATTTTTTAATCGAAAATACATACTTTAACTAATTGAAATTTGCTAACATTTAGCATATATATATATATATATATATGAAAATATTAAATCCCTTGAGTTTGGATTCCATTTAGTTTCTAATAGCTTATAACACATGTAGTGCACGCAAAATTTGTAGTATAATTATGTTTTCAATAGACAAGTTTTTTTTTTTTATAAAAAAAATTCTAATTAATGAAAAATTTCTATATTGTTTGATCTGACTAGTTATAACTAATTTTTAAAAAACAAAAAAAAAAAATAAAAATTTATGAAATTTTTTAAAAAATGACTAGATTGTCTATTCAAACATATCTCAACTATTAGATCATGATGTTTCATATTTATTACCTAAATCACAACCATACATGAAAAGATACACCACTTTATCGTGCAACCACTTCAACTTAAATAGTTATAATAACATGACAAAGAACGTGTGACTTATATTTGTTCAAACATACTTTCACTATTAAATCAGTATGTTTCATATCTATGGTCTAAATATCACATCCATTACACCAGAGGATATACCACTTCTCAATCTTTAGATTGGAAATTCATATCTATGATCTTTAGATCACAGTCATATATACAAAAAGAAAAATAAAAAAAAATTATATGTAACCATCATAACTTAAATAATTGTAATATAAATGAGTTATTAAAAGAGGTAAGGAGCAAGATGAAAAATGTAAAAGCCCTTCCCTTGTAACTCATTTGACGTATAGTATAGATTTTATGGGCGTAATTAACAAAACGTTGACGTGGCATAATTTGGTCAGTATATCCAACTATTCACCATATCATGCCAACTCACTATCAAAATAGACCTTAACAGACATGCCACGTCAACAAAAACGAAAAGAGGAGAGAATTGAGGACTTAAAAAAAGAAAAAGAAAAAAAAAGGAATCATTGAAAAAAGAACAGTGTGGATGCGGTTAGCCAACCTGGCAATAAAATAATACCCATAATTTTTATAAAACAATAACAAAACACAAAGCTCTCACTTTCGGTCAGTATTGACCGACAGAGAAAGCTACGAATGGTAATCGGCCACGTCATCGTACACTGACTATCCACATTTCTCCATTTTTACATTTGATTATTTATTAAATATTGACTTGGGCTCTCGCTTTTGAACACGTGTGCATAGTGACCCCATTTCTTTTTTATTTTAAATATATAAAATTAAATAATTAGAAAAAAAAATAATAAGGAGAGAGAGAGAGAGGGGAATTTGTTTAGGTGGTCCCAAAAGGGTTAGGGTTTTTGGTACGAAAAGGATCTTTAGATGGGTCTCTCAATATCAACCTCCTCCTTCGACCTTCATTGCTTGTCCCCACTCCCCCTTTCCCAATTATTTCTATTTATTGTTCCCTTCCCTTTTCATTTATTTTAAAACTATTATTGCCCCTTATTTTTCTAATCACACCCTCTCCCTTAACTTTCCTTCTTTCTTTCTACTCCTTTTACTTTTTTCCCATTATATATCTCGAAAATTCTCCAATTTCATAATACAAACTTTATGTCAATTCATCACCTATACTCGTTTTCACAATTTTATATTACTTTTTGTGCATATAGTTCATCCTTTTTTTTTTCTATACCCAAAAAAACTTGATAAATACTCTTGTTGAAAAAAAACTATTTGTGTGTTTAGTAGAATAATGAACACCCTTTATTATTTTTGTTAAGCCCTAAACATTTTGGGGCGAGAAGTTTTATCTCTAGTTTTTATTCCTTTTTATTAAGCCCAATACCAATTGTCTTTCAGATAGAATGGATTCGAGTGGATTGAGACAAACTGTGGACATAGATTTTGCCACGTAGCTGAGAAAACACATTAAACGAATAAAAACTTCAAACTCTTCAATTTGGTCTTTCATTTCAGAAATGTGCTTTTCTCTCTCTCGAGGTTCTAACTTGCTCTCTTTCTGTTGCTTCTCGAGTTCTTGATGATTTATGCAGAAACTTAAGGTGAAAATCGACAGAAAAATGAAATCAATATGCATTCAAAGAAGCGAGTCAAGAGAAGAAGAAGATCTACGCAGTGGTTATAGTGGTTTCGGTCTTAGAGACATACGTCACTCTTCAGGTATGATTTCTTCTTCTTGTTAGCCTTTTTAAGTATATTATCACTGGTTGTTTTACAGATTTATTATGTATATCAGCTCACATCACTTGATTTTAATAAACAATTACATATTTATACAGTGAGTTAGTTAGAGACCAATAAATCTTAAGAAGTTATTTTCTGTACTAGTTAACTTCTTTAATAGATGTTTTTCTTTCTTGTGTGAGGGGAGCTAGAATGAAAAAGGATTCAGTTGAAGCCTTGATTTATTAGTAAATTAGCTTATTTCCTCTTTAAAAAAAGCCACCTTGAGTTAAAACCTTCTCTACCTTGATTTTGTCTTGTAGTTATTATTCAGCTAGGACTGACTTTCTACTTTTAGTAGGTAGACCTAGATAGTAATTAAGCTTAGAACGTACCACTATTTTAGTTAGGTAGTCTGATTAAGTTTTCTTCTGTTTTTACCTTTTTTATTTTGATTTCGCCTTTTTCTACTTCATTTTCTGATAAGTGGACCGATGTAACAAATTTTCGTTCTGTCATGAAATTGAGGGTTTCTTTGTGAAGCATTATTGCACTCTTGTTTGTCATATTTTATGTTTATTGTATTTTGTTTGAAGCCCAAAGTCTGTATAGGAATTCTAGACATTAGCTTCTTTTAAAGCCTCTGTGTAGTTGCATTGGATTCTGTTATGTAATAGATAAGGATACGATAGACTATAAATTTTGGATTTCCCAACTGATCAGTATTTCCTCCAAATGAAGACATACCTGTAAGCGTCCTTTCTCTTGTCTAAACTACCAGTAAAGTCTGAATCAGATAAGCCTATTAAGCTTAGGTTAGTTGTATCAATGGTCTGTCTATACAGACCCTTCTTTTGAGTATCCACTAGATATCTAAATACCCATTTATAGCCCTCCCAATGATGCTTTCCTGAATTGCTCATATACATGATCATTAGGTTGGAATAGTGAGCTAGATCAATGTCTAGAGCCACTCATTAGGTAATGAGGCTACTGTAGCATTTGGAATAGGAAATTCTCTCTATTGCTTTCTTCTGTATCTTCAGTAGTGGGGAGGAATCTTGAGATGGAGAGTTTAAGTGTTGTGCAAGAGGGTTGAGATAGTTTAGCTTCTGCCATGTTGAACCTTTTTAAAATTTAGAAGTGTATTATGTCTGGAAAAGGAACAACTCTCTTTTGCTTCGTTTCTATAAATTTCCATGCCTAGGTTTTTTCTTGCCAGCCCCTAGGTCTTTCACATCAAACTCTTTGCTTATTTGAGCTTGGATTTCATCTAGTTTCCTTCATATCATTGGCAGTCAAAATGTCAGAACATAAAGGAGTAGATATACTTCTTCCTCATGTGACCTGCTATTCTATGTAAACATAAGAGGTCATAGCTACTCTTTTGAATTGTTGGGTGTGATAAACTCTTCAAAACGTTTATACAAACACCTAGAGAATGCTCTGAACTCCATAAAGAGACTTTTTCAGTAGGCACCCACATGGACTTCTGCCTCTTTCTTTTTGTAACCCTCAGATTGAGACATGTAGATGCCTCTTTAGTTTCCCATGTATACAGGTAGTAGTGGCATTCTAATTCGATTCTAACTCTAGGATTTCTACAAGCTCAATGGCTGCGGTATAAACTCTGGCCACCCCCCAAACCCCCCTCCCCCCCCCCCCCCCCCTTGGTTTGGAGGTGTGCTTCACTACAGGAGAAAAACTATATCAATATAACCAACCCGTTTTGTGTGGTACCCTCTAGCCACAAATCTAGCTTTAAACCTGACTCCACCTTTATTTGCCTTCCCTAGCTTCTTTTCTTTTTAAAGATCCACTTACAGGTCGAACACTTTCTGTTTTTAGGATGCTAGAGGTGTTAGGGATTCTGTTTCATTTTTATAAAAGGAGTTCATTTCACTTTTTTCATTTCACTGTTCATGGCCTTCACCCATTGCTTCTTCTCTTTACTCTTGATGGCTTCTTCATAGTTCTTTGGTTCATACTATCATCTAGTTATCTCATAGATTTTCAAAGCTACATACTCATTTTCTCTATATCTCTGAGTTGGACTTCTTTCTCTTCCACTTCCGTCTCTTGTTAAGGTGTAGTCTGTTAGGTCATGTGGTTGGGGTTTTTGGGTTTTTTTTTGCCTCTTCCCTATCTCTTCTTCTTCAAGTTAATCAGAGTAATCAGTTTGGACTTGAGATTTGATGGGGTTTGATGAGTATTAGTAAGTCACTTCAAAATTGGTCTTGAGTCATTGTTGCATCACTTGATTCAACTGATTTAGGATCGATAGAATCCATATAGCACTTATCTCTAAATACCACATCTTTGTTGATAACACTTCGATTAGATATGAAATCCCACAACTTGACCCTTTAGTTCCTTTTGGATAACCATTGAACATACATTTCACTGCACTTGGTTGAACTTTCCCTTGTTGATCTGGATATAGCCCATTCAGCCAAAAGGCTTTAGGAATGAGAGGTTATGAGGATGTCCTGACTAAACTTCCTCAGATGTTTTAAAATCAATAGTTTTGCAGGGACTTCTATTGATTGTAAAACAGGTTATAGTTACTACCTCTGCCCAAAAAACTCTGCACTTTAGCTTCTGAAATCATGCATTGGACTTTCTTAGGATAGTTCAGTTCATTCTCTCAACCACTCCATTTTGTGTTGTGGGTATAGGCTATTATTATGTGTTCTAGTTATCCATTCTCAGCACAAAAATTATTAAAGTCATTGCCTAGGAGCTCTAGTCCATTGTCTGTTCTCAGGTATTTTATTTTTCTTATTGATTGGATTTCAACTTGTAGAATTCCAGCTCATAAATTTGTCAACAGTTTAGTCCTTAGTTTTTTGTATAAACATCCTACACCTTTTCTTGAGAAGTCATCTATTAAGGAAAGAAAATTTGAACCACTCCATGAGGGAGTCTTTGTTAGTCCCCACAAGTCAGTGTGTATATAGCTAAAAAAAAATTTTAGTGGGTATTGAGTGGGGTTCTCTTCACAATTTCTACTTTTTTACTTTCCATACATAAAGTTCACAAAATTAAGACTACTGGTGCCTTGGGACTTAATTAGCCCTTGTCTTTAAAGTTTTAGAACAATTTCACTTATGTGTGAGAGCCTTTTGTGCCATAAGATCAAACTTCTCCACCTTGTCATTATGAGCAATACAAGACTGAGCTGACTGAGTTGGCAAAGTGATATTGTTCATAAAATAAAGATACCATTGGACTTTGTTCCAGTGAAAAAAAATTCTTCTTCCTTCCTTTGTGATCTCTAGAATTCCATTCCTTCCAACAAAACAAAAGAATAACTCTGATCATCAAGCATTCCCATGGATATAAAATTCTTTTTCAGCTGAGGAACATGTCTCACTTCTTTTAGAAGTTATGTCCCTAATGTCTTGGAGTTAAGTTACCACTGAGCCTTTCCAATCACTTTTACAACCAAACAATTGTCTACTTATGAGACAGAGAACCACCATTTTATGATTTTGTAGGGGAAACAAACCATTGCTTTGATGATGTCATATGATAACGGAAAGCCTAAAATCCAAACTCCCAATCTTTAAACATTATGGTCTTTAGCTTTTTCCTCAATATTAGGACTTCTATGAAGCTAAATCCATCCTCCGGAGGACAAATCCCCTTCCATGTTTCTAGGACTTTTAGAGTCTTTTCTCTAGGGAATTCTTTCTTTCTTAGGATTGTTTCTCTTAAATATTCTTCTTTATGGTAGAAGAAGCATTTCGGGACAGATTTATCCTTCTTTTATCCTTATGAGACCTATGTTCTTTCTGAAACCTGATTTTCCTTTCTCTTGAAAAAGGTTCATTTCCCTTTTGGTAAACAAGGACTCAGCATCTCCACTACTCTTAGTATCAGTCTTCTACTTCAATTCTTTACTGTTCAATGTTGTGATCACATTGTCACATTGAAATAGTGTTCCTACCATACTACAAAGCTGCCTTCACATCCTTATAGCTCTCATGGAGATAGTTTATTAGGATAATTGCCTCATTGTTTTTCCCCTAACCCGGCTCATTATTTGAGGACAATTCAATTATGAGTTTGTTAAACTCATCAAGATTCACATCCAGAGTTTTTGAAGCATTCATTTCAAAAGAAACAGTCTCATCTCTGACATAATTTGTTAGGAACATCCTTCCCTAAGTAAGGCTTATTTAGTTTCTCCCAAATATCATATGTCGCGTTTTATGAATAACTTGCTTGAGAACATTGGCTGAAATGTTCAAGATCAATGCCTTATACTTCCATGTTCTATTTTTTTTTTCTTTTTTTTTTTTTTTTTTTTTTTTTTTTTCCATCAGTAACAGTTGTAGGTAGGCTTTTAGGATCCTCAATTGCCCTTAAGGCCTTCTAAGAGACCAGCATTGCTTGAATCCTTTTCATCTATAGTTGAAAATCCCCATTTTTTTTTTTGTTAATTTCTCCATCTCATATCAAGCTACTGCCATCTCTAGCTTTCTTGATATTTCTTGATATTTCTTGAGAGGTTTCTTGAAGAATCTTAGAGCTTTCTTAGAGCTTTCTTGGAGGACTAGCTAAAGGAACCATGAGATTCGCAGTGAAAGTAGGATCATTTCCTATGTTCAGATTCAGAATAAAATTTACAAAGAACGTATCATATATAATTATTTATTAAATTAATTTTTTGAATTTTAATTAAGGAGGGAGTTGAAACTCCCTCCCCCTAAATTTACTCCAAAATCAATTATGGGTTTTTTAAGTTTTTTATCATCTTCATTCATCTTCTTCACAGAAGATTACATGTTTTTCACTCGACGTATTTGTGTTTTTCAGAAAAATTTTCCTTTAAAAAATTGTCTCTCCCTCTTCCCAAAATATAGTAGAGCTCACACACTCCTGCTAATTCTCAACCCCTACAAAGAATATAAGAAGTTCTTTTGTGGTGGTGGCCATTTGGGTTGCTTCGATTTTTGGTTCGAGAGTTCGTGATTGTTGAAAAGGAGGAATTTCATGAAGAATCAGTTCTTCGAGGGTAAGTTAATTTCTTCCCTAATTTCTCTGTCTAAAGCATGTTGTAATTTTATTGTTATATATATTAAACTATATGTTGTATCAAATATAACACATAATCTATAGTTTTTATAGTGTATCAAATATAATATAACCTGTAGTTTAAATTCTTTCAATCATTTGTGGTATTTAATATAAATCACATTTATACTAAGTTTAATTATATGAATCTCATCCATATAATTAATATTTGAATTGCATTCAAATATTTAATTTCTTTTAAAAAATAAATTTTATATTATAATGTATCGAATACATTATATTAATTATATCACATAAAATTAATTTAAATTAATTATATCACATATAATTAATTCCCTCAACTAATTTGAACAATTCAAATTAATACAAAATTAATTCTCAATAATTGGTATCGAGCTGCAGAGGGGGCCTTATGAACTTGTAGATTGAAGCTCGAATGGTACTTGAATAATTAATTAAACCTCTTTAATGAAATTATTTAACATCTATTAACTGGTGTTTACTTCACTAAGACCGATTGCTGTACTCTTCACATTACAAATATATTTATGTGTCCATTAAATATAACCAGTCTGTTCAATGACCCTTGTCGTAAGTACAATTGAGCCAAAATTACCATTTTACCCATGTAGTTACATCTAACTTCTTAAGTACCATCGATCCCTCTAATAAACAATAAGTCATAATCTAACTATGACCAAACCTCTCTTGGCCCAAGAGAGGGTATGGTGTCACATTGTTCAAGCAAGAAAGGGTGTGGTGTCACATTGTTCAAGCTTTGAAATCAGCCCTTAAAGGAGCAATTTATGTACTTACCCCAACATTAGCGAATGAGTGAATTCTGTCTTGTGTAGCTGTGTTCCCAACTCCCCAGTCACACCAATCCCCAAATTGGTAGGCTTATTGAGTCGATGATCTGTCAACTCTTACTTATACTAATAAAAGGATTGCCATCATAGACAAGAGTTCACAACTCACTTAGGATTCAGGTCATGTCGCCTATAGTCATCCTAGTGAAATGTAAGTCTATATTATTAACGGTGTTATATAATGAGATTATATATTTCATGGTTCGATCTTATACAAACTCCTTATTATAGAACACCTCTGCTCACGTGTTTCTACTTGAATGATCAAGATCAGATCATTTATAGCAATTTACAATAATTGTAACATCGACAACGCGTGTCGTATTTGTAGTGTCACCAGGATAAGGTACCCAACCTTATCCATCTACTACAGACCATATAGGTTATCACTTAAACATGATTCACCTATATATCTCTACGTATGTGTTTAAGCTACATAAGATAACATCGAATGTTAGTTTATCGTTTTTGTGGGTTAATGCTACTAAATGTAGAATAAAATACCTCAGATTTTAAATAAATAAATCGTTTGTTCATTACAATTACAAACTACAGGACCCATGAGATTTAGGGCATCAACCTTAACACTAGCTCTGACACCAATTGTTAAGCACAAAACACTTTGAATCGAGAGGTTTTATCTTCAGTTTTTATTCCTTTTTATTAAGCCCAATACCAATTGTCTTCAGATAAGAATGAACCGAATGAATTGTAGTAAGTGACAAAATGTGGACGTAGATTTGCCACATAACTAAAAACACATTAAATGAGTTAAAACGTCAGCATTTCAATCTTTCTTTCATTTTCAGAAATTTGCTATCTCTCTCTAGGGCTCTAACTTGATCTCTTTTTGTTGCTTCTCGAGTTATTGATGATTTGTGTAGAATCTTGAGTGAGGAAATCAACATGCAATCAAAGAAGTGAGTCAAGAAGAAGAAGATCTATGCAGTGGTTATAGTGGTTCAATCATAGGGACCTACGTCCACTCTTCAAGGTATGTTTTCTTCTTTTATTCAAGCCTCTTTAAGTATATTCTCTTTGTTGTTTTATAGATTTATACATGTATATCAGCTCACACCCACTTGATTTTAATAACAATACATATTTATATAGTGACTTAGTTAGAGACAGTAATCTTGAGAAGTTATTTTTCTATCTTAGTTAACTTCTTTAACAGATGCTTTGCTTTCTTGTGTGAGGTGAGCTAGAAAGAAGAGATTCAGCTGGAGCTTGATTTATTTATGTAAATTTTAGCTCATTTATTCTTTACAATTTTTTTAATAATACCTTTTTTTTATATTAGTTTCGACATTGATTTTATATTTTAATTTGAAATTTTATTAAAGGTTTAGAAGACTATTAAAACTTCACTTAACGAGTGAGTGGGTAAAAATGTACTAAAATTTAACTTATAGTCTTATGAAATGAAGTAGTAATTTTGATATTGTTAAAATATTAGAGATTAATTTAGGAATTATATTTAGTTTAATCATGTATATGAAAAGGCTTACTAACTTAGACCCTATTTGGTAATCATTTCATTTTTCATTTTTTGTTTTTTTTTGAAAATTAAGTCTATTTACAATGATTTGCATCTTTCTTAAGTATAATGGTTGAACTCTTGGCCAAATTCCAAAAAAATAAATATTTAAAAACTATTTTTTTTTTTATAAGTTTTTAAATATTGGCTTGGTTTTTTAAATCATAGATTATAAGTAGATAATAAATGAAGAAATTTGGAGGTGGAAGTAGTGTCTATAGGTTTAATTTTCAAAGACAAAAACTCAAAAACCAAATCGTTACCTAACATGGTCTTAGTTTTTAGTTTTAAATTTTTGAAAATTAAGCCTACTTCTACCTCTTCCACCTCTAAATTTTTTGCTCTTTTTTTTTTCTACGTTTTACCTATATTTTCAAAAACCAAGAAAAAATCTGAAAAAAAAAGTAACTATTAAAAAATCACTTTTGTTTTTTAAATTTGGTTAAAGAACTTAACTCTTGTACTTAGGAAAAATGTAAATCACACCAGAAAATGGGAAGAAAAAAAAATAATATTCAAAAACCAAAATCGAAAAATGAAATTTAGTAAGAACGGCGGGGCCTCAATAAACTTCATCCCTAAAGCCAATAATTGATTCTAAAAAAAGCTATTCAATATTGGGGTGCTAGAAGAGAGATTCCCTTTCTATACTTGTTTGAAATATCTTAGAGCTTTCTATATTTGTGTGGTATGTGTTAATTATTGGCTTTTAATTAATTGATAAGATACCACTAAGAGAAAAAATCCATTGAAATGGATAAGTGCTCGACTTAAGTTGATATCTTGTGAAAATGATTCCTAGGTATAGTCATAGGAAACATATATGGAACTTTTGATTAGTTGTTTTGGGGTTGATGGAAAAAGTTGGCCTAACTTATAAACTATGGGTGAATCATGTTGCCTTTCCTCTTTGCCTTTAATAATTTTTCTTTCTCACTTATGTTATCCAAATTTTAATAATGGTGTGTGTTTTATGTCACATCATTACAAATTTAGAATTATGAATCAATCATATATTAAGCATTAGTAAAGAAAAATTATGATGTCGATCACATTTTATTCAAAAGAAGTAAACCAGTCAATTATTATCTCTCTCTTTCAAATGAAAGAAATTCTAGTGGTTTTCTCTCTCTCTAATTAAAAGGTTCTAATCACACCTTCTATTTCACTTTCTTTATCCTAATTGAAAATGTTTCAATCAATCTCCCTCCCTAATTTATTCTGTCTCTAGCAAGGAGCTCTCAATTACTCATTTTCTTTCTTTGTCCTTCTGAAACTAAAGGTGTCGCTCTCTAATTACTCCCCACCTCAAAATTTTTTTCTTAATGAAGGAAAAAATGCTAATCACTTTCAATCTCTTCTCATATCTTTAGTAGAAGAGGCCGTGATTACTCCACATCTCTAGCTATAAGTAGAATTCAAACCTCCCATTACAAATTTCCTTTTTTTTTTTTTTCATTTTTAATGAATTACACACCGTCAATGATAGAGATTGACAATATAATAGTGAGCATTAAAGGAAAATCACACCTCTTTTCTATAAACTATTTACAAAAAATTTAGTGGAGATCGTTAGAGAGTATAGGGCTCCTTGTCATTTGCTGACGAGGTAATTTGTTCTTCCTTGACATCCCCCTCAAGCGAGAGGATAAATCCTTTAATCCGAGCTTGCTTCGAAGGTAGACAAATGTATCAAGGAGTAAAATGTTTGATAAAACTCACTCAATTGTTCTTCCTTTAGTCCGGACAATTTGTTCTTTCTTGAGAGAGATCAAATGTTTGATAAAGCTCACTCAATCACACTCATCATAACAACAAAAAGGTTGTTACAGTGAACTCAAATCATCACTAAACCCATTTTCCTCAAGTAGCTTAAAGTGAAGAAGTTATAAGGTAAAAAAGATATATATATATTTAAAAATTGTTGATGTATATAATTGGTTGCTAGAGAGGGAGGGAAAGATTATTGAAAGGGAAAGAAAACAACGGATAACTATCCAAGGAATCTAGTTGATGTGACCAATTCCTTTTAATGCAATAAACTTGTCATGTCTATTTTTAGTGGCAGAAAATCTGAGTTATCTCTCCTTGCCGCTAAAAAGATCATGACCACTCTTCCTTTCTTCTCTCTTTCCAAACTTTGTTTATATCATCCCAATACAATGTAAAACCCCAGCTTCCAATGTGGAAAACAATACCTTTTTCTTTTTTTTTTCTTTTTTTTTTTTTTTAAATTTAAAATTTTATTTATTTAATTTTGAAGCTATTTATTTATTATTTTTTAAAACCCCATTTCCCAATTTACCCCCCCCTCTCTCTCTTTCTCTCTTATAAATACCCTCCCCTTCTCCCTCCTTCTATCCACATTGCATGAGAGGGGGGCAAAGAAAAAAAAAAAGAACTTTAAGCTCTAAAAGCTCTCTTTTTTCCCAAAAATCTCTTACACCCTTTTGTTCTTCCTCTGTTTCTTTAAAGAAGTAAAGGGAAAAAAAGGGGGAAACTTTCATTCTCCTTCTTCTTCTTCTCTCAAGACTTTCCATTCCCAAATCCAATGGTGGTTTTGTCCAACCCATCAATCCAACAGTTGTCTTCTAATTCCTTCATGAGAAATTCCATTTCATCCATGGCTGCTGCTGCTTCTTCCTCTGCAGCATTTTTCACTGAGGTTCCATTAATAGACCTTTCTGCACCAGATGCTAAACAACTCATTGTCAAAGCCTGTGAAGAGCTTGGATTCTTCAAGGTCGTTAACCATGGCGTCCCCATGGAATTCATCTCTACTCTCGAATCAGAATCCACCAATTTCTTCTCCCTTCCCCTCTCTGAAAAACAAAAAGCTGCCCCTCCTTCCCCTTTTGGCTATGGCAACAAGCAAATTGGTCGCAATGGCGACGTCGGTTGGGTTGAATACCTTCTCTTAAACACTCACCTAGAATCCAACTCCGATGGGTTCCTCTCCATTTTTGGCCAAGACCCACAAAAACTCCGGTAACACAAAAACACCCAAAATCTCCATGCTCTGTTTTTTCTTCACTCTGTTTCTTGTTTTTTTTTTCCTCTGTTTTTTTGCTTCTGATTTTCTGCTCTCTGTTTCTGTGTTGTAGCTCTGCTGTGAACAATTACATATCGGCTGTGAGGAATATGGCGTGTGAAATCCTGGAGTTAATGGCGGAAGGTTTGAAGATTCAGCAGAGGAATGTGTTCAGTAAACTTGTAATGGATGAAGAGAGCGACTCTGTTTTCAGGGTGAACCATTATCCGCCATGTCCAGAACCTCAAGCTTTGAAAGGGAGGAACATGATTGGATTTGGAGAACATACAGACCCACAGATCATATCGGTTTTGAGATCCAATAACACTTCTGGACTTCAAATTTCTCTTGCTGATGGAAATTGGATTTCTGTTCCTCCTGATCAGAACTCTTTTTTCATCAATGTTGGTGACTCTTTACAGGTACAAATAAAACACATGACAGTTTCCATTCCAACCAAAAAAAAAAAAAAAAATTGTGTATTTTTCTCTCTCTTGGTTTGTCAATCTTTGTACTATTTTTTTTTCTTTAATCTCTATAGACAAGACATAATCTTTAATAATCATGATTATGTCTGTCAGCTGGCTTTCTGTTTAGCTAAATCTCCCTAAGCCATTCATGTTGGTCCTTTTTTGTTTTTTTGATAATAAAAAAGAATAAAAATTTGAGGTTTCTTTCTTCCCATTTAGATTTTTCAAATACTCAAGTTCAAAAGTTGGGCTTTCTTTTGGTTGATATATGTATATATATAATAAAGTTAATAAAATGAAAAAATTTGTTTATTTGATGAAGGTGATGACCAATGGAAGATTCAAAAGTGTGAAGCATAGGGTTTTGACAAACAGCTTGAAGTCAAGAATTTCAATGATATACTTTGGTGGGCCACCTTTAAGTGAAAAGATAGCTCCTTTGCCTTCACTTATGAAAGGAGAAGAAAGAAGTTTGTACAAAGAGTTTACTTGGTTTGAGTACAAAAGATCAGCTTACAACTCCAGGTTGGCAGATAACAGGCTTGTGCACTTTGAAAGAATTGCAGCCTCATAATCCCCCACCCATTTCTTAATATTTTTCATATATAGTTTCCTTCATTATTAGCTACCCATAATTAGGTTTTAGGGCTAATCGATTCACCAACATTTGATCTCTTGTTTGGAGACATATGTTTTAATCGGTTTGCATTTGAATAGTTGGTTTTGTTCACTTTTCTCCTTTCTTCTTTTACCATAGTTTCTCTTCCTTGTAATTACATCTATCTTTTCTCCACAATACAAAGTCTACCATTATTTTTTTTTCCTTGTATAACTATTATAATTGCAAGAGGGATTTCATTATTTACAAGGGTTTAAGTTTTAAATTGAAATGATTTTTTTTTCTTTCACTTTTTTATATTATGCGTTGTCAAAATAGTACAACTTATTGGTGTTGGTATATTTTAATAAGCGTTTGAGCCCTAGAAAAGAAGGGGTATTGTCTCGAGATGTTTGAGTGAGTAAAAAAAATATAATATAGCTAATGTTTGTTGTGAAATTTTGTCTAAATTATAGTACAAAGTTTAATATTTAATAAGTATGTAACTTTTTGGTCTTTCATATCTTACTTTCACATTCTCATCTTTAGATCGGTCCAACATTATTTCTCATAAAACCATAGTTTTAAAATAAGTCAAAATACTATTTTCGTATCGGTACTTCCAGACTTGTTCAACAATATGTTTATAATATTCAAATCTAGTCATTATACTTTTTTTAAAAAAATACATTTTTTAAATATCAATTAGCACTTTGCCTCTAGTAAATATTTTAAGTTAATCTCGTTGTATCTTTTTCTTTGAAACTAATCATAAGGATTAATTTTAAGATTCGTTTATATTATATAGACTAAGTTTAGACAATTTAACCAAAATGAATTTGGCTCAAATGCTATCGGTAATCGACATTATCCTTCTATCTAAACGTTGAAAGTTTGATCTCGCATCTCTGCAACTATAGTACTAAAAAAATTAAGACATTTTCAAGTGTAGAGAATAAAATAGAACAATTTTTTTAGTCAGATACATAGACTAAAATGATATTTTAAACCTTCCAGATATACATATTCTTTCTTCGAGTTCGAGCATAGATCAATGGATGACATATCTAACTTATTACATTTTTTAAAGTCAAAAGTACTTATATACTATGTAGTACAATTGTATCAACTCTATGTGTTCACACTAAAATTTTTAATTACAATAAATTATTTAATATTATCTGACCTTATATCATTCTTGAAAGATTTTGATGTGGAAATCCATTAATATGATTCTAACCATAGAAAGTTGTTTAAGTATCAAGATTTTGGCAGTTGAATTTGGGTCAAAAAGCATGACTAACTTTTTCTTTTTCCACTCAAAGGGTTTTTTTTTTGTGTGAATATTTTAGGGGTTAATAGGATGAGTTTGTTATGAGGTCTCCCCAAAAAGCTAGTTGGGTCAACAAAACAAAATGGGAGTGCATTTTTTTAAATACTTTGAGATAACTATGAAAACATGGGGCTGCCATCACGTGACCAAATGCCTTAACCTCAAACAAAACACTTAAAACAATACTAATATCCTTTTTTCAATCTACAATATCTATATATCTTAATCCAAAATGTTGTACTAATAGATGTGTTATGCATACAATTTTACATTAACTAGTGTTGGATTCATTTTTTATTACTTCTAAAGTTTAACCATGTTTTTTTAGTATTAGTTCTTTCTTAATTTTGTACTAGTTTATAGGATGTTCTTTTTATTTTAAATAGGTTTTGTTTCTCGTAGTTTTATTCTTCTATTTTTCTCATTCTTTCTCTTTTATTTTTTTCATTCCGTCCGGATTTTTCTTTTTAAGTTTTAAAAAAGAATATAAAAAATTAGATACATGGACTATTTCATTATATTCATGTTAACAATCTCTCTTATTTTTTTTGTTAACAATCTCTCATATTTTTTTGTCGGTCCTTTTGCTACTAAATTCTTCAAAGTTATATATTGCATATCTATATTTTACTAAAAAAATCTCCATCTAAATTAATGATATGTATCAAAATATCTACAATCAACTACATTAAAATATAACATGTCGAACTGACTCTCTCAATTACACTAAAATCTAATTAGTCAAATCCAGATATTGGTTGTAGACTCAATTAAAAGAATATAAAGAAGGAAAGAAAGTGAAAATGATAGGAGATGAGGGTGGCATGATATCGATAAAAAGAAAAAGAAAAAGAAAAAGATAATAAATGATGAGAGGTAGAAGATTTAAATGTGATGAAATTTATGATTAGAAAGAAGAAAGAGAGGAGGAGGGGGGAAAGATAAGGAGAGAGAGGGAGCAGTGTAAGAAATGGTGAGGGCGCAAGCGGCAAAGCGCGTATGTTTCCGTGTGGTCTCACCCATTTCCTTTTCACATCAAATTCCCCCCAATCTTGGTCCCTAAAACGTGATTTTTTTTAAAAATAAAAAAAATAAAAAAAACTATTTTTATCCGAGTCAACTCAAATAGGGGATCACAATAAAGTAGAGAGGACGTTATAGCAATTATAAAAATTTACTTCTATCTCGACCATTGAGATTCCTTATCTCTATTCTACCTCTTTGTTGAATTTTAAAAATTAGGTGGGACTATGTCAAGAAATTTCTAGTTAGGAATTACAACGTATTTCATAACAATAAAGTAAATATATGTTTTATATTTGAGTTTTCATTATGTTCGGTCGAAAATCAATTGTGTATTAATAAATATACTAAAGTTGTAAATGAGTTTTTATGGGAATATCAAGGTTACATGTGTATTTTTGTCTCTAATGTTAGAGAGTTGTCATAATTTAAACTGATTTTTTTTTTTTTTTTTTTTAAAATTCTAACTACTAATTTCAACTAAATTTTGGTTCTATACATATTGAGTTGCAATCTCATAAAAAAAAGAGTTGATTTAAAGAATTTGAATTTGGTTAGAACAACACACTTATATGTGTGTGAATTGTGATGTAGAATATGAAACACTTATAAGTTTAGTTTTATTTTATTTTATTTTTAAGATATGAAACACTTATAATTAAGAGGTGGTTCGCATATTTTGTAATATGTAAGGGTTTTAAATGCAAAGTTTAATTTGAGTTTTATTTTGGTAATCATTTGATTTTTGATTTTTTGTTTTTTATTTTCTCATAATTTCATACTCATGATTTTCATGTTTTTTATCTAAATATTTGAATTCTTAGACAATTTTTTTTTTTAAAGAACAAGTTTTAAAAAACTACACTTTTTTAGTTTTTAAATTTTGTCTTTGTTTTTTAAAACACTCCTAAAATTTAGATAACAAAACACATAAACACTAGATGAAATTAGATGAAATTAGTGTGTATAGACTAGATTTTCAAAAACCAAATGGTTACTAAATGAGACTTTAGATTTTCTTCCATTTTCCTTCATTAGAATTCAATGTTATTTAGGAAAATTATTTTAAATGAAAAAATTGCTAAAAATATTTACAAATAATAGCAAAATATCACAGTCTATCTGTGATAGATCACGATAGACAACGATAGACTACTATCTATGTTTATCTGTGTCATGATAGACACAGATAATAATCTATCGTTGTCTATTACGGTCTATCACAGATAGATTGTGATATTTTGCTATTATTTATAAATATTTTGGTTTATTTTCTTATATTTAAATACAATCCTATTATTTAATTAATTTTAAATAATTAAGATCTAAATATAATTCTTATTTGTTAACATTATTTGTTATCTAAAGAGACGACAAATGGATAAAACTAATAAGTGTAGAATTTGTGAAGAATAAGCTCAATCTTTTTAAAACTAAAATTAAACAATCAAATATTTATAAAGGAGAACCTTGGAAATCATTTAAGCACACCTGTAATTTAAGACAAGTTTTATTATAATAGCGAATATTGTAACATGAAATTGAAAACAAGGGGAAATTATGCTCACTGAGAATTAATGTGTCTTGCTTTTTTTTTTTTTGCAAAATATTAGAAGTGTAGTTGTCTCACATAAAAAAGATTTAAGTGCAATTATCTTATATTTTAGATTGGATTGATCAAAATAATATGTTACGAAAGTAGCCTCTGTTATCTAGATTAATTTTATTATGAAATATAATATGTGCATATTCATGAATTTATGCGGATAATTATCGGTCCAAAGGAGGACAATTATTTAGCCAAATTGTGAGTATGCATGTGATAATGAGTATGTGAAAATTATAAGGATTACTTTTGTGACAAATAGTCGGTCCAAAGAAATGCTATTTTTTTTTTTACAGAGTTTATTGTCAGTACTTTGATTACTACATTGAGAGTACCATTTACACTTGGTATTTTTGCCTAAAAATTGAACATCAATGTTGTGCTAGGTATCTTGTTAAGGGGGTCCACCACATATGTGAAATTATTTTGTTTATATTTTAGTTGTGAGTATATGTTTCGTTGTTTATTGTTTCAGTTGGTCTTACTCAAACATCTGGAAATCTAGGTTTAATCCCTAAGTTGAATTGATAAAACTTCAAGATTTGAAAGGAAAGCATAGAGATACTTCTCGGGTGTATGGATTTGAACCTTGTATTAAGGACCTAAACCTACTTCTACTGAGGAACAACCAAATACAACTAATATAGAGAAGCGGGAACGGTCAAATCGCATGTGTTTGATGATCATTAAGCACTCCATTCCGGAGTCTTTTTGGGGCTCTATCATGGAAAGTGAAAATGCTAATAAGTTCCCTACTCAAATTGAGAAATATTTTGCTAAAAATGAGAAAGGGGAAACAAGCAGTATTTTGACTTCTTTAACTTCTATGAGGTATAAGGGCAATGGAAACATAAGAGAGTACATTATGGAAATGTCCAATCTCGTAGATAAATTAAAGACACTTGATATCGAGATAAATGAAAACTTACTCGTACATCTGGTACTTATCTCTCTTCCTGCACAATTCACTCAATTTATGATAAGCTATAATACTCAGAAGGATAAATGGAGTATTAAGAGCTTATCTCAAAATGTGTACAAGAAGAAGATAGGATTAAGAGAAAAAGGCAGAAAGTTCTCATTTGGCAACTGATTCTTGTGATAAGAAGAAAAGAAAATCTACGGGTGCTGTAGAAGGGACATCTCAGCAAAATAAGAGCAAGAATCAGACTACTGAAAATCCTTATTTTTTCTACAAAAAGAAAGGTCACTTCAAGAAAGATTGTTCCAAGTACGCCAAGTAACATGTAAAGAAGGGTAAATCTCTTACTTTGGGTTGTTCTGAAATTAATTTAGCATCTGTACCTACAGATACTTAGTGGGTAGATTCTGGTGTTACTATTCACATAAGTATATTGATGCAGGATAGCCTATGGAGTCAACCGCCAAGTGATGCTGAAAGATTCATCTATGTAGGCTATGGCAAAGTAGTTCCAGTTGAAGCTATTGGGAATTTTAGATTACTTTTAAAAACTAGTTGTTATTTGGATATGAATGAGACTTTTGTTTTACCATCATTTAGACGAAATTTAGTTTCTATTTCTAGTTTGGGCAAATTTGTTGTTTCTTGTTTTTTTGGAAATAATAAAGTTAGTTTGTTTCAAGATTCCAAGCTTATTGGTACCGGTTCCTTAATTGATAATCTATATATGCTTGATTCTTTTGCTTCGTTTAACAAGATCCTATTATCTAATTCATGTGGTATAAAGCGTAGATTAAATGAGAATTCTGCTATGTTATGATGCAAGCGTTTAGGTCCAATCTCTAGATAGAGAATTCAGAGACTTGTGTTAGATGGAATTCTTGATTCCCTTGATTTAAGTAACTTCGATATTTGTGTGGAATGTATTAAGAGAAAACAGACAAACATAAGAAAATTAGGTGCCAATAGATGCTTAGACGTCTTAGAACTAATACATATAGAAATTTGTGGTCTATTTCCTATAACTTCTTGGAATGGACAACAATATTTTATTATGTTTATAGATGACTATTCAAGATATAGGTACCTATATTTAATTCATGAGAAGTCTCAATCTTTGGATGTTTTCAAGTCTTTCAAAGCTGAAGTTGAACTTCAACTTGGAAAGAAAATTAAGGTTGTCAAATTTGATCGTGGTGGTGAATATTACGGTAGATATGATGAATCAGGTGAACAACGTCCAGGGCCCTTTGCCAAATACCTAAAGGAATATGGAATCGTTCTGCAATGCACTATGTCGGGCAAACCTAACATGAATGGTGTAGCGGAAAGGCGAAACAGAACACTCAAGGATATGGTAAGAAGTATGATTAGTCATTCTTCTCTACCACAATCCCTCTAGGGTGAGGTACTAAAGACTGCAACATATATCCTTAATAGGGTACCTAATAAAGCAGTAGCTAAAATCCCTTATGAGCTGTGGTCAGAAAGAAGCCTAGTATTAGGCATTTTCACATCTGGGGTTGTCCAACTGAGGTTAGGCCTTACAGGCCTAATGAAATAAAATTGGACTCAAGAACTATTAGCTGCTATTTTATTGGGTTTCTGAGTGCTCTCGGGGTTTCGAGTTTTATGATCACATTTCTAGATCATTTTTTGAGACGAAAAATGCTAGATTCCTCGAGGATGTTGAGTTTGAAGGTGAAAATAACATAAGGAAAGTTATCTTTGAAGAGAAATTAATTTCTTTTCTTTACGTGGTTATAAATTATGTTCAGGCTCCAATTCCTGATTTCACTATTGAACCAATTATAGAACAAGACAGCATTGAAGTCCCCGTTATTGAACCTGAAGTTCAAACTCAACAACCTTAAGAAGTGCCACTAAGTAGATCTATTAGAGAGAGAAGAAGTGCAATTCCAGATGATTATATTGTGTTTCTTCAAGAACATCAGGATGATGTGAGCATAATGGAAGATGATCCAATCAACTTCCAACAAGCTCTACAAAGTTTAAACTCTCAAAAGTGGATAAATGCTATGGAAAAGGAAATAAAATCCATGAAAGACAATGATGTTTGTGAACTTGTCGAATTGCCATCAGGAGTGAAATCCATAGGTTGTTAATGGATATTTAAAACCAAAAGGGATTCATATGGAAATATCCAAAGATATAAAGCTTGTCTTGTTGCAAAGAGTTTTACTCAAAAGGAAGACATTTATTACAAAGAAACTTTCTCTCCGGTTTTATTCAAAGACTCTTTTAGGATAATCATGGCACTGGAAGCTCACTTTGATTTAGAGCTACACCAGATAGATGTAAAAACTGTGTTTCTCAATGGGAACATTGATGAGATGATTTACATGGTGTAACAAAAAAACTTTATGTCTAGTAATTCAAAATCTATGGTGTGCAAATTGAAGAAATCCATATACTCAAGCAAGCCTATCGCTAATGGTATCATAAATTCCATGAAGTAATATCCTCCTTTGGTTTTGAGGTGAATATAGTGGAAGATTGTGTATATCACAAGTTTATTGAGAGTAAATCAATCTTTCTAGTGTTATATGTCGATGACATACTCATAGCAAGTAATGTTGTTGGTTTATTGCATGACACCAATAGATTTCTAAAAAAAGAATTTTGAGATGAAGGATCTTGGTGATACTTCTTTTGTATTAGGAATTAAAATACTGTGAGATCGTTCTCAAGGTATTTTGAGATTGTCACAAAAGAACTACATTGAAAAGATTTTGAGTAGATTTGGCATGAAAAATTGTGCACTAGGAGATACCCTAGTCACTAAAGGTGATAAATTTCATTTAGGTCAATGTCCCAAGACCACACTCGAGACTAAGGAGATGCAAAATGTTCCCTATGCATTGGTTATTGGAAGTCTAATGTACGCTCAAGTATGTACGCTTCCAGATATTGCGTTCATAGTTGGAATGTTAAGTAGATATTTGAGTAACCGAGGGATGGATCATTGGAAAACAACCAAACATGTTATGAGGTATTTACAGAGAACAAAAGATTATATGCTCAATTATCAAAGATCAAAAGTTTTGGAGATCATTGGGTATTCTGATTCTGATTATGCTAGATGCCAAGACACTTTGCGATCTGCTCCAGGCTATATCTTCATGTTACTTGGAGGAGTTGTATCTTGGAAAAGTGTTAAACAACACTTATGGCTTCTTCTACCAGGACTGCGAAGTTTATAGTATGTTATGAGATATCCAATCATGGAATATGGTTGCGAAATTTTGTCACTGAGCTGCGGGTAGTGGTTGGCATAAAAAAACCACTAAAAATTATTTTGTGACAATAAGATGATAGTGATGTATTCCAACAACAACAGAAGCAATAGAAGTCAAAGTATGTAGACATGAAGTTTATGGTTGTTAAAGAAAGAGTTCAGAATAGTCAAATTTCGATAAAACACATAGGAACAAACCATATAGTAGCAAATCCATTGACTAAAGGTTTACCACCTAAAGTTTTTCATGAGTATGTTGCTCACATGGGTGTTAGTCACTTTTCTGATTCCATGGTTTAGTGGGAGGTTGTTTTTTAGGATGTTCTTTGACCTTATTTTGTTTATTTTCTTTATAGAATAAAGTTGATGGTTTATGTTTTATTATCTGAACTTGTTTATTAGACATGCAGTTTAACATCAAGTTTTTTAAAGAATGATCTCACTAAAGAATTTGGACTAATCGGAAATAAGCATGATCTAGATCACTTTACATGTAGTTTCCATGTTATCCATCCATACTTGATCTATGTCATTGAATGTATTAGAATTGGTGATCAAGGAAGGTTTAGTTAAAAGGGTAGTGATGAAAGTCGCCTTGATTCCATGCTAATACAGGAGATGGAGCAAATTGAACTAAAGGAGAATTTTATTATTGAAATAACCTGTTTTTGCGTGCTTAAAGTTTATGTGATTTAATTATATTTGATACACAGATATAGACCAAGTGGGAGATTGTTATACATATTTAAATAATAATATGTTTAATTAAAGTATGGGCTATGTATGTAGATTAATAATTTATCACATTGGATTATTAGATTGGGCCATATTATGTTATCTAATTAATTAAAGTCTAGATTCTTAATTGAGTATGAACTTAATGGATAGAAGCTCATTCTAGTTAATTAGGGTTTAATGGGAATCATAATTGAACTAGTATATAAAGAGAGCTTAGGGTTATGGTCCCCAATATACCAAAATAATAAGCACTCAGTTTTTCTTGAATCCCATCTAAAGAGAGAACCCTTGAAGGGCATTCGGTGTTTTGGTTGAGGGAGACTATAGTCATCTATTATCAATCTCAATAGAATCCAGTATGTTATTTATTCTTGACAATTTGGCATGAATGATCTTAGGGTTAATCTATTCAATAAATATTTAAAGTAATTATGCTAACATGGACTTGTCCTACATTGAAAAGATTTAGGAAAGTCATGGGTTTGTCCTACATCAAAAAGATTTAAGAAAGTCATGGACTCTAAGCCTATAAAAGGAGTCCATACTTTTGGTTTTTAATGTTCAAGCTAGAAACACTTTAAGCTCACTACAAGAAATAACCCTTTCAATAGCATTTGATTATGGCTTTTTATTAAATGAGCTATAAAAAAAGAGGGGAAAACGAAAAAACCAAAAGAAAAAAAAAGGCAAAAAGTTAAAATGCAAAAGTGCGCAAGAAAAGCTACAAAAATTGTGGACTTGTGGTAAACCCTAATCAACACTCCCATCTCTCATTCGACAATTCAGCAACCATAGTCGTGAACCCGTGCATTTCCATTCGTCGATCGCCGTCGCCGTGTAGAATTCTTCGGCCTGTGCACTTCATTTAGCCCATTTTGTTCACAAGTCTGCACAATTCTTCTTGACAATAAAATGGTGAGTTGTTTTTTGGCTTGTTGAAACATCTTTTTTTTTTTTTTTTTTTTAGTATCAAATATGCCTCGAAAGCTTCGAAATCAAAGGAAGCGCCAGCCACATGTGACCTATTCTTGGCCGTTTTTCTTCCCATCTCAAGATTGGAATTGTATGTTCTTACTTCGATCATTTTTTCTCTCTTTTAATTATCTAGGTTATAGTGGATTCTCAGTTCTGCGTTGATTGGTTACTGAAATTTCTAAGAATGGAATTTCATTGAACTGTTCATTTATCCAAAACATTAAAAAATGATCTTCAACTACGACTTTTTGTTTTTCCTTTAATTTTTTATAGTCTCGTTGGAATATATGGTTTTGATGTTCTATTGAGAGATTACACTCCTGTTTTTTTTTTGTTATGCGTTTAAAGCTTATGGATGAACCTAATTATATATACTCTATACATCATTGTCTGAAAGCCTTGTATAGTTTTTAAGTGCTGATTGATCTTTGTTTGAGATTTCAGGTTGGATTGCTTAATGTTGGCAAATCTACTCTTTTCTATAACTCACTAGATTAGCATGGAGAACCAACTTGAGGTATATAGTTACAGGATTCGTAGGTTCTTCATAATTTTTAATGCCAAAAATCTCTGTCTTGTCATCACAAGTTCTACCTTCTCTTCCCGAACATAAATAAACAGGTTTCAACTTGACTTAGTTTCATAATGATTTGAAGAATGTGGTTTACTTTTTCAAACATGTGTGGAAATTATTGGACACCTAAGGAATTGTGGAGAATAAAGGATGGAAACGTGGTTTTGTGCATTTTTTTAAATTGTATACTCCAAATGTAACTTTTTTTTATCTATTAATAAATGAGTATAATTCTCTTTGAAAAAGAAAATGGACTGAAATTCTTTAATATTAGACATTTTTTAAAGTGAAATGTGAATGTGAAGTTGAATAATTCCTTTGTTTGTTTTGCACCATTGTCATTTAAAAAGACTTACATCATTTTTCAAGTGTATGTGGGTGAGTTTTGTGTTTATTAATGTGATTTTTGTGGACTTTGATTGAGTTTTTGCCTTCTTGCATTGACAAGATTATGACTTCAAAACGTCATAGATGTGATTGTAAATAAAGTCCTTTTTGTAATCTTTGTATTGGTTATCTATTTTTTTTTTGTTGATTTTCATTAATTTTAATTTGGAATCTTGACTTTTTTACTAGATGAAATAACATTTTCAAATTATAAGTTCACTTCAATTTAGTACACATTCATAGTTTTAAGGAGTAGGTTACATGCCTTAGGTATCTATTTGAATTGTTTTAGATATTTCTGAGAGTCAAAGTGACACTAAGACAGTTCTAAGAATTAAAGTGACACTTTTTAAGAGCTTTTTATGTTGTTTCAGAATCAAAATGACACTTAGTCACTTATTAAGAACATTTTAAGAGATTTTGAGAGTCAAAGAGTCAGTTAATCGCTCTTTAGAAGGTTTTTACATCAATATTAGTGATATTGGAGATTGTTCAATTTGAGTAACTCCAATATTACTAGTCTTGGAGATTTTTCCATCAATATTAGTGATATTGGAGATTGTTCAATTTGAGTAACTCCAATATTACTAGTCTTGGAGATTTTTCTACGTGGTATATGTTGATTTCCATCTTAATATCACTACAAGAATTTTGGGCTTTAATGCTGGTTGGAAAAAGTGAAATCGGATGTATAATATCGTTTTTGTTTTGTTTTGTTTTTTTTTTATTTAAAAAAAGCGGATCTTTAATGTCAGTTTTAAACTGACATTGTAGGTATACCTTTAATGTCGGTTTAAAACTGACATTAAAGATCCGCTTTTTTTTTTTTTTTTTCCTTTTTAAAAAACAAAACCCATTCCCCCCATTTTTTTTCATTTCCCGCTTCACTCCCCCCTAATTTTCTTTTTCCTTCCATTCCCAGACTTCCACTCACCTAACAACCCATGCGAAACCCTTCCAAAACGTGACTCATTTCTTCCTTCCACGTGAAACCCACAACCCGGCCAAGCATCCGGCCAACACCTTCCCCGACCACCCTCTCCTTGCCCATTTCCAGAAATCGATGGTCTTGAATGTGCTCTTCGTGGAGAGAGAAGACCGGCGACTTGCTGACTTCAGAGCAAGCTCGTTGGTGGTAGCGGCGAAAAAGTGAAACGGGGAGTAGGCTTTGTTCAGTTCGAGAAAAAGGAAATTCTAAAACTTTATTTGATGGGTATTGTTGGTGATAGCGGCTTAAAAATGAGTAAATGGAGTCCAGAAGAAAGAAAAGGTTTTTTCTTTCTTTTCTTTTCTTTTTCTTTCCTTTTTAAATAATGTCATGTTCTTTGTATTTGGTATTAGAGAGGGATAGAGGAATAATTTTTCAACAAAAGCAAGAAGTAAATCATACTGAATTGGTTGTTGTTGTGTTTGATTTTGTTGGTAGTGGCTTAACCTCTGCTTCTTCTATTAGGAATATAAAACTCTCGAGCATCCCATTTCACCTAATATTTATTAATGGTCCATTAGGTGACCAACAAAACACTAATAGCAGTGGAGCGTGTGTGTGTTTGGGGGGGGGGGGGGGGGGGGGGGGGAGAGCATGGATATTTCTTTTGTATGAGTTCACTGTGAAAATTGTTCCTCACCTCTGTTTTCGTTCGATACCTGAAGATGATCTAATGTTGATACATTAACTGGCTTGTTCTCTTGTGGTTATTTTATATTCTAGTTGAAATTTCTTCTTTGTAGCTCAACCTTCATGACTACAATATTGTTTATGACTCAACTTTCACGTGCCCTAACTTAGATGATATTTTCTTCTTTCTTGCCTATATTGGTACTTGTTCCTTATATGTAAGGTATACGTTGTATCTTTGCTTAAAATTTGATTGTGAACTGGCACTGGTATGATAATATATGCTTGATTACCAATTTTTATCAGAGCAAGGTAAAACAGTTATGCAGTACATGACTTGAGGAGCATTTCCTGCTGAAGAATGAACCCGCTTATTTTCTTTTTATCATATTATTATGAAATGTAGGATTAGATTGTGTGCTATAATTATCTTGAAGTTATGATAATCGTAGTTTTGATTAAGTGTAATTGTTTGCATTAATCTTTGATGACTAATAACTAAAAAGAGTGGAATGTGGGGGTGTTTTGCTTAGAAGATTATATTGGGTTGCTCAATGTTATATGAGAGTTTTATTTGGTTGGATTATAATTTACTGAGTTTTGTTTTTGTTGCAGATGACGAGTTTTCCACGTCTACAATTGTTGAATTTCTATTTGCTAATAAGCATCCTTTAGTTACAAGTTTTACTAGAGAAAGTGCACCATTGTTTTTTGAAATTTCAGTTAAAGAACAAGTGAAGTATAAAATATGCTCCTCACTATCACCTTGAAACTAACTTATGTTTGAATAGTAGTTTCCTATTAAATGAAAAGAAGATGTTGAGAACATAATTGATTTGTTTGCTGGTGATTCTATCTTGTGTTTGAATATTGAGGAAAAATGAAATTATTTTGTACAAAGCAGGAAGAGAAAGGTTGAGAGCTCTCAATTCTTAGCAATAATGGCGATTTATTTAAGATCAAAAGACTTATAATGCAGATTTACGCATGCAAGGTAAGGGATGAGAAGTAGACAACAAGATTTTAACATGGTTTGGCAAGAGGTGCCTACGTCTAGGAGAAGAGTTGAGATTTCTTGAGAAGTAGAAAGGAAAAAATATTATAGATAAATTCGTCTAACTCATTGATTTCTCTCTTTTTTTATCTCTCTCTTTTAGATCTTTTATATATAGGATGTTTACAATTTTGTTGAGAGATAAAAGTAATATAAAATGTCAGTTTCACTTTAAATAGTTACTGTTTTAACACTTTTCAATATACTTGAGGAAGAATGAGATTTCATAATCAAGCATGGAATACAATCATGAAAGAGTCGGTGTGTTGCAACACATAGGATGTAGATGTCTCAGTTCAAGAAGGTACTTTGTTATGCTTACAATTGCTATTCTTCTGGAGTTAGGAAAGAAGTGAGTTACTAAAACCAACTCAAGAAGGTACTTTGTTGTTTACTTAAGTCCCTTTGTGAAAAATATAATATTCTTATGCTTTGAGTGTTAAATGCAACTAGATAAACTAGCTAAATCTATGAGGATCAATTCTGTTTATGATCAAAATTATCTCGATAGCAGATAGGTTACTAATTGTTGTTACACTTTTTTTCACTTGAACAGGATATACAAGAGAAATGAGCAATATTGTGGTGATTGAACCATATAGAAGATAGGTTACTTGTTTTCTTATCTTCTTTTTTCTTCTCTCTTGACAAGGCAATTCTTTTTTTTCAAAATAGTCTCTTCTTAGCCTTTGCGAGTGGATACGAAAATATTTCAGAGTAAGATTCTTTTGGAAACTAGACGAATTAGAATTTGGGAGCTAACTCATTTGAGTAATAATAAAATGACTTTGAGTGAAGTTTTTCATTTTGTTAGGTTCAAGTTTGATGTATAAGGCTAAATTTTGATTCTTAAGGATTTGGAAGGAAGATAGGAAGATTGCATTGGACAGGTTTTAAGAAGGTTGACAAGTGGAGAAGTTGCACCAAACACAGAAAGGACTTCATAACAACATTAATAACAAGTACAAGGTAATATTTATAAGATGCTTATCTTAAAAGTCTAGTTGTTTTAAAGTTTTGGAATAGATTCTTAGGCATCCTTTGGTAGTTTATGGTTTGGTGGGTTTATGGTAGTGGAACTTCTTAGGCATCCTTTGGTAGTTTATATTTAAGCATTATTTGTCTAAATGAATCCGGTTGCACTATGATAGTTTGTGGGTATTCATGCATTGTGGGTTAGTTTAATTCTTCATTATCATTGTCGAATCTTTTGTTACCTCTTGTTTAACCATTTATTGTGCTTCTTCATCAATTTGAATCAAATTCTTTATTATCTAGGATTGACCCTCGATAACATCTTTTAGTTGGAGATTTTTTTGTGGTTTCATTTGATTGAAGTCTTGTATCCGTTGGTGTGCTTTTTAGATGCTTGAAGTTTTGGTGTTGCTTTAGGGGGCTTTTTACTTTTTAGTTATATGGATAATGTAAAAACTTTTTAGTTGAATATGCTAGCCTCGTACGTAAATTATTTATTTTTTATATAGTACTAGCTTTAATTTAATAAATGGACGTAAACTTATGTTGAATTTATCTTTTTTGTTTTTTTCCTTTTGTAGTTCAATACAAAAGATGCATATACGTAAGGAGAGATCGACGTAATTCGGACCCAATGGGAAAGTTTTGTTGGCCGATTTGTGTAAGGATGTAATTCTTGTTTTTTTGTCTCAATAGAATGTAAATTCTAGCTTAGAATGAATATAAATTTATTTAACCATGATCTTTGTGAATGGAATTAGTACTAATATGATATTTGTGAATGAGAGAAATGATGGCTTGGTATAAGTATTCTATGAAAGTCTGGTTCTGGTATTGTGATTCTTGTTTGTGGATAAATTCATAGGTGGAAGACATGATTTGTTTATTATTGGAAGCTGTATTCATGGTATTGTGATTCTAGTATTGTGATTCTTGTTTATTCATGGAATTAGTACTAATTGATATTTGTGAATGAGAGAAATGATGACTTTGGTATAAGTTGTATTCTATGAAAGTCTGGTTCTGATATTGTTTTGCAAATTTTGGAATTAAGGCAACCGATGTTGAAGGCTGTGTTATTGGTGTTATTGAAACCCTTTAATGTCGGTTTAAACCGACATTAAAGGCAACTGACATTAAAGGGCTTTAATAAACACTATTTTTAATGTCGATTGCCAACCGACATTAAAGCTCTTTAATGTCGGTTTAAAACTGATATTAAAGCCCACATTTCTTCTAGTGTATCCATCTTGATTTTCTGCTACAGCTCGTGTGGAGATGCATGATCTTTTGCTACAGGTTGTCCAGAATGTTAGTGATGACATGGGTGTTGTGTTGTTTTTTTTTTTTGATGACAGAACAATGTCAAAGTTGGCCTCACGAATAGAATAATAAATAGGGATAATTTTGGAGCTACGTCCTTGTTCTTTGTACCCACCATCTAGAAAAGGAACAATTTTGGGGCTGAGTGGGTTTAAATTAGTCCGCCCAAAAAAAAAAAAAAAAAAGAGTAAGAAAACAAACTGAATTACTTTAAAAGAAATTGGCTAAAAAACTAACAACATTTGATGTGTTTTTGGAGGAAAGTAGTGTTGGGAACATTATTAACATTGTTAAGCTATTAGGGACATGAATTTTTAGCTTATTAGTGGGGTGCTTATGAATATGGCATTGGAGGAGTAGGAGACAAGCATATTTTGAGATTAAGGACTTGAAATTATAAATTTACTTATTCATATATGTTAAATAAAAAGTATACTATGACTAAATTTTTGTTTTCTTATCGTTGTTTTTGTAATATTTGTAAGGCCAACTTTGCAACTTGGCCTAGATTTCATAAATATTTAAACGTATCTATCAAGAAGATCTTATATTGTAATGTTGTTTTGCTTCATTTCCATCCTACATTGAAACACAAGATTAATAAAAGTATACATAAATTATTGTGTGGTAAATTAGGTGCTCTCTTTATTTTGTTTTGTGGATTGACTTTCTAATTATGATATAATTTTGGGAACATTTGAATTCTGTTCTTTAATCTTCCTCTCTTCAGGGGGAGCTTATTGTAATTTTTTGTTATTGGCCTAATTTTTTCATTTTTTCCTTGTGATATTTTTATTTGGTATTTAATGACATGCAAATGTGAAAGAGAAAGCAGGGTAGTGTGTTTTACATTGTTGTTGTTTGCAGAGTTGGTGCAGTAGGTTCAAACATTTAAGATTTGGTAAAACACTTGGAATCTTCTAAGTTTAAAACTTCCAATTTGTAAGATAATTTAGTTGATAAGAATCACCTTTATTGATAAAAATATATTTCTTTTAGTATTAAATTTGGAAGCTAGCTACGACAAATGCTTTAGAGCATATTTGGATTGATTTTCTAAGTACTTAAGAATACTTTCTTTGTACTTTGAAACGTCTATTTAAGCACTTAGGAAAGTCAATCCACATAACGCCTTAATTTATGAGTAGAAATGTGCATAATTCATTACTTATAGCCTATAACACTTCTAACCTATTTAAGCATTTTGAATGTAAAGTAAGATTACTTTGAGTATACGGGAGTAGGGGACTACTTAGATGCGTTTTACTTGTATTTATAACTTTTAAATGTAAATATCCAATAATGGGGTACGGTAACAAGATTGGAAAGCTCCATACTCTTCCTTGTAAGGTCACTTGAAAGTAGGACTTTGTCACCATCCATATGGTTCCTGCTCCTTATGAATCTAGTATTGTCGCTTTAGTTCTTGCTTTAATATTTACACCACAGTTGAAAGAATGTCTGCTGTATCTCTGAATTGTAACAGAACGAGTAGAAAGGAACAATCGGGAATTTATAGTTTTCGATGTGATTGGCAGAATCGAAACACATGGATAAGTAGTATATCAATGAAACGCCATTTTTCGAAGTAAATTATATATAATAACAAATGAAACGACAAATTATTTCTTTTCTTTTTAGATTATTTTAGTACTTCCTATCTTAGATAGAGATTGGTAATGACGTTGATGTCATCCTATTGGATGCAGTCTACTCTATAGTTGTTACAATGAGTTGTAAAGTGCTACAAACGAAGTCATCCTAATTCGTTCATGTTGGGACATGAGGAGTGGGGGCTGATGGACACGAGACATACACAGTGGAATAAGGATCTAATTACACTCTAATTGCTTTTAATTAAAAGGAAAAAACATGCAAAAAAAAAAGGAAAAACAGTAAATTAAAAAGGAGTAGAGTACAACCTTTGTAGCTCCCAAAAAAAGCTTTTCTTCGTTGAATCTCAACCCGAACTCTTCCGAACCACCACTAGAGTTTACCCGCTATTCTCTGGACTCAGAACCGGGTTTTGGGACCCGGTGAATGAAGGAATGAAAAGGGGAAGAAATGGTGGTTCAAGGTTAATGTGAGAAAGATAGGAGAATTTTTGGTGAGAATTTTTGGAAACCAAAAATAGAAAATTTTTCCAAGAAGGAGAGAAAAAGATTTCAAAAACCTCTTTTTATTAAACTTACATGCATCTAATACATGTAAAAACTCACAAAAATTCAACACCTCACAAAGCACTAAACCAAAGTGGGCTATGTGTCATTCTATAATATTTACACATAGTCCACTTAAGTTAGTGGGATTATCCAACAAAAATGTTGGATAATTCCACTAACTCTTAGTCAAGGGTAAAATGGTCTTTTTTCTATTTAGTCAAAGTCAAACTTTGACTTTTAGCGAAAAAGTCAACCCTTTGACTTTTTACAGTTTCGACCTTCTTGACTAATTTTGACCTCCCGAATATGAATCCATATTCATATTTTCGAAATTCAAATCACATTTGAATATAGAGCACCATATAAAAAATCGATAGCGATATCACATATACTTGTCGGTTTTAATCCCTTTTCCTAATTCGAACAATTCGAATTAATCCAACATACCGTTCTAAGTTTAATCCATATGAGCTAGCAAGGGGACCTAATGGACCTACAGATCATGGGCTCTAACAATCCGAGATTAACCGGTAAAAATCTTTAACCTAATTAATCAACATTTGTTAACTAACGAGTCATTCCACTAAATTCCCGTAGTTGCACTCCACTCACTGTAGATATATTTCTGTTCATCTAATATAACCATAACTAGTAAGTCAATCTTTCATAGGTTATTCGTGGTCTTGGCTAGGCCAAAATATCGTTTTACCCCCGATAACACTTATTGTTCCTTCAGTCCCACTGAACCTTTAAAGAACAACTGATTTTTGATCCAACCAACAAATTGAGTCCCTCTCAGCCTAGTAAGAGGGTGGGGCCCCTTGTTCTAATTTCGAAGTCAGCACTTAAGGGAACAACCTATCTACTACCATTAGAGACAAGTAGAAGTGAAGTCCGTCTTGCACCCTATGTCCCCAGCTATTTACCCGGTCTTACCCATGAAATGGGAGGCTTATTGAGCCAGCGTTGTTGAACTGCTCTCACCCAAGCAGATCTAAGGATAATCCCGAATAAACAGGAGTTCATATTAGCTCAGGATTAAGATCGAGTTACCTAGGTAATCAAATTTGAATTAGTCAGTTTATACAGTAAACGGTGTTATAAAGTAAAAGTGACTAGTCGTGGTCCAGTCTTATACAAACTCATTGCATAGGATGCCCCCACTCACATATCTTTATATGAACGATTTAGGATCACATCGTTTGTACTAACTACAAAGTGAGTCGTATCTATAGTGTTCCCAGAACAAGGCGCCCAATCTTATCCCTATACTATAGACCATTTTAAGCTATATACTCGAACTTGATCCATATTTTATATCATCACATAAAGTCCAAGTTTACATTAAATAGCCTCAGGACCTTAGTTTATTGGATTCAAGATTACAATTTTAATAACAATTTTATCGAAAAGCAAAACAGAATATGTTTATCAATTTACAAACTACGAGTTTTAGGACATAAAATCCAACAAACTCCCACTTGGACTAAAACTCCTAGTGGAGTATCACAATGTTGAATTTAAGTGAGGAAAAGAAACATGTGAGTACAATAAACTAGGGCATATACCAAAAATTTCTCTCACTTGTCCTAGTTTACAAACTTCGTAGACCTAGACTCTGTAGGTGACCTTCAAACACTTTAGCCGTGAGGGCCTTTGTAAAAGGATCAACATGTTTTGCAGTGTATCGAGTAAGGATCAAATCCTTAGTACCATACACGAGTATGTAGTTCCTCGTTCTCTTAAGATACTTGAGGATATTCTTAACCACAGTTCAATGATCATATCCAAGATTGGACTGATACCTACTGAATATCCGTACTACGTAGCATATGTCAGGTCTAGTACATAACATTGCATACATCAAGCTCCCTATTGCGGAAGCATAGAGAATGTGTCTCATATCCTCAACCTCTTGAGATGTCTTAGGACATTGATCCTTTGACAAATGAATTCCATATCTGTAAGGTAACAGACCTTTTTTGGAATTCTGCATCTTATACTAAGACAACATTTTATCTATATAAGTTGCTTGAGACATGGCTAGTGTTCTGTTCTTGCGATTCCGAATAATCTGAATCCTGAGAACATACTGCGCATTTCCCAAATCTTTCATTTGGAACTGCGTTGCTAACCATTTCTTGATGTCAGTTAGGTAACCTACTTCATTCTCAATGAGTAGAATATCGTCAACATATAAAACTAAGAACGCTATAGTAGAATTGACGATTTTCTTGTAAACACAAGGCTCGTCAACATTCTGTTTAAAGCCATAAGATTTGATCGCAGTATCAAATCTTATATTCCAAGATCTAGAAGCTTGTTTCAACCCATAAATGGATTTTTGAAGCTTTACAAACCTTTTGTTCTTGACCCTGTGCAATAAACCGCTCTGGTTGAGCCATATAGATACTCTCCTCAGGATCACCGTTTAGAAAGGCTGTCTTGACATCCATCTGCCAATTTTCATAGTCATAAAAGGTGGCAGTGGATAAAAGTATTCTAATCGACTTAAGCATGGCAACGGGAGAGAAAGTTTCTTCATAGTCCATTCCCTCTCTCTGGCTATAACCCTTTGCCACAAGTAGAGCCTTAAAAGTTTGTACTTTACCAGCTTGGTCTCGTTTTCTCTTATAGATCCACTCACAACCAATTGGTTTTACATCATTTGGTTGATCTACAAGTTCCCACATAGAATTGAAGTACATAAACTCCATTTCGAGGTCCATGACTTTGACCCACTGATCACGGTCCACATATTTTATCGTCTGTTTATAGGTCGATGGATCCTCAATGCCGTCATCAGGTATGACGACTTGTGTTTCTGTTAAACCCAAGTAACGGTCGGACTAATAAACAACCCTCCCACTATGTCGAGGCATTCTCAACTCTTGATAAGGATGTGATTGACCATATGTACTAGTTTTATCTACTACTTTAGTAGATGAACTAGCTCTATCTGTAGCATCTTTGGAAAGTTTATTCAATACTAGTCTACTGCAAGGTTGATGACTTCTTATGTGGTCTTCCTCTAAGAATGTGACATTTGTCGATACAAATACCTTATTCTCTTGAGGATCATAAAATAGACCACCTTTTGTTTTTTTTGGATAACCTACAAATAGGCATAGTGTCCTAATGGTTATACCTAACTGGTTCTCAACCTCAGCCTTATATTCTTTGAACTTTTCAAAAGAATCAGATTTGTGATGCATTAAGTAAATATGACCATATCTTGAATAATCATCAATAAAACTGATAAAATATTCATACCCACCTTGAGCTTTGACATTCATCGGTCCACAGAGGTTCGAATGTACGAGTTCTAAGGGTATTGTGGCTTTGAGACCTTTTCCAGTAAAAGATCTCTTAGTCATTTTCCCTTTAAGACAAGACTCACATGGAGGTAAAGAATTGTCTTCTAACTGACTTAGGAGTCCATTCTTAACCAATCTCTCAATCCTTTTGAGATTTATGTGGCCAAGTCTTAAGTGCCATAGATAGGCATTAGAAGAAACTTTTTGTCTTTTATTCTAAGTTTCGGCTGTTCTAAACATCTCAGTATTTAAGACAAATTTTGCTTTAGTTGGTCTTAACTTATATAAGTTGTTTTCAAGTATAGTAGAGCAAATTTGAATACCTTTTCTGAAAATGAATGCTTCATTGATTTCAAAAAATATTTTATACATTTGTTCCAATATACATGTGATAAATATTAAATTTCATCTCGTTTTAGGAGCATACAAAATTTTTTTAAGTATGATATATCTATCGTTGAAAAATAACTTCAAGTCTCCCACTACTTCGGCCGAGACAACCTATCCTGTTCCAACCTTGAGGGTGTTCTCGCCTTCTTCAAGCTTTTTCCAGGAACTAGTTTCCTTGTGCTTCTTTCTCTGCTTTTTTCTCAACAAGGTATTTCAGGCAGTTCTTTTTCCAGTGCCCATTTTGGTTACAGTGAAAACATTTTCCTTTTTCTGCAACTTTCTTTTCCTTGTTTGTCATGGGAGTCTTCCCTTTACCCTTCTTTTTCATTTGAACATTTTTATTCTTTGAAGGTCCAGCTTTAGTTTTAGAGGACGATCCTTTGAAAACTTTCTTTGTGGTGACAATATTTGCCTCTAAGAAAATGAGTTTTGTGCAAGATTGGACCACGAAACCAGTCACTTTTACTTTATAACGTTGTTTACTATTTAAGACTAACTATTTCAAAGCGATGACCTAGGTAACTTAACCTTAATCCTGAGCTAACTATGAACTCCTGTTTGTAGCTCAGGATTATCCTTTGATCTACAAACGGTGAGAGTAGACCAACATCTCTGCTCAATAAGCCTCCCATTTTGGGATAAGACCTAATGAATAGCTGGGACATAGGGTATGAGACAGAATTCACTCCTACCCGATTAGGGTTAGTAGAGAGGTTCCCTTTAAGTGCTGATTCTGGGTCTTGAACAAGAGGCCTCACACTCTCATTGGCCCGAGTGGGATTCGATTTTTTGATTGGATCACAAATCAATTGTTCATTAGGGGATCAGTGGGAATTAAAGAACAAAAGGTAATTTTGGGGTAAAACAGAGATTGGACTCAGCCATTATTACGGACAACCTATGAAGGATTAACTTACGAATCATGGTTATATCGAGTGGACATAATATATCTACAGTGAGGGGAGTTCAGCTATGGGCTTTAGTGGAATCACCCATTAGATAACGAATGGGGGTTAGTTCAGTCTAATGAATTTAGCTGATTAATCTCGGATCGTTGGAGCCCATGATCTGAAGGTCCGCGAGATCCCCCTACTAGTTCGTAAATGGATTAGGTCTAGAGTAGTGTGATAAGTTAATTTGAAACATTCAAATTAGAATTAAACGGAATTGGAGAAATAATATTTAAATATGATTTAAATATTTGAAGATGGAATTGTGTAAAATTAATTTAATATTTGATATTAAATTAATTAGAATGATTTAAATTGTTTAAATAATTATTTATTAATTTTATTAAGAAAATTAATTTATGAAATTAATTTTATAAAATTAATAATATAATCAATTTTATAAAATAAAATTGATTTATAAAATCAATTTTGAGAAATTGAAAAAGAAAGAAATACACATAATGGGAAATTAGCATTCTCCATTGTCTTCTTCAAGTAGCTCACTAATAACCCACTTCTCAAGTCCTTATTGACTCCAAGCATGAGTTGCATCTCATGCAGCTAATCTCTTTGCATGATGTCTTCAATATATTGAAGAGATTGGAGTGATTTTGAGGCAATACAACCGAAAGCATTTCTCTGAAAAATTTGTGAGAAGAAAGGTGTTCTCATTTGGGTTGCTGCTGTGAGTATTCTCCAACTTCTCTTAATTCAGGCTTATTTTGAGTCCCAAAACTCAATCTGGAGCACCAAGAGGATAGTAGGGAAGATCTTGGGGTGATCTACATCAAGATCCAGAGAAGATTTGCAGCTAGATTCAAGCTTTGAGGAAGTTCTACAAAAGTATATCACGAAACCCATTTATTTCTGTTGAAGCATGCTTTCATTTCTGCCAAAATCAATGAATTAGAGTGCTTATGGATCCTGGTCACTTCCGCTGCGTGATGATACATTCCAGCACAAGCTTCACTAGCCTTTTGAGGCTTTTGCATTTCATGCTCCCAATTGACAATGTTACTCCAAGATCTATTTATGAAATTAGAAAATTATTCAAGGAATTTGACTTAGGTTACCAAAAAATTCATACATGTATTAAAGATTGTTGCCTATTTAGAAATGAGAATAAAAAGTTAGAAAGTTGTCCTCATTGTGCGACTTCAAGATGGAAGATTGATGAACGAAAAAATCAAATCAAACATGGTGTACCTGCCAAGATATTGAGATACTTTCCTATCATTCGACAACTTAAAGGGATGTTTTAAATAAATGAATTTAGTGAAAGTTTACATTGGCATTGGAACCATAAAAGTACTGACGGAAAGATTCGACATCCAGTTGACTCTGTTGCATGAGAAACAAATGATAAAAAATGGCCCGAGTTTTCTATGGATTCACGTAATATTAGGTTAGGCCTTACTACAGATGGGTTTAACCCGTTCTCCAACTTGAGTAGTCGATAAAGTTGTTGACCAGTCATGCTTGTTACTTACAACTTTCTTCCTTGGTTATGCATGAAAAAGGAAAATATCATGTTGACATTGTTGATTCCTGGTCCTAGACAACCAGGAAATGATATTGATATCTATCTACAACCTTTTGTGGAATATTTACAACAACTATAGAAAAGAGTACAAGTTTATGATATTGTAAGTAACACACATTTCAATTTGAGACCAATTCTTATATGGACTATAAATGATTTTCCAGCATATGGAAATCTCGCTGGATGCACCACAAAAGATAAATATGCATGCCCAACTTGTGGAGATAATACTCGTTCTTATTGGTTGAAACATAGTAAAAAATTTGTATATATTGCTCGTAGATGATTTTTTATCAAGGGCACATGGAGAAAAAAAGCATGGTTTGATGGGAAAATAGAAGAGGAGTTGCCTCCCAAAATTTCAAAAAGTATGCAAATTATACCCAACTAGAAGATTTTGATAATTGTTGGAGGAAATGTGAAAAGAGAAAGAGCAAGAGTCATAAAGAATCATCAAATCAAAGATGGAAGAAGCGATCAATTTTCTTCTATCTACCATATTGGAAGGTTAATGAATTCTAAGTTTATGATGTATTTTATTGAGTTTCAAATTATTGAGGTTCAAACTAGGGCATTAACGATATGAAACTTTAACTATGTAGGAATTACCAATACGCCACAACTTAGATGTCATGTACATGGATAAAAATATATATGAGAGTATTGTAGGTACATTATTAGATATAAATGGAAAGTCAAAGGATGGAATTAATGCAAGAAAATATTTACCACTTTGACCTACATCCTCAAGAACGAGGAGGGAGAACTTACATACCTCCTGCTCCATACACATTATTGAAGTCTGAGAAAAATTATCTTGTTCAAGGTTGTACAAGCTAAAGTTGCCTGATGGATATAGTTCAAACATTTCAAAGTGTGTATCATTAGATGAATGCAAAGTGATGGGGTTAAATTTTCATGATTATCATGTGTTGATGCAATAACTTTTATCCGTGGTACTTAGAGGCTTGCTCCTGAAGGGTCCAAGACATGCGATATATAGGCTATATTCATATTTCACTAGACTTTGCTAACGTATAATTAATACAGAGATTATGTTGGAGCTTGAAAAATAAGTGGTGGACATTGTATGTCTTCTTGAAAGGTACTTTTCACCTTCGTTTGTTGATATAATGGCACATTTGGTTATTCATTCAGGTTGCAAAGCTCGTATATGTGAATCCATTCAATTCCTTGGATGTACCCATTCGAAAGGTAAATGCCTTACTTTTGAGATATTGATAATTATGGTCCTTCTTGTATTAATAATATTTAATCTAGATATATGAAGATATTGAAAGGTTATGTACGAAAAAAAGCACGACCAGAAGGGTGTGCATTGCAGTATGCTACTTACATGATGAATGTGTTGACTTTTCAAAAACGTTTCTTAAACAATCAGTTGAGGTAGTGTATAATCAAAATCGGAATGAAGAATACAAAAATGATGTCATCGTAGAGGGTCGTCCAATATCTTCTGGAACTCCAGTTACATTATTGATGGAGTTGACATTCAACAAATGGAAGCAGTTAAGGATCTAAGCACCCTACTACATCTGTTTTAGCTAATTAGCATGCATGTCCATAGTTTTAGTATATTAGGGTTTTAAATGAATACCATTGATGATTCTCTTAAATTGACTGGCTTCACCACAAAATTCTTCTTTCTATTTTTATAGTAAACCACCACAAGCCTCTTCTATACTAATCTCAGGCCTTAGATTGAAGTGTGGTCTTCAAATCGTGGGAGTTTTTAAGTGGTTTTAAGAGTTGAAGTAAGAAAAAATAGTTTTCCTTCTCAGCTATTTCAGTTTGCATAGCCTCCAATTTTGTTAAAAAACTTTGATATATAGAAGTTTTTCAAATCAGATTGAACATAATAAAGCCACTTCATATTCCATTAATCCTCAGTGGCTCGATGTGTAATTCATAGTGGAATAAGTGGGATTATCCCACTTTCAATTTTTTTCAATAAATTGAATTATTTGAAAAAATATAAAACTTGTTTTAAAATGTTGATTTTCAAATTCAATTTAATGTAAATTAAATAATATAAATATAAATTTCATAATCTAAAAATCAATTAATCCAATTTTATAATTTTGAATTTCATAAATTCAAAATTTAATAATTACTAAATTGGAAAATTAATTAAACTAATTAAACTAATTTTATTTAATATAAAATATTAAATTAATATAACACCTCATTAAATATTGAAATCATATTTAAATATTGTCAACTCCCTAAATCGTAACGTTTAATTCGATAATTATACATCAATTATATCAAATATAATAATCCAAACTCTAAACCGAGTTTGAAAATTTCAAATTCTCTCAACATGCTATTCTAAAGTTTAATTCTTTTACGAGCTAGTAGAGGGACTTAATGGACCTACATATCATGAGCTCCAATGATTTGCGATTAATTGGCTAAACTCTTTAAACCAAATTAATCAATATTCGTTAACTACCGAGATATACCACTATAGTTCAGTACTTGCATTCTCCTCACTGTATATATATTTCTGTTCACTTGATTTAACCATAATCACTAAGTCAATCATTCATAGGTCATTCATATTTACAGCTACGTTAAATTAATTGTTTTACTCCTGTAATACATCTTTCTCCTTAAGTCTCCACTAATTCTCTAATGAACAATTTGTTTATGGTCCTACCAATAAACTAAATCCCTTCAGCCACGAGAGGGCGACGCCCCTTCAAGAGCAGGAGTCATGACTTAAGGGAACAACCTATTTGCTGGCCCTATGTTCGTTGCTATCGTGATTCGCTCTAGGAGTGTTTTGTATAAAATAAATTGGAAGAATAAGTTCTAAGTATAAGTGATGCGTTTATGCTTTGATGCGTTTAAGCAATTGTAACGCGTTGGGGCATTAGATATATGTAGCAGAACACACACAACTCATTCTAATGACATTTAAGTTTTCCTAAACCATATCCAAGTATAAATCTAATTTAGGTTCCTGGTAAATCCAGGGTCAAACTCAGGGATTCAGTTAACCAAACGCAGACCTTGCGTTGTATCTCTGTAGGGTTTTCCTAAATAAATGTGAGAAATGGGTTATTTACACTAAATTGTTGTGCCTGTGCAAGAAGATACAAAAGAGTTGAGTGATGAGTGATGGATCATGCGAAAATGAAGTTGAATGAAAGTGGATACGTCGGTCTAAGATGAGTGTACTGTAACTTAAAATTTATATCTTTAAGCATGCAAACAAATATGCGATACTACTTCTAGATATGCGTTACTTATGAATATTCTTGTAGTACGCCTTGCGTTGTCACAAGTTTCCTTACATTGGAACCAAGTGTAATTCCACTGCAAGTTTCTCGGTGTGATCCGAGGTCGAACACAGGGACTGTTTAAGGTTATTATGGTATGGTCGTGGTATATGTGACCAGGTTTTTCAATCTTTAAAGAGTGTTTTGTACAAGTATATAAAATTGCGGTAAAGTAAAGGAAAGCAGTAAAATGCGATAATAAAATAAGTATAGTAAACCTAAGCTAGATGATACAAGATACAAGCTTCATGATACAAGATGCTGGGGTCCAGGCTAGCTGTGAAGGTTATACAAAGAGCATGGAATGCGGTGGCAAGTCTTATGTACAAACAGAAAGAGAAAGATAACGAATATAAACAACGCAAGTTTCTTAATTGCATTGAAGTTATAAGTACAATTCCGCTTTTCTCTTGGTGTACACCTTTCAGTGAACGACCACGCTCCCACATGTGTGTGGTGAATCAGACACGAACATAATGAATGCAAGGTTGTTTCTATGTCTGGAAGTATTACTTACTTTAGTTAATGCATTCTTCTAACCTTCTTTTGATAGATCAGAATGGCATCTTCACTTCTGCTTTCACAGGTGAAGATGCTGTCTAGTATGCTTTAGCTAAATGCAGTTATCTCTTTAACACAAGTTAAGTACTCGTTTAATTCATATTAACTACCAGGGGATCAATAAGACATCATGGAGAAAGTGATTCACGGAGGAACGGAAGTAGACAGAAAATGGAATATGAAAGCAATCGAAACATTTAATATGTCTATTAAGCGTTTGATACATGGTGTGTGAATGAAGAGATAAAGAAAATGAAATACAATGATGAAAAGAGATAGAACAGATACAAACAAGTACCAACGTCTTGGCACCGATTCGGGTGGAGATCTGCTTGCCGGATTGGATGGATTAAATGGATGGATGAGCTTGCCTCTCAAGCCTGCTCAATCGGTAGCATGGTTCTCAGCACAGAGCTTCTCGGCGGGTGTTCGACAGAATAGAACTGATACTCACCTCTCGGCCTTGTTTCGCCTTCTTCCTGGATTTCTACAGTTAAGCACCCAACTCAGCCTTTCCTTTCAACACTTTAGCAGTAACTAGCCCCATATCTAGTAGCATTTTTTTTCCTGAAATCTATGGGGTATTTATAGGTGAAGATCTTTGACTCCGGCCTTGTGGTCCCCACTTGTTGTTATGAAAACTCCGAAGATGGAGGGATATTATTCCTTCTGTTATACAATCAGACCGTCAATTCTGTACAACCGTTAGTTGTAAAGTGTCTCAATCCTCCACTTTTTTGTTGATCAACTGCATCTTTCGATCGTGAGTTCGCATGCGGTATTGTTTTTATTATTGCATGCAGTTGAAAGTCAGCTCTGGAACGACTGTCGCATTGCGCCGTCATTGCGTTAATCGTCTCTTCATTGTGGATTGACGGGCGCATTGTGACAGAGATGCGTTGATCAGTTTTTCTTGAGCCTTGAGCGCAAGCGGTGACTCGGTTTCCTGCAAAACAGAGTAAAATCTCCTTTTATTCCATCTTAAAGATGTTAGTGGGTGTAATTGCGATAATTTATAATTATTGTAATTCTGAGCTAATTTTCATACAATCGGCACATAGTCACTATCTTTTGGCCGCAATATCTAGATAAGACAGTATAATAACTTGTATTTCTACAAGTTATCACACCCCCAAATTTAGATATATGCTTTCTTCTACTTAGGCAATAAAGCTTAATTCCTATCCTATATTTTTGCGTCGATTGGTTGCTCCGAATGTTATACTTAGACACATTACTTGACATTGCAACTTCTTCCTATCCTTGCTAATTCTTAACACCTACTTTATTCTTCTATAGAACAAAATTATGCTCAAAGATGCTTTTCTAATTTTTCACAATAGAATGTTTATCTCTTCTTTGTCAAAACAACTCGATATATCTATATGCGGTGGTCAAAACTTTGTGTTATTTATTAGAGACTGTTGGTCAAGGTAACATCCTTCATTTTGGCCTGTCCCCACGGGTGTCATGCGAACATCCAACTATGGTTGTGTGCCAATTTTAACTTTAACTCATGAATTTCAGAGGAGTTGTCTCTTATATTCTTTTTTTTTTAATTTCATATTGCATTGTTTTTGGAAACCCACCTTCGTTTTGGCTTGCTCTCACGGGTGCCATACGAGCATCTAACTACGAGCAGGCTTCTTTCACGACTAAACTCTTATCAGGTTGGGAACATTTTAAGGGTTTCCCTTGCCCTGACATTGGAGCTTTGTATGAACATTTTTTTTTTTTTAATATGGACACATTTTCTTAAATATTGCATATTTTGATCTTATCCGCTCAGACCTTTCCCACTCCCAATTTAAAGATGAGCAAGGTTCTCATTGCGCTGTTTGGAGAGACTAGGCAAACACTTAGAAGAAAATTTCAAAAAGAAGGTTTGAGTAGAACTTTTAAAGATAAAAGGTAAAGTACTGCTAAACTAAGAATTAACTAAGTATGGGAAATGTTACTAAGTACAAGCATATATTACATCATAGCAACGCAATGAAGAACACAAAAGTAAAAGATTGAGAACATCGCAAGTATTGACAAAAGATGATAAAGAAAAAGGCACAGGCAAAAATGGAGTGACTATATACTCATTATATTGAATATTAACAAAGTATACAAATAATTAAAAATTAACGTAATACAAAAATTTGTGCTTGTACAAGTATCAAAGAATTGATAAACATAAAATAATAAATGAATTTAAAAGAATACATAATGGTTGCATAGAAGAGAAAACATATAGGAGGATTATTGCTGAGGGGCTGGCGGGTCTGGAGGTGGATTTTGAGGTGGTGTAGGAGGCGCTTCTTCAAAATTTAAGTGCTGCCGGAGATGTAGGGGCACCATCGAACCATGAAGATATGTGGTGAGAAAGTTGAAGTACTCTTGATTACACTCCGTAAACATTCTCTGGTGCATATGGACTTTATAAATGTTGCGCTGCATGTTGATCAATGCCTCTCTTGATGTGGGAGCACTGCGTTGAATATCATCAATCCACTCCATTACCACTTCAAATCTTTGGTTGAAGAAGTGTTATTGTTGAGAGAAAATTTGTTGTTGTTGGGAGAAGAGAGATCTCATTTCTGCTAACTCAATAGCCATGGAGGTGATGGAGGGTTGTGTCTGCGATGTCTCGCCAGCATCGTTTTAGGGTTGGGCAAAGGTGCCTTCACCAAATCGTGTGGGTCATTAACTTACGGCTGTGGAATGGTGGGTTATGATGATGATGCTGATGGTGAATGTGAAGGTGATGGGTAAATAGGTGAGGAGGTTGGGACAAGGAGAAGATTGGTAAAATGTTCGTGAAGAGGGGAAAAGGGTTGCGCTAGTGGACTCAGAGGGCTTGAAGGTCGAATAACTAAGGGAAGAGGGTCCATAGGTACTAGATCTTGCGTTGTTGACTCTAGGACCTTCTCTTTTCCTTTGTCTTCTCTTCGTCGTCTTTTTGGCCTTGGTTCTTGTGGCATATTTAAATCAATCGCGGGCCTCTTTGCTGGCATCTCGAGGCAATGTGGGGATTCTTTGAGGAGTAGCCTTAAGATTTTTATGTTGATGAGGCCGTGGACCTCTGGAATGGGCTCCCCATCAATGCCTATGCCCACAGACAGGCATAGACTTAAAACGATCCACGGGAAGAAGTACTGCCCCCGGATATGCCCCACCAATGCTCTGATCTACCTTATGATCAACTGCCCTACGTCAATAGGAATGCTGCGTGCACTGTAGTATGCGACCATGACTCGATCCCTTGATACAGTTCTATCATGCGTTGTTGGGATCAACCGTTTCTTGACCAGGTAAACCTAGAACCTTCCCTCCGGAAGCAAGGACTTGGCCTCCAGATTGTGAATGACTTTGAGCAAAACTGACCACTTCGTGCCCGGTTGCATTAATATCATCAGTGCGTCTTCCATCTGTTGCTCTATGGGATCATGAATAATTTTATTCCTTGGTGCATCAGGGTTGTCTTTCATTTGATATATTTTGTTGATGTCCCTTGTGCTGAAGGATACTGTTTCTCCTTTAAAGGCCACCGCATCCTTGTTTCCATGAAGACACCCGTGATAGAAGTCCCGCACCACATGAGGCACAATGATGGATGGGCATTGGCAGAATGTGTCCCACCCATGTTCCACAATCACGCTCGTGATAAGGTCAGGTAGTGGATTCCGCGCAGGAAAGAAGCCCATCTCGATCAACATATCATCATTCTCCTTTTTCCTTGATGAACGCTTCCTGGCTGGTGCGGGTTCGCTGCTCTCCATAATCGCCTTGCCTTTTGCCAACACAAGGCGGGCTGCTTGTCTTTCTTTCTTTTCCCACTCCTTGCGCTGTTTTTCTTTCTCGCGCTTTGCGAGTTCTTTTCCCTTCTTCTTGTATAAGTGCCTTTATTGGCTTCGTGCTTTTTCCTTTTCTCTTCCTCCAATAATCTGTCCTCTTCTTCTTTCTTCCTCCTCCCTTCTTCTTGTTCTTCTCTTTCTTCTCTCGCAAATTCTCCTTCAAATTGCTCAGAGGCCAGCAACAGACGTCGTTCCTCCTCGTGCTTCCGTATCCCTTCAAGTCTGGCAAGTTCATTGTTGCGTCGCATTTCTTCAAACTCAAATCTTCTTCTATTCCCCTCTACGATGATGTGCTTGCCCCTCTCCATCTTTTCTTGCTTCTCCTTTTCTTCTTTTCTTTTTCTTTCTTTTTCTTCCATTGCGATAATTAGTCTTTGAGGGACAATGTGGACCCTTGCAGAACATTCTCCTTGTGACGCCGCATTAGGGGAGTTCCCTCTGTTTCTCCTCCTTCTTCGATTGCAACCATTTGTGTTGTTTTGGGTTGTGCCGATTCCATCAACTGTGCTGTTTCCCCCCCATCCTCCCTTACGGAGGTTGATTCTCCATCTATCGCCGTGCTCGCAGCCCACTGCCTCGCTTCCTCTTCTTTTCTTAGGCGCCTCTCTTCACGCCCGTGCATTTTCTTTTATTCTTTTTCCTTTTTCTTTCTTTCTTCCTGGCCTCCTCATCTTCATCATCATCCTTTTTCTCTTTATTCTTCCTTTCTTTGCGATGATGGGAAGACTCAGCCTCTTTAGCCTTCTTTCCCTTGTTCTTATTCTTCTTCTTATTCTCTTCAGCCACCTCTGGTGGCACCTCTATTACAACCCCTTCCAACGCAACTTCAAGGGCCTCCAACATAACTTCAGCCTCCTTGGCCTCCTCTATCGATCTCTTCATCTTCTTTTCTTGGAGGTTCGTCATAGGCTTCTACGTTGGCAATCACCTCAGGAATCTCTGAGGCTAGAACACCTTTTCCCGTTTCTTCTTCAATTGCCATTGCCTCCGCCACCACTACTCCATCCACCACCACCACTGTCTCTTCTTCCGTAGGTAGTGGTTGATTTACAACCCTAGCCTTCGGTCATCCACCTCCTAGCTCCAAGGTACTTAAAATATTGCCAAACACCTCCATATCGTCGCGTCTCTTCCTTTCACTCTCAGTTGAGACGGCAGGTATTGGAATAGGAATGCTCTCAGTGCTTCCTCCTCTTTTGAACAGAGGAAGCCTAACAGCCAGAGGGTTTCTCCGGGCTCCCTCAGCAAGTCTAGGAACAGTGTAGGCTTGGGCGGCGAGTCTGCGACTGGCAGCCAAAAATGCTGCCTCTCGTATGGCTACTTGGTCAGGGGTGGATGGTGAAGCAGATTGGTTAGGAGTTTGGTCAGCCATGGATACGAACCGAGGATGACTGGTGAAACGCTGGAATGTTGGGGAAGAAGGAAGGTCTAGATGCAAAGGCGCTAGGGTTTCTGATTTGCAAAATGAGGTAAAGTTTCACAATGAGGGAAGGGATTCTTTTTATAGGTTAGGCCATGGTGGACCCAACACTATTTTTGCGGCGACAGGCCTCGAGCAGCTCAAAAGCCGCGTCGATTGATTTCCCTCATTTATGGAATTTCAAAAAAAAAATTGTCCTTTCGTCTGCCGAATCATCATTACTTTGGGATACGAAACGATTGGACTTCACCCAAATTACAAAACAGAATTTTCTTTAATATTTTATTCGATTGGACGCAAGATAAAGATTAACGCATTGTGCTCACCATCGCAAATGGCTTTTCGCTAAGGACAGGCAACAACACATATATCCCCACAACACACCCTTTAACCAAACGCATTTCTGGAGGATACCTCAACATAGTGCATTTAGCTAAGGACGGGCAAAGAACATATATGAGCACAACATACCCCTCAACTTAATACAGGTTAGTTAGGTGAATGCAATGCAGCTCTTATTAGCTTGCTATGCGTCCATTATTACCTTGTATACTTGTTGTTAATTGTTTTATTATTATTAATATTATTTCATCAACGCAAGTGCGATGACTTGCGGCAATAAATCTTCTTTAGTACTTAATAATTCACTATTAAAGCTCAACGCATTAATTAAATAAAAAGTCAAAGAATTAAAGACGAGACAAAATTAAATGCAAAGAAGTAAATGAGGACATAAATTCATAAAGTCAAGAATGAATTAAATGTAGAATCAAAGACACAACTCAGAATTCAAATAGACAGAAATTTAAGATAGAAATAAACATAGTAATGTGATATGGACCGAAAAATTGCGTTGTCATGAGTGATCGCAATCCATATCTCCGCAATCGATCAGACTTGCCTGCCCAATGTCCTAAGGACATTGCTTCTTTCCTATAGATCCTAGGGCTTCTGAATTGCTGGGCAATGTTCCCGGTGCTCGACTTCTTAGCTCAGAGGCCAGTTGGCCCACTTGGATCTCCAAACTCCTTATTGAAGACGCCATCGCTTGCATCACTGCATCATTTTTATCCATGTATTGCTTCAGCAGTGTCTCCAATGAGCTTCCTGAGGTGTTTGGTGATGATGACTACTGGTTGTGCAGTAGCCTTGGTTGCCCTTGATTGTGGTGAAAGGAGGATTCCCTCTACTGCCCTCTTGATGGTTAATTGGCCCCCTCTGGTTGGGATTGCCTCCCCAACCAAAGTTAGGATGGCTCCTCCAGCCCGGTTTATAGGTGTTGTTGAAGGGGTTATTAGGGATGGCGTATACTTGCTGAAGAGTCAATGAGTACATGTCAGCTCCGTGAGCCCCTCCACAATTAACGCAACTAATTGCGGCCACTTGAGCCGGTGCAGCAGGTAGCGCTGATTGTTGAGCAATGGCTCCTTGGTTAGTTTTCATTGACTGAAGGATCGAGGTCACCGTGGCCATCTGAGCGGCCAACGTGGTCATTATCTCCTCTGGGACAATGGCTGTTTCATTTTTCATTCTCTTGGCGACTCAGCCTCCATATCCATCATCGATCTAGTCATCCATACTCTGCAAGATGCGGTCAAGGATGACTTTAGCCTCTGTGTATGTTTTTTCCATAAAACCTCCTGCCGCGGAGGCATCAGCAACAGCCTGCATTGCTCGGTTTAGGCCATTACAAAAAGTTTCCATCAAGACGCAATCGGGGATCCCGATATGTGGGCAGTTTTTCATCAATCTTCTAAATTGCACCCAGGCGGTGCTTAAGGTCTCATTCTCCATCTGCTCGAAGTTTAGCACATCCTTTTTTTGCCTTGCATTAACGGCAGGTGGGAAGAACTTCTTCATGAACCACTCTACCAGTTGATCCCATGAAGTGATCCCATTTGGCTCCAATGAGTGAGCCCACCTCTTAGCCTCGTCCCTTAAGGTGTAAGGGAACAGATACAGTCTTATACTCTCTGGGGTTACGCCAGGTAAAGAAAAGTTGCCGCACATTTCGACAAAGTTGGTCAAATGGGCGTGTGGTTCTTCACCTTGCAGACCCTCGAACTGCCCAACATTTTGAATCATTTGTAGCATGACCGACTTAATCTCGAACCGCGCGTTCTCCTCCACAGTAGGCCTCCAGATTCTAGGTGAAAAATCATATAAATTGGGTGCCGCATAATTCTTCATGGGAATGTTGCGGTAAGCTACCAGGAAAATAGAATCCTACACTGGCCGAACAACTCCTTGATTCTCTACCGGTACTGCATTATCATTGTTGTCCGCCATACTTGCTGCATTCTTTCGCCTAATTCGGTTCTGACGTGCCCTTGCACGAAAAGTACGCTTGATCTCAGGGTCAGCTTCAAATTCAGGTTCAGCACCAGGACTCATAAACCGTCAGGCTGCTTTCCGCATTGAACAGCCAGTACAATGAGATCTGTCCTTCAAAATACCAAAAACACACTCAAACAATAAACGGTTAACCAATCCCCGGCAACGGCGCCATAAACTTGTAACTTAAAATTTATATCTTTAAGCATGTGGACAAATATGTGATACTACTTCTAGATATGTGTTACTTATGAATATTCTTGTAGTACGCCTTGCATTGTCACAAGTTTCCTTACGTTGGAACCAAGTGTAATTTCATCGCAAGTTTCTTGGTGTGATCCGAGGTCGAACAATGGGACTGTTTGAGGTTATTGTGGTATGTCATGGTATATGTGACTGGGTATTTCAATCTTTAAAGAGTGTTTTGTACAAGTATATAAAATTGCGGTAAAGTAAAGGAAAGCAGTAAAATGCGATAATAAAATAAGTACAGTAAACCTAAGCTAGTTGATACAAGATACAGGCTTCATGATACAAGATGCTGGGGTCTAGGCTGGCTGTGAAGGTTATGCAAAGAGCATGGAATGCGGTGGCAAGTCTTATGTACAAACAGAAAGAGAAAGATAACGAATATAAACAACACAAGTTTCTTAATTGCGTTGAAGTTATAAGTACGGTTCCCCTTTTCTCTTAGTGTACACCTTTCAGTGATTCGTGCTCCCACATGTCTGTGGTGAATCAGAGACGAACATAATGAACGCAAGGTTGCTTCTATGTCTGGAAGTACTACTTGCTTTATTTAACGCATTCTTCTAACTTTCTCTCGATAGATCAGAATGTCATCTTCACTTCTGCTCTCACAGGTGAAGCTGCTGTCTAGCATGTTTTAGCTAAACGCAGTTATCTCTTTAACACAAGTTAAGTACTTTTTTAATTCATATTAACTACCAGGGAATTAAGAAGACATCATAGAGAAAGTGATTCACGAAGGAATGGAAGTAGACAGAAAATGGAATATGAAAGCAATCGAAACATTTAATATGTTTATTAAGCGTTTGATATATAGTGTGTGAATGAAGAGATAAAGAAAGTGAAATACAATGATGAAAAGAGATAGAACAGATACAAATAAGTGCCAACATCTTGGCACCGATTCGGGTGGAGATCTGCATGCCAGATTGGATGGATCAAATGGATGGATGAGCTTCCCTCTCAGGCTTACTCAACTGGTAGCAGGGTTGTTAGCACAGAGCTTCTCGGTGGGTATTCGACAAAATATAACTGAGACTCACCTCTCGGCATTGTGACAAAGATGCGTTGATTAGTTCTTCTTGAGCCTTGAGCGCAAGCGATGACTCGGTTTCTGGCAAAGTAGAGTAAAATCTCCTTTTCTTCCATCTTAAAGATGTTAGTGGGTGTAATTGCGATAATTTATAATGATTGTAATTTTGAGCTAATTTTCATACAATCGGCACATATTGACTATCTTTTGGCTGCAATATCTAGATAAGACAGTATATATAACTTGTATTTCTACAAGTTATCATGTACACAAACCAGAATGTGATGTGGATGAGATAGGATGATTTGCTTATCTTTTGTTCATGCGTTAGACTTTATTCAACAGTTCTTAATGAGAACAACATACAAAACCTATCTCTAGGATGCATGCATCTAACACAGAATGCAATAAACACCAGTAAGTCTATCTCTAGCTGTACTAGGCCTTCTACTTGATGCGGCTTAGTTATTCTCTCGAATTATCTAAGGTAAAAATGCTTTTATCAATTGATCAAGTTGGCGTAAGTGTTGAAATGAAATTTTGCATAAAGTATAAATACATTCAACATGAACAAGAAATAAACAATGGCAAAAAAAAATGTGATGGATCAAATATATGAATTTTATAAAGAAGCAAATTGTCTTTACAAAAGCAATATTCAATCAAGTGAAATGAAAACGATAAATGAGATGAAGGAAACCGAGTCTAGTCGCAGAGTACAATCTCTTGTATCTCTTTGGCTCAATTCTGTTGTGTACAATCACTTGTATAGGAAGAGGACGAAGTGTCTTTCTCAAGCTTGACTTCCTCTGCTCCCTGACTGGCGGTAATGGTGTTTCTCAACCTTTTTGATTGTCTTGGCACCGCAGCACAACTTAAACTATGACTACACTAATTACAGAGAGTAAGGATCTTCATAATTTCTGAACTGAATAATTTTCTAACTACGAATTCTGGAGGGACTTCATCTATTTATAGGCGTTGGTCATGTCCATCCTGGTTAGCATTAAAGTCCATGCCCTGGTCAGCCGCCTGACTCTCGGAAGCTTTTTAGACACCGCATGCTGCTTGGAAGCTTTTCAGACGCCGCCTACTGTAGGTGCCCATACTTGCAAGTGGTGATGTGGCACAATCAGCCTGGATCAATGTATCTTCTCTGTGTTGAATTCCTTCCGACACATGGCCCATGTGTTATAACTTTTCCTGCGACACTTGTCTAATGCGTTAATGTTAATCATCGCGTTGAAATCCTGCAATACAATACGTTAGTGCCGCGATATTTAGTAATAAAACTTCTTTTGCATGAGTTTGCTAATGTTTGAATAAATCCATGCGTTTCTTCTAAAAAAATGAGGAGAATTTATCATTAAAAACCTTAGTTGTTCCAACTTAAGAGAAAAAATAACTTGTATTTCTACAAGTTATCATCCTAAAATGGATAGGAGTGAATTCCATCTTGCAGAACTATGTCCCCAACTATCTATCTGGTCTTACCCCTAAAATGGGAGGCTTATTGAGTGGTGACATTGCACTCTCACCTATGCAAATTAAAAGTGAATGAACAGAAGTTCATAGTTACCTCAGGATTAAGATCGAGCTACCTTAGGTCATCGAATTGAAATAGTCAATTTTAATAGTAAACGGTCGTGATAAAGAAAAAATGGCTATTTTGTGGTCTGGTCTTATGCAAACATATTTTGCATATGATGCTCCCGCTCACGTGTTTCCACATGAAGAAGTTTGGGATCACATCGTTTGTATCAATATACAAAGCGGCCACATCCATAGTGTCTCTAGGATAAGGTACCCAACCTTATCCATTTACTTATAGATCTTTTTGAGTATATACTAAAACTTGATCATCTTCTATGTCTCTATACATAAAATTTAAGTACTCATGTTATAGCCATGAGTTAGTTTATTGTATTTAGGAATGAATGTAATTCAATAACATCTTTATCAAAAGAAACCTCAATAATAACTTCATTTTGAATAGAATATATTTAATGTTTACCAACTACGAGTTTTAGGACATTCCCAACAAACTCCCACTTGGACTAAAACTTCAGTAGGTTTCAAATATATACAATTATACAATGTTAAGTATGAGAGAATAAATACAATAAACTAGGGCATCTATATACCCATGAATAACTAATTCTCCCACTTGCCCTAGATTTATGAAACTTGTAGTCCTAGTCCTACTAGGTGACCCTCAAACACTTTAGCTGTGAGGGCCTTAGTAAATGGATAAGCTAATTTGTCTTCTGAGGCTATCTGCGTGATGATCATGTCTCCTCTGTATACTATCTCCTTGACGAGATGGTACTTACGTTCGATGTGCTTTCTTCGTTTATGGCTTATTGGTTCTTTTGAGTTGGCAACTGTTCCACTATTATAACAATATAAGGTGATTGGCATATGCATATTTGGAACTATTTTCAAATATGTCAAGAACTTTCTAAGCTGTACTACTTTTGAAAGGAACCATAAAAGGTCCTTGAGCGAAAATAGGGATTGGACCCAAAACCAAAAATTTATAGAATTATGAATTTTATAGAAACAAGAAACAGAACCATTATACATTTAATTAACTTACAACATGCTTGGAGAAATTACAGAAAAAAAAAATGGGTTTAGAAAACCCTTACCTTCGAAGATTGATCTTCAAATGAAATCCTTCGAACCGATAGGAACACCACCATGATGGAAACCTTTACATTCTCTGGAATGAGAAGCCAGGAGTGTGTGGGCTCTGACTATTTGGTGAGGGAAAGAATTAATTTAGAGAGGTAGAAGTTTGAGTGATAGGGAGAGCTTGAAAAAAATTATAGAACCATTCTGTAACCTAACACTTAGATGAAGAAAATGAACTTATTCAACCCCATATTTCCACTAACGTAGTAGAGAGAAAAATGGAGAGGGAGTTACAACTCCCTCCCTATAGATATTTTTCAAAAATTAAAATTAATAAATCAAATTAATTTTAATAAAACTTTAATTTATATTTATATGATAACTACTTTATCATATAATATATATTAAATTATATGTTATATCAAATATAACATATAATCTATAGTTTAATATTGTATTCAATACAATAATCTCTCAACAACGATATTTAATATAAATCCCATTTATATTACATTTAATTATATGAATTCAATTCACATAATTAAAATTTGAATTATATTCAAATATTTAATTTCCCTCAAATTAATTTTATATTATAATGTATCAAATACATTATAGTAATTATATCATATATAATTAAATTAAAATAATTATATCACATATAATAAATTCACTCAATTAATTTGAACAATTCAAATTTCGAAGATTGATTCTCACAAAAAACCTCGTTGAGCTAATGAAGGGACCTCTTAGACCTGTAGCTTGAAGCTCCAATAGTACGTGAATAATTAATTAAACTATTTAATTAAATTATTCACCATCTATTAACTGTCGGACACTCTACTAAAGATCGAAAATTGTACTTTTTGCACTATAGATATATTTATGTGTCCATTGGATATAGTAGTCAATAGTACAATGACCCTTCACAAATTATTCATAAGTACAGCTGGGCCAAAATTATCGTTTTACTCTTGTAGTTACATCTGACTCCTTAAATACCACTGATCCCTCTAATGAACAGTAATTCATAGTTTAACTATGACCAAACCTTTATCGGGGCAGGAGAGGATGTTGCACCATATTGTTCAAACCCCGAAATCAACCCTTAAGTGAGCAATTTATCTACTTTCCCTGACGTTAGGGAAGGAGAGAATTCCTTCTTATGTAGCTTTGTTCCCATCTCCCTAATCAGATGAATCCCCAAAATGGTGGGCTTATTGAGTTGACAATGTGGCCATTCTCACCTATACAAATCAAAGGATCGTCTTCATAGTTAGGAGTTCGCAATTCACTGAGGATTTAGGTCATGACACCTATGGTCATCTTGGTGAAATGTAACTCTCTATTATGAAGAATGTTATATAATAAGACTAAACATTTCATGGTTCGGTCTTATACAAACTTCATTGTATAGATCGAATTTGCGTATAACAACAGTTACCATTCGACTATCGGAATGGCACCGTATGAGGCACTATACAAAAGACCATGTAGAACTCCGATATGTGGGAATGAGGTCGGTTAAAAGAAATTACTAGGCCTAGAACTTGTTTAGTAGACATTAGATAGTGTTAAGATTATAAGAGAAAATCTTAAGACAGCTCGAGACAGAAAAAAGAGCTATGCCAATAAGCAGAGAAGAGAATTGGAATTTGAAGTTGGTGATAAAGTATTTCTTAAGTTGTCACTGTGGAAAGGAATACTCAGGTTTGGTAGGAAAGGGAAGTTACGCTCGAGGTATATTGGACCTTATGAGATAATAGAAAGAGTTGGCCCAATGGCCTATAGGTTGGATTTACCTTTAAGTTATCTCGTATCCATGATGTGTTTCATGTGGCAGTGCTAAGAAAGTATGTGCTAGATCCTACCCATGTGTTGCTGAGCAACTAGTACAATTGAAAGAGAATTTGTCTTACGAAGAAGAACCAGTGGAGATTCTTGATAGAAAAGAATAAGTCTTAAGGAATAAGACAATACCATTGGTAAAGGTACTATGGCGAAACCATAGCACTGAAGAAGCAATATGGGAAGCTAAAGAGCAAATAAGAAACAAGTATCCGCAGTAATTGACGGACTTGTAGTAAAATTTCGAGGACGAAATTTTCATAAGGGGAAGGTAAATGTGAACCCTGAGCCCTAATTTCTCTACTGGAGTATGTTCCCTACTGAGACCAGTGTGGTGAGTAGGTTGATGTGGAAATTAATGTGTAATTGTAGAGAAAAGGGTGAAAAATTAGAAGGAAAGTGCGAATTTGAAAGCTTGACTCTTGGGTAAAGCTTAAAAAAATTGGCTAAGTGTAACCCATGTGTTGGAAGCTAGAAAATTGGCTAAGTGTTGTTCCATGCGTTGGCATTGCTCATTTTAGACATTGAAGTAAGCCAAAGTGTGGCCAAGAGAAATGCATGTGACAGCCAATGTTTAGAGGGATTAGAAAAACATGCAGCAGCCTCAAATTGCGCGAACATGGGGTGCTGGGTGTTGGAGGTGCGCGCACGGGACGATCGTGTAGTAATGAATGGGCACTGGACGATCGTATAGCAAATGAGCAGCACTACACGATTGGGTATGTGATCATCTAGTAAGTGAATAACACTACACGATTGGGTAGGCGACTGTATAGGCGGGCGCGGGGCGATCGTATAGAAAATGCATGAAGCCAAGCGATGTGGTAGGTGATCGTGTAGCAGATGCGTGGTGCTAGACAAGGTGAAGGATCGCGCTAAACGATATGCGCTGGACGATAGATTTAAGTGATGGGGCATTGGAACTATACGATCGACATCAGCATTGAACGATAACGTTAGGCGATGGTACTACGTGATAGGCGTGTGTGCTAGACGATAGTCGTGCTTTGCTAGACGTTGGGCGTTAGCGCTACATGATGAGCAAGGGTTGTGCGGTAGACTGTGTGCTGTGCGATAGGCGCAGATGCTATGCGATAGCGCTATGCGGCAGCAGTACTAGACGATGAGCTAGGTGATGAGACAAGCCATGGTGGACGCATGGTGAAATGTCTTGCGTTGCTAAGGTTTGCGGTACATAAGGTTGTTATACGTTGGTGATGTGCTATGTGCCAAGGACATCCGAGGGTGTTTGGGCAAATCGGACAAGGGTAATACTATGCATTGGCGTTGAACACATGGTGTGAACTATGCGACCTACTATATGCATGGACATCCGAGGGCATGTTGGTGCATAGGACAAGGCCATTAGTATGCGTTGGAAGAGTGTTGGTCATAATCCTAGTTGAGCGCATAGGCCAAAGGTAAGTCATGCGGGAGAGGAAGGTATGCGGCCAAGGATGCAATGCCTTGAGTTTTGACTCAAGTGATGCGTTGATAAGAAAACCACGAGTTGATGATGGCTAACCGAGAAAAGGATATGCGGCCAAAGTTGAGCCTTGCGAGCATTTAGTATATGTGACCAAGTTGCGTCAATTGGATGCACAAGGTAAGATTGAATGAACGCATTTTGATGTTGGATGAACGCATTTGAGGTTAAATGAACACATTTTGATGTTGGATGGACGCATGCGCCAAAGGGTGGTGTCCGTACATAGGTATGTTGCGCCAATTGGATGGACACAAATGAGGTTGGACGGATGCATTTTTGGTAGATGGACGTATATGAACGCATTTGTGGTAGATGGACGCATATGAACGCATTTGCGGTAGATGGACACATTGAGGTAGGATGCGTGCATATGAGATTGGATGGACGCATTCAAGGTCGTCGTTCGGACATGTGGCTTGTTAGGGAGAAATCTTAGGCCTTAAGCAAATGAGGTGGATGCACAAGAAGACATGCAAATTTAAGCATTATGTGTTGACTAAGGAAGAGGAGGACACCTTAGATTTCGATGGCATGAAGGTTGCATTGATAGTGTGGGGAAAAGACACTTGGACATACGACCAAGTAGGAGGTGTCGGCCTTAGAGAGATTTTGGATGCCTATAAATAGGGCCAAGGACTTCACATCATAACTCAAATTCTCTTCAAAGAACACTAAGAAGGGTGTATAAAGGTTGATTGTGAGGAAACTATGTGTTGATGAAAGAACGCATGCGTTGGTAGCAGAACCTTGCGTCGGTCATAAAGTTTCAAGAGGAGGAGATGCTATTGGACAGTGAAGTCTGGAAATAGCATCAACTTGGAACGAGAATATCTCCTAGCAAGCTCGTGTGTTTGGAGTGATTTCAAAGCCACCTGAAAGCTCCACGAGTCTAATTTTCAGGGTAGGGCTGCCGAAAAAGAAGCTCCAAGGAATTGGGTTGGAAAGTAAGGAAAAGACAGAAGGGTCAAACTGTCGGGTAATCTTAGGCCAGTCTTGAAAATTTGATGATTCCAGCCAAATCAGGTGAATTTCTAAGCTAAGCTTTTAAGGTAAGCTTCTTGAGATATTGTAGAGCATGTTTACAGAAGGAAGTATCTCAAGATAAGGCATAGAATTATGAGTAATCTGAGCTTTAAATTGAATCTGGATGTTAGGGTTTAAAAGGGAGCCCGAGGTAACCAAGGAACTTCTGGTGAGAAAGGTTCGTAAACGACCAAGGTGAGTGACTAAATATTTGACTAAATATTTACAATCTTTTAAAGAAACCATATTTTAAAGAAAGATTATTCTCATGCTAGGTAGTTTTACAAAGTGATTTTCAAGCAAACCATGAGTTATGTTTTATACGCATGCCATGTATGAAAGTTTATTGAAAAACTATTTTTGTGTGTTTAAATACACCAAGCATGCATTAGTATTGTAAAGACATGTTTTCCATGCATTATGCTTTATATGCTTTAAAGATAAAGTCATTTTATGACTAATTTTACTGAAACTCGATATCGAAGGACATTTGAGAAGGTATCCGACCAACTCGATAACAAAGGACATTTGAGAAGCTATCCAAGCAGCTCGATACTGAAGAACAAGTTTTGAGAAGGTATCTGAGCAAAAGTACCCAAGGTATGACAGTACTTGGTATGGCCACGTGCATGTAGGTAGTTAAAGTCAGAGATTGAGCAAAAGGTTTCTCTCTTGGCTAGCAGTTGACATTGGGATTTAACCATAGTAAGGTTATTCTCAACTAAGGAACAGTTTTAATATTTTTTTGATAAAAATAGCTTTATATGCTTTATGCTTGGAAAATGTTTATACTGCAGTACAAGATTACTGTAGAAATTTATAATTCAGTTTAATCTCTTTATTGAGACTTTTGCATGAAAATCAATTTTCTTTCTTAAGTCACTCACTGGGCTAGCAAGCTCACCCCATTTTCAAATGTTTTCCTTTCCCCCAGGTAGCGGTCAAATCCTCAGGAGATAGCTCTGCATCTACTCTGCCACTAAAGGACAAAAATATTTTAACCCGTCTGTTAGGTGGTTACTATAAATATTGTACACATGATATAGTTGTTCATATAGGGACTAAAGTTTTGGGCATCGGGACTTGTGAAACTAGTAATGTAATCACTCTAAATATGTTGTGTTTTTATACTTAATGAATTTGGCCTAAGAGGCATCCGCCGTATATAAGTTTGCACATTGGTATCAGAGTTATTTCCGCCAGAGTTATTAGGCAGTAAGTGTCAACAAAAGGGTGGATAACTGTTGCAGTCATGTCCTTTCCTAGGCTCAGAGGGTAGTCTGGGACGGGGTGTGATAGCTTGGTATCAGAGCATAAGTTTCTGGGAAAGTTGAGGAATTAGTTTATACCAGCTTAGTATCAAAGCATAAGTTCTGGGAAGGTTAAAGAGTTAGTTGATACCAGTTGGTCTCAAAGAATGAGATTTTGGGTGAAAGAGAGAGTTCATGCATTAGATGAAGTCCCAGAAGTAAGTGCCTAACATGTGTACTTAATAACCAGGCAAAGATGTCGAGCAAAAGTAGCAAGTTGAGCAGGCAGACTGAGGAGAGGAATTTTGACCTGATAATGGGCAGAAATGTACGTTATCATAGTGCTAAGTTCTTAAACAATGCTGGCTTGCGTTGATAAAATATGTTAGATTGCGTTCCAAAAGCATAAAATTCATAATATTGCGGTCTCATGCGTTCCTCGCATAGAACTGTTGACTTTTGTGTTTTTATGCAGGATATGCGTTGACACAAGGCGAAAGTTGCGATCATAGGAAATCATTGGTCGAGTGCAGCATGACCGCAAGACTTTATGTTCGCAAACATTTTCTCAAGAAGGATTGTCGCAACTTGGTGGGTGCAACTTAGTGGGTGCATCTAGGTAAAAGGCATAATTAATCACGATGGGACAGAAAGTTGATGACGGTCGAATTCAAATTAAGCCGATAGCTGCTAACGTTAACAAGTACATTCAGTTTTTCGGTGACAAATATTCGGCGCATCAGTCAGGGAATTAAAGCCATCCTATCCGTGCAATCACGAGAGAGAAATCGCCTTCACCCCGAAGCTCTATAAATACCAGAGGCATCCTTCAGAAAAAGGGTTCGACCAGTTAACGAGTTACCATCTCACAAGCTCTGTCCATAGTTTAGCCTTGTTCTTAGATTTTCTTTTATTTTAAGGCAGACGCGAGAGAAGAAGGTTGTGCCGACAGATCGTTCCAGTAAGCTTGGGAGAGCGTCGGAAGCTTCAAGAATAGAGAGAGGACTGACTTCTGCGGAAGCAAGAATATCTTTTGAACCGAATAGAGATTGACAGTGTAAAAGCCTTGGTCAACAAGGAATTGCTACCAAGCTCTCTACCTTTAACTTCCATTGTTATTTTTTACTCAAACTCATTTATAAAAATGGAATTTACTTCGCTATATCTGTTCACTCTCTGTTATTTACGCATGAGTAGCTAAATCTGTTAAATGGGTTGAGAAGTAAATTATGCATGAGGAATGTTGACCCTACCAGCGGAGGCCCTGAAGTTAGACAGGACTCAGATCTGTAGGGGCAGAGATTTAGAGACCCAGTAGGGCAAGAAATGACTTCTACAAATGAGTCGAGTACCCCACGGGTAGATGTAGATCCCCAAATAGAGGATCAAGTATTTGATAGAATCCCCTAGAGATTGGCGGTGACTGTAAGATCGATTCAGACCGATCCGAAAAAGAAATTCGGTGTCGAGAGACTAGAAGATTTAGGTGCCATGGCGTTCGATGGAGCCATAGATCCAGTAGATGTTGAGTTCTGGTTGGACTTGATTGAGAAATGTTTTAATGTTATGAGATGCCCTGAGGACTGTAAGGTCAGTTTAGCGGCATTTTTGCTGCAGAAAGGGGTTGAGAAATGATGGAAAGTGATAGAGGCCAGAAGAAGCAGTTCAAAAACTATGACTTGGCCTGAGTTCAGACAAGTATTTGAGGATAAATACTACCCTAGTGCTTTTAAAGAAGCAAAGAGGGAGAAGTTTCTTAGGCTAACTCAGGGATTAATGACGGTTGCTGTGCACGAGCAAGGATTTACAGAGTTGTCTCAGTATGCCCTTCCGATCATTGCAGAAGAGAAAGAGAGATGCAGAAGATTGGAGAATGTCGTAAGAAGAAAGATACTTACACCCGTTACCTCTACAGCTAATTGGGTGAATTTCACTCAGTTAGTTGAGACCGCTATCAGAGTTGAGCAGAGTGTAGCGAAGGTAGATATACTCTAGCCAAGGGTGGAACAGTTCAGGACTCTCGGAGAAATGTGAGGTAAGAGTTTTGGACCTCTCTTCTCTGGACAGTCAAGTATGAGAAGTTTTGGAGGCACGAGCCAATAGGGTTCGAGTCGAAAGAGGTCAAGACCTGCAATTGGACCGAGTGGTAGATTGGTACTAGGTCATGCTAGCGAGTCAGTAGTTAGTACAGAAAGGTGGTAAGCGCCATACAGAAGTATGTTATGGCAACAGGAATGTGTGTTTTAAGTGCGGACAAGTGAGGCACTTCAAGAAAGATTGTCCCCAGCTAGGTCATGGAGCACAGGGTGAAAAAAGAAGAGTTACCCCGGTTGTAGAACAACCTAGAGCGATCGGAGCCAGAGGTGAGGGATCCAGTGCAACTAAGTAGAAAGGGGTAGCTAGACGACCCCAACAGCAACAGCAACAGTAACAGCAGCAGGGTAGAGTATACGCTGTAACACACCAGGAAGCGGAAGAGGCTCTAGATGTTGTAACTGGTATGATAACTTTATATAATCAGCCCGCTTATGCTTATTTGATCCTGGTGCTACACACTTATTCATATTTAGCATGTGTACATTGCATATAGATAGAGTGTTATACATGAGTATTATAGGAATTGTGACGTAATTCTTGGGAATCAGAGTTTATGGGTTGACTTGATTCCACTAGAGTTACTAGAGTTTGATGTTATCTTAGGTATGGATTTCTTAAGTAAACACTATGCCCCTGTGGATTGTTTTAAGAAAGAAATAATGGTTAGGAAACCAGGCGAAAAAGAGATAACACTGGTAGGAAGTAAGAGAATACTTCCAGGATGTTTAATATCAACAGTGAAGGTTAAGCAACTGTTGAGTAAGGGATGTCAAGCTTATTTAGCCTATGTGGCAGTTTCACAGGATAGGAAGCTGAGACCTGAGGATGTACCTATGGTACAAGAATTCTTAGATGTGTTCCCTGAAGAGTTACCAGGCTTACCACCTGATAGGGAAATAGAGTTTACTATTGAGTTAGTTCCAGGTACAACATCTATATCCCAGGCACCATATAGGATGGCGCCAATAGAACTGAAGGAGTTAAAACTTTAGTTACAGGAACTTGTGGATAAGGGGTACATTAGACCCAATTTATCGCCTTAGAGAGCGCCGGTCTTGCTTGTCAAGAAGTAAAACGATACTCTCAGATTATGTATAGAATATAGACAGTTGAATAAGGTGACTATTAAGAATAAGTACGCATTGCCTCATATAGATTATCTCTTCGATTAGTTAAAGGGAGCCACAATGTTCTCTAAGATAGATTTGAGATCAGGTTATCACCAATTGAAGGTGAAGGACACAGATGTTCCAAAGACTGCTTTCAGAACTAGGTATGGACATTATGATTTCCTAGTAATGCTGTTTGGATTGACGAATGCTCCTGCAGTATTTATGGACTTGATGAATAGGATATTTCATCTTTATCTGGATTAGTTTGTGATAGTTTTCATAGATGATATACTAGTATATTCTAGTAATGCAGAGAAGCACAAGGAACATCTGAGGGTGGTGTTACGAATGCTAAGAGAAAAGAAGTTATATGCCAAGTTTAGTAAGTGTGATTTTTGGTTAAACCAAGTCGTATTCCTTGGGCATATAGTTTCAGCTGACAGAGTTAGCGTAGATGCCCAAAAGATAGAAGCAATAGTCAACTGGGAACGACCCATGACTTTAACAGAAGAACGCAGTTTTTTGGGTTTAGTAGGTTATTACAAGAGATTCATGGAGGGCTTTCTAAAATAGCTCTACCATTGACAAGCCTGACCAGAAATGATGCGAAGTTTGAATGGTCACCAGAATGCAAGCACATTTTTCAAGAGTTGAAACAGAGGTTAATGTCAGCACCAGTGTTAACTTTACCTACACTAGGTAAAGAGTTTGAGGTTTATTGTGATGCATCACAACAAGGGTTAGGATGTGTGCTGATGCATGAAGGAAAGGTAGTAGCCTATGCATCTCGTCAGTTAAAGAAGCATGAATGTAACTACCTTATGCACGATTTAGAGTTAGCAGCAGTTGTGTTGGCTCTAAAGTTGTGGAGACATTACCTGTTTGGTGAACGTTGTCATATATTCACTGATCATAAAAGTCTGAAGTATATCTTTGATCAGAAAGAGCTAAACTTGAGACAGAGAAGATGGATTGAGTTAATCAAAGATTATGATTGTACAATTGATTACCACCTAGGTAAAGCGAATGTGGTGGCTGATGCTCTAAGTTGAAAGACCAGATCAACCAGAGCTATTATCTGTTCAGTGAAATATGTACTGATATAAGAGTTGTATAATGCTAAGGCAGCATTATCAGTTTGTCAAACAGGAGGTTTACTAGCTTCATTTCAAGTATGTCCTACTCTCGTAGAAGATATTCTACGTGAACAGTTAAAAGATTTTGATCTTCAGAAGTTAGCTAAAGAAGTAGGTAAAGGTCTGAGGGCAGACTTCCAGTTAAGAGCAGATAAAGTGCTATTAAAAGAAGGTAGGGTATGCGTACCTAATAACTTAACACTTAAATAGGCTGTTCTGGATGAGGCACATAGTTTGGCTTATGTTATGCATTTAGGCAGTACAAAGATGTACAGAACATTAAAGAGATCGTACTGGTGGCCTAGTATGAAAAAAGAAATAGCAGAATATGTTGCCAGATGTTTAGTGTGTCAACAAGTTAAGCCTGAATGACAGAGGCCAGCAGTATTGCTTAATCCACTCCCAGTACCAGAGTGGAAATGGGAGCATGTTACGATGGATTTCCTGTTTGGGTAATTGTGGATAGATTGACAAAGACAGCTAAGTTTTTACCTGTTAAAGTTACTTTTACCCTAAACCAATTAGCTAAGTTGTATGTTGATCAAATTGTGAGTCAGTTTGGGGCTCTAGTTTCGATTGTATCAGATCGAGGTTCCAGGTTTACATCGAAGTTTTGGCCTAGCTTACAAAAAGCTATGGGTACCAAGTTATATTTCAGTACAGCTCTTCATCCATAGATGGATGGTCAGTCTGAGTGGACGATTCAGACACTAGAGGACATGTTGAGAGCATGTGTATTGCAGTTCAAGGGCAGTTGGGATACGCATCTATCATTGATCGAATTTGCGTATAACAAAAGTTACCATTCGAGTATTAGAATGGCACCGTATGAGGCGCTATATGGAAGACCATGTAGAACTCTGATATGTGGGAATGAGGTTGGTGAAAGGAAATTACTAGGCCTAGAACAGGTTCAGCAGACATCAAACAGTGTTAAGATTATAAGAGAAAATCTTAAGACAGCTCGAGACAGGCAAAAGAGTTATGCCGATAAACGGAGAAGAGAATTTGATTTTGAAGTTGGCAATAAAGTATTTCTTAAGTTGTCTCCATGGAAAGGAATACTCAGATTTGGTAGGAAAGGGAAATTAAGTCCGAGGTATATTGGACCTTACGAGATAATAGAAAGAGTTGGCCCAATGGCCTATAGGTTGGATTTACCTCCAGAGTTATCTTGTATCCATGATGTGTTTCATGTGGCAATACTAAGAAAGCATGTGCCAGATCCTACCCATGTGGTGCCTGAGCAACCAGTATAGTTGAAAGAGAATTTGTCTTACAAAGAAGAACTAGTGGAGATTCTTGACAGAAAAGAACAAGTCTTAAGGAATCAGACAATACCATTGGTAAAGGTACTATGGCGAAACCATAGCACTGAAGAAGCAACATGGGAAGCTAAAGAGCAAATAAGAAATAAGTATCCACAATTTTTTAATTGATGGACTTGTAGTAAAATTTCGAGGACGAAATTTTCATAAGGGGAAGGTAAATGTGAACCCTGAGCCCTAATTTCTCTACTTGAGTATGTTCCCTACTGAGACCAGTGTGGTGAGTAGGTTGATGTGGAAATTAATGTGTAATTATATAGAAAAGGGTGAAAAATTAGAAGGAAAGTGTGAATTTGAAAGCTTGACTCTTAGGTAAAGCTTGGAAAAATTGGCTAAGGGTAACCCATGCGTTGGAAGCTAGAAAATTTGCTACGTGTTGTTCCATGCATTGGCCTTGCTCATTTTAGACGTTGAAGGAAGCCAAAGTGTGGCCAAGAGAAATGCATGCAACAACTAAAGTAGAGAGGGATTAAAAAAAACATGCGGCTGCCTCAAGTTGCACGGACATGGGGCGCTGGGCGTTGAAGGTGCGTGCACAGGACGATCGTGTAGTAATGAACGGGCGCTGGATGATCGTATAGAAAATGAGCAGCACTACACGATTGGGTATGCGATCATCTAGTAAGTGAGCAGAACTACACAATTAGGTAGGCGATCGTGTAGGCGAGCACTGGGCGATCGTATGGAAAATGCATGAAGCCAAGTGATGCGGTAGGCGATCGTGTAGCAGATGCGCGACGCTAGATGAGGTGAAGGATCACACTAAACGATAACACTACGCACTGGATGATAGCGTTAAGCGATGGGGCGTTGGAACTACACGATCAGTAGCCTTTAGACGATGATGTTTGGCAATGGCGCTACGGAATGGGCGTGTGCATTAGACGATAGCCATGCTTCGCTAGACGATGGGCGTCAACGCTATACGATGAGCAAGAGCTGTGCGGTAGACTGTGTGCTATGCAATAGGCTCAGACGCTATGCAACAACAGTACTAGACGATGAACTAGGCGATGAGACAAGCCATGGTGGACGCATGGTTAAACGTCATGCAATGCTAAGGCTTGCGGTACATAAGGTTGTTATGCGTTGGTGATGTGCTATGTGTCGAGGACATCCGAGGGCGTGTGGGCACATAGGATAAGGCTAATACTATGTGTTGGCGTTGAACTCATGGTGTGAACTATGCGACCTGCTATATGCATGGACATCCGAGGGCATGTTGGCGCATAGGACAAGGCCAATAGTATGTGTTGGAAGAGTTTTGGAATAGTGATGATTCCAGCCAAACCACGAGGAGGTCTGAGCTATGATTTTAAGGTAAGCTTCCTGAGACATTGTAGAGCATGTTTACAGAAGGAAGTATCTTAAGATAAGGCTTAGAACTATGAGTAATCTGAGCTTTAAATTGAATGTGGATCTTAAGGTTTAAAAGGGAGCCCGAGGTAACCAAGGAACTTCTGGAGAGAAAGGTTCGTAAACGACCAAGGTGAGTGACTAAATATTTGACTAAATATTTACAATGTCTTAGAGAAACCATGTTTTAAAGAAAGATTATTCTCATGCTAGCTAGTTTTACAAAGTGATTTCTAAGAAAACCATGAGTTATGTTTTAAACGCATGCCATGTATGAAAGTTTATTGAAAAACTATTTTTGTGTGTTTAAATACACCAAGCATGCGTTAGTATTGTAAAGACATGTTTTCTATGCATTATGCTTTATATGCTTTAAAGAGAAAGTCATTTTATGATTAGTTTTACTGAAACTCGATACCGAAGGACATTTGAGAAGGTATCCAACTAACTCAATACCGAAGGACATTTGATAAGGTATCCAAGCAGCTCGATACTGAAGGACAAGTTTTGAGAAGGTATCTGAGCAAAAGTACCCAAGGTATGACGGTATTTAGTATGGTCACGTGCACGTAGGTAGTTAAAGTCAGAGATTAAGAAAAAGGGTTCTCTCTTGACTAGCAATTGACGTTGAGATTTAATCACAGTAGGGTTATTCTCAACTAAGGAACAGTTTTAATGTTTTCTGATAAAAACAGCTTTATATGCTTTATGCTTGGAAAATGTTTATATTGCAGTACAAGGTTACTGTAGAAATTTATATTTCAGTTTAATCTCTTTATTGAGACCTTTGCATGAGAATCAGTTTTCTTTCTTAAGTCACTCACTGGGCTAGCAAGCTCACCCCATTTTCAAATGTTTTCCTTTCCCCCAAGTAGCGGTCAAATCCTCAAGAGATAGCTCTGCATCTACTCTGCCACTAAAGGACAAAGATATTGTAACCCGTCTGTTAGGTGGTTACTGTAAATATTGTACACATGTTACTGTTCATATAGGGACTAAGGTTTTGGGCATCGAGACTTGTGAAACTAGTAATGTAATCACTCTAAATATGTTGTGTTTTAAACTTAATGTATTTGGCCTAAGAGGCATCCGCTGTATATGAGTTTTCACATTGGTACCAGCGTTATTTCCGCAAGAGTTATTAGACAGTAAGTGTCAACAAAAAGGTTGATAACTATTGCAGTCATGTCCTTTCCTAGGCTTAGAGGGTAGTCTGGGACGGGGTGTGACATTTACACTGTCTTTTCACTTAAACTCTACCCAAAAGAATGTCCTTGCTTTCGTAAGTTTCGGCCCTGTCTCCTTTTGTAGGGCTTCCGAACAGCCTTTCAAGCTGTCTAGGAATGTTCTCTTGGCGTCTTCTTCTTTTCGCTCGCCTCTGCCTTCTAAGTATGTGAATAACTATAGACTAACGACTATCTCTTTTGTATATGATCTATCTTCTATATGTGGTGAACTCCTCTAACGATGGTGGCCTTCGGTATTTATAAAGCTCAAGGTGAAGAAGCTTTTCTTTCTAATGATTGCAATGATTTGAGGTCATTAAATCTTCTGTTTGATGCACCGATTAATGGTCACCGAAAAGTTGAATGTAATTGCTACAGTGTGTCATTAACGGCTTGTCAACTAAATTCGGATTTGACCGTCATCAGCTTTCCGTCACATCATGAGTTATTAAGCTTTCACCTTGTTGTGTCGTCTTTATGCGGCCACTTTCTTGAGCAACTTCTCGCGAGCGCATACGATCGCTTGATTTTGCGGTCGCCATCTTTCCATGCGCGTGGATGCCTAATTCTTGGATTGCAATTTAACTTGTGCCAACACATTTTTCTTACACAAAATAAGTAAATTAGCTGCTTTAATGTGATGGGCGCATGCGATCGCAATATTCTCAGTTTATCGCTTTTGGACATGATTTTATATATTTTTATCGTCACATTTTCTCATTGTTTTACTTATTTATGCTGTAATATTGTTCATTTCTACCCGTTATCACGCATCAGAGCAGAAGATTTAATGACCGCCTATCATTGCAATCATTAGAGAGAAAAGCTTCTCCACCTTGAGCTCTATACATATCGAATGCCACCAGGTTAACAAGCTAGGAGAGAATATAGAGATCATATACAGAAATAGATAGCGGTTAGTCTGTTCATAGTTATTCTTAAACATAGAAGACGAAGACGAGTAAAGAGAAGAAGTTGTCGAGAGATCATTCCTTGATAGCTCAAAAGACAGCTGAGAAGTGCTACAAAAGAAGAGAGGGCCGACACTTGTGAAAGCAAGGATATTCTTCTAGGTAGAGTTGGAGTGAAAAGACAGTGTAAAAAGCCACGGGAAGCAAGACATTGCTACCGGGCTTCCTGTCCTTACATTCTATTGTTGTTTTGTATTTTGCATATTATTTATAGAAAATGGAGTTCTCATCTCAACAGCTATTCAATCTCTCCACATTTCATATGAGTAGCTAAATTTCTGAATGGGTTGAGAAGTACTTAGCTAGCATGACCTAAGATCTTCACTTTACGTGATCATCTTGTCTTATGTATGCATCATTCACCCTTTAGAGATACTTGAGAGAATAGTCTAAAGAAAGAATCTAGACTTGAGAGAGTCAAATTAGAATCTAGGCTTGAGAAAGTTAGATTAGAACCACATAAGCAAGAGATAGAAACTTGGACATAAATTCTGTTTGCTTTTACGCATCGCATGCACCCTAGAAATGGGATATGGTAGTATGCGGTCACCTTGTGTATGTGTGCATCATCCATCATCGCATAGACAAGAATAGAGGCTTAGACATAAGTCCTATCGACATTATCGTATTCATTGCATGTGTCCTAGAAATAGGAACTATGGCATTTTCATTGAGAGATGACATGTTGTTGTGTGTGTGTAGCATGATCGCATAACATGAACTAGCGTTCGACCTCGGATACACATTACCGCATAACATGACCGCAAACACATTACCGCATGTTGTTGTGTGTGTGTAGCATGATCGCATAACATGACCGCAAACACATTACCGCATAGCATTTAGTTACAAGTCCCTGAGTTCGACCTCGGATCACCCGAGAAACTAGCGTTCGCATTATACTTGTGCGAGCGTATGAAAACTTGTGACGGGAATGCATGGTCATCGCATACGTTCGTTAACGCATAGTTTCACTCCAACACATGACCACCAACGCATGAGTATCAACGCATACCTTAAGATATGCATCGCATGTCGCGCCCATTAATTTTCGTCACTAGACTGCCCACAAAATGGATTGTTGAATTGCTTCCAAATGGAGATTTTCTATCATGGACTCAATTCTGCATCGTAGAAAGCTACCAATGCGGCAATGGCAGGAGGTCTGCTAGATAAAACATATGATGAAGCAAAGAACATTCTTGATCGCATCTCGAAAAACCACGAAGATTGACAAGAAAGCGATCAAAGAACAAGGCTTAGAGAAGGTAATGTGAGTAATGGCGCAATCGCATCATTAAAAAATCAAATGAATGCGATGATAAACTTGTTGCAAGGCATTGCAATAAACAATTTAGGAACTCGAAATGGGCAAGTTAATGCGATAGAGCAAACAAGCACCAACTGTGTTGTATGTGAAGAATCACATTCTTTTGAGGAATGTCCACAAAATCCTCAATCAGTCTACTTTTCAAAAACAATCCTTTGTCAGACACTTACAACCCAGGGTGGCAAAATCACCCTAATTTTTCTTGGAAGAACAACCAATAGCAAGGCAGTCAGCCTGTGGCTCAGAGAGAGAGACCGCTAGGATTTTTCCATAGAACTAATGGACAACAGCAACAACAAGCTAGCAACTCTCAAACCCCATCCTCATCATCCCTGGAAAACTTGTTGAAGCAATACATCGAAAAGAATGAAACAGTCCTTCAAAACCAAGCTACATCCAACCACAATTTGGAAATTCAAATAGGAATAATTGCGGGAGAGCTAAAAAACAGGCCCCAAGGGACATTGCCTAGCTACTTTGAGCTTCCATGTAATCCGGGGAATACAGGGAAAGAACACTGCGTAGCTGTCATGCTAAGAAGTGGAAATGTGGCGATAGAAGTCGGGAAGGAGCCTAGCAAGATCGAGTCAAAGGAGCAACCTGCGATTGAATCAAAGAAACCTCCATCGCAAACTGAGTCAAAGGAGTCTAAAACTATGGAACCAGAAGATGCGATCACCTCTAAGCCTCCAAACCATAAAACATTGAAAATACAGCTACCTCCATTTCCTCAAAGACTGGAAAAGAAACAAAACGATGAAGGTGAATATCATTGCTTCTCGAAAATATTGATACAATTACACATCAATATTCCATTCAAAGAAGCGATAGAGCAGATACCGTGTGTATGCCAAATTTTTTAAGGACATTGTCTCAAAGAAGAGAAGCACGAGAAGATTCGCCACGGTGGCATTGACACAAGAATCCAATACTATAATCCCATCAAAGATTCGCGACCCAGGCAATTTCACAATACATTGCTCAATAGGAGGAATCTATATTGGTCAAGCATTATGCGATCTTGGGGCAAGCATAAACTTAATGCCCCTTTCAATCTTCAAAATATTGAATGTAGGATAGCTAACACCCACAACGGTGACTCTCCAACTCGCAAATAGGTCCTTGGTGCACCTTGATGGAAAATTAAAGGATGTCTTGGTAACAATAGACAGATTCATTCTACCTGCAGACTTCATTATCTTAGATTATGAGGCGGATAAAGATGTTCCAATCATATTGGGACGACCATTCTTGTCCACTGGTCATGCTCAAATAGATGTGCACAAGGGAGAAATCACAAAGAGCATCAATGGGAAGAAGCTCAAGTTCAATATTATCGACGCAATGAAGCTCCCAGATAAGGAAGGCTCATCAGATTCCGATGATGAACATACTTGCGTTGAAGATTGGGAATTCGAGGAAGAAAATGAAGAAAGAAAAGATGCGACATCATCCATAGAGACTTGCCATGCGATAACAGAGATATTGAAGAATGAAGAAATGCTGAATTTAATGAAAAAAGAAAAGCACAAAAGCCCTCTTTAGAGCAACCACCTACACTGGAACTAAAAACTTTACCGACCCACTTGAAGTATGTATTTCTCGGTGAAAATGAAACCTTACCAGTCATCATATCCTCTGCGTTACCTGAAGAAAAAGGAACTGCACTACTCAGTGTTCTAAAGAAATATATTAGAGCAATCGGATGGACGCTTGCAGATATCAGAGGTATTAGCCCGACGTATTGCATGCATCGAATTTGGCTTGAAGAAAACTAGAAAGGCTCAATAGAACCTCAACGCAGACTGAACCCTGCTATGAAAGAGGTTAAAAAAGAAATCATAAAATGGTTAGATGTCGGCATTATCTACCCTATTGCAGATAGCACGTGGGTCAACCTCGTGCTGTGTGTTCCTAAAAACGGTGGGATGACAGTAGTTCCTAGTGCAAACAACGAATTGATCCCCCTGAGGACTGACAACATAAAGTTATAAAACAATGATGGATTGCGACGGTAAAAATATATAAAATTCCATCTAAAAGCATTAAGTTTATAGCATTGCGATCGCATGCGTCTGTCGCATTAAAAACTAACTTATGTATTTTGTGCAGAACATGCGTTGGCGCAAAGCAAAATTGCAATCCAAAGAAATTAGCGTCCGACCGCATATGAGATTACGACCAAGGCTATGTGATCATAAGCATTCGCAAAGACCTACTCAAGAAGGTGGCCGCATAGAGCCAGCAAATCAAGGTGAAAGCTTAATAAATCACGATGGGACTGAAAGCTGATGGCGGTCGATTCTGAATTAAGTTGACAAGTCGTTAACGAAATACTGTAGCAAGTACACTCAACTTTTCGGTCACAAACATTCGATGCATTAGATAGAGAATTAATGACATTTCATCAGTATTCGAGAGAAAAAGTTCTTCACCCTGAAGCTCTATAAATACCGAAGGTCACCTTCGTTTAAGGAGTTCTATCAAGTTCACTCAGTTCATAAAGTTCACCATATAGAAGATAGTTAGTCTTTGTTCATAATTTCCTTATACTTAGAAGGCGGAAGCGAGAGAAGGGAAAAGAAGCCGGAAGATCGTCCTGGTCAACTCGAGAGAGTGCCAGGGAGCGTGAAAAACAGAGAGAGGGCCGACTCTTGCGAGAGCAAGAATATCTTTTGAGCAGAGTAGAGAAGAACAGTGTAAAAGTCTTGGGAAGCAAGAAATTGTTACCGGGCTCTTTATCTTTATTTCACATTTTCATTCTATATTTTAATTTCATATATAGAATGGAACTTTCATTTCTATATCTTTTCACTCTCTTTACAATACGCATGAGTAACTAAATTTTCGAATGGGTTGAGAAGTACTTAGCTAACATGACCTAGGATCTTCATTGCATGCGATCATCTTGTCTTATGTTGCATCTATCACCCTTTCGGGCTACTCGAGAGAGAGTCCAAAGAAAGAACCTAAGACTTGAGAGAGCTAGGTTAGAATCTAGACTCGAGAGAGCAAGATTAGATCTGTATAAGCAAGAAATAGAAACTTAGAGATAAGCTCTGTTTACCAACCTGCATCGCATGCACCCTAGAGATAGGATATGGTAGTATGCAGTCGCCTTGTGTATGTATGTGTCATTCGTCATCGCATAGACATGAATAGAGGCTTAGATGTAAGTCTTATAGACATCATCGCATACATCGCATGCGTTTTAAAACTAGAAGCCATAGCATTTACATTGAGAGATGACTTGTTGTTGTATGTGTGTAGCATGATCGCATAACATGAGCGCATTCTTAGGAAGTGTTAGCTAAATCCCTTCTCAACCCGTTCCCCCACATACTTAACGCATCTTTCATATTATTAACTCTTTTCTCAACTCCACTGCAGAAACATTATACCTTAAACAACAAACCAACCAACCCATTATTTTATTGTTTACCGCAAAGTAATCGAAAACTACCATCGCATATTGTTTCCTTAGTCTCTATGTTTGACCCTGAGCTTACCAGGTAACTCAGTAGGATTTATACTTGGATCTTGCGGAGAAAACTTGCATGCACAACACATATTCCACCATCACATTCTACATCATTATTTCCTCGCATTAACAAAATGCATCAAGGACCGTCACGAGTTGACGGATTTGTATAGAATACAGGAAACTCAACACGGCGATAAAGAAAGATCATTTCCTTTTACCTTTCATTGACTATTTCTGCTTATTTGATGGGTACACAGGCTATAACCAAATTATGATCGCACCAGAGGATCAAGAAAAGACCACGTTCACATGTCCATATGGAACGTTCGCCTTTCGTCGTATGCCTTTTGGACTATGCAATGTGCTCAGTAGGGTTTGAAGGTGTATGATGGCAATCTTCTCCGAGTACTGATAACTTGTAGAAATACAAGTTATTTATGCTGTCTTATTCAAATATTGCGGCTAAAAAAGAGTAAATATGCGTCGATTGTATGAAAATTAGCTTAAAAAGACAATAATTATGAATTATCGCAATTACACCCACTAACATCATCAAGATGGTAGAAGAGGATATTCTACTCTGTTTTGCAGGAAACCAAGTCATCGCTTGCGATCAAGGCTAACGGAGAAATTGAACAACACATCTCTGTCACATTGTGCCCGCGAATCAACAATGAAGAGATGATGAACGCAATGACGGTGCAATGCTACAGTCAATCCCAAGCTGAATTTCAATCGCATGCGGTAATAAAAACAACACCGCATGCGAGCAACCGATCGAAAGATGCAGCTGAGCAATGAAAATGCGGAGGATTACGACATGTGTAAAACTAATTGTTGTGCAGATTTGACGGTCTGATTGCATAACAGAATATTTATTCCTCCATCTTCAGAATTTTCATAACAAGAAGTGGGGTCCACAAGCCAAGAGTCAAAGCTTTTCACCTATAAATACCCTCATAGAATTCAGAGAAGATATACTTGATACGAGGGCTAATTGATGCTAGATTACTGAGAGAGAGGCTGAGCTGAGTACTGAATGGAAGAAATCCAGGAAGAAAAGAGACAAGGCCGAGAGGTGAGTCTCAGTGCGTAGGATTGAAAAGAAGAATCAAGAGCTTGTCAATAGCAAGAACCAAGGGAGAAAGAAAATGATTTTTAAACCTGGTGATTGGGTTTGGGTACATCTATGAAAGGAAAGATTTCCAAATCAAAGGATGTCTAAACTTCAACCAAGAAAAGATGGTCCATTTTAAGTGAGAGCGGATCAATGATAATGCCTAGAAATTGGATCTTCGAGGTGAGTACAACATAAGTTCTACTTTCAATGTGGCTGATTTGACTCTTTTTGATGTAGGGAATGAAGACCTTGATTTGAGGACAAATCCTTTTAAAGAAAGGGGGGATGATATGAATTCAACCATTGAACCATTGCATGTACCTAAAGGACCAATTATAAGAAGCAAGGCAAAGAAGATTCAAGAGGCATTCACACTACATCTGAAAAAACTAGCAAATTCACAAGAACCGACAAATAATTTTGAGACCAAAGTTATATATAAGGTTAGTTCAATGAGTCAAGAAGAGAATGACATGAAGATGGCATGGGAAAATTCCTATAATTTTGAAGATGACATGGTGGTAAAAAAAAAAATTGCAGATTTTGTGAAGAAAATGTTGTCAAGTGTGCATTGCATGGGGAAATGTGATGTCAAACCTTGTCAAACGTGCATATCTACTTTGCCACCTTCTAGAGGACATATTTAAGGCAATTGGAAGACTTTCTACATTCCTAGTTTTGTATTTGGACTTATAATTTAGTATGCAATTAATTTTCAAGTTTCTAGGTGTTATTTTCTACAATTTGAAATTAATTGCATTTGAATGACTTTTGAGTTTCTTGCATCCACGACCATTTGGCCTATAAAATGGCTTGTGCTTATTCAACCTTTTGGTGTTATCTTTTTCTTTTAAATCTTGCTTTTGATTTGATATTTAAATCAATTCATTGGATTAATCTTGATCAAACTAATTCTGGAGTGAGTTGTCTTAGGATCTAAGAGTGGCCATCATAGATTCTAAGTTTGATCTAAGTAGATCTCTTTGTGAGTGTTTGAAAGGATCCTAGAAGGACCTCTAGCTTTGCATCCAACAAGCATCGCGGGCAAATATTGTCAACTGCCTCATTTCCTGATGAGCCATTGTTTAAGATCGAAGAATTACCCTGGTATGCAGATATTGTCAACTTCTTGGTCTGCAAACAATTTCCTGAAAACTACACATCCCATCAAAAGAAAAGGCTCATTCATGAATGCAAATTGTACTACTGTGACGATCTAAATCTCTACAGAAGGGGACCAGGCCAGATATTGAGATTCTGTGTTCCAGAGACTGCTTTCCAGCACATACTGTTTCAATGTCATGAATCACCCTATGGAGGGCATTTCGGTGGACAGCGCACAACGGCAAAAGTTTTTCTATGTGGGTATTACTGTCGCACTCTGTTTAAGGTTGCACGAGAATACTCCATGAAATGCGATAAGTGCCAACGAACTAGAAGCATTTCAGAAAAAAAATGCGATGCCAATGAACATCATATTGGAGGTGGAGCTATTTGACATCTGGGGTGTAGATTTCATAGGACCATTTCCATCGTCAAATGGTCATAAATACATTCTATTTGTTGTTGACTATGTTTCCAAATGGATTGAAGCTGTTTCATGTGTTGCAAACGATGCAGCAACAGTCTCTAAGTTATTGCAGAAAAACATCTTCACTCGTTTTGGCACTCCACATGCCATAATGGTCAATTCTGAAATACAGTTGATGGCCTTAAAGACCATACTATTGCAAATACATTGAACTTCCGGTCATTTTTTGACGACGCAATAGAGTATGGAAATTAATGTTGCCCATCTTTGAAATCATTAGTGAGAAGAGCTGCTTCACCTTGAAATCTATAAATACCCAATGTTACCAAACCAGAAAAGGGAGAAAACGAGGATGCGAGGCGAATCTGAGGTAAGGGAATCCTTGAAAAGAAATTAATTTTCGGAAAGGTCGAGAGACTGTTGGAAAATAGCACGAAGGAGTGATAACTGGTAGAAATACAAGTTATTGTAGCCTCTTATTAAGAATTATGAGGGCTAACAAGTAGAATATGCGGATTATATTAAGAATTCATGTGAAAAGTGAGCTTGCGTCGATCAGCATTGAAAATCTTGGCTAACCCAATATTATGCATTATTCTGTATCAAAATGTCTATTTTTGTAGCTATCGCAGGAATCAATCGCATGCGGTGAATCCCAGACCATCGCAAGGGTGATCGCGTACGTTCATCGTATGGATGTTGCGGTTATTAATCGCTTGTGTTCATCGCATGGATGTTGCGGCTACAAAGTAATAACCATGATAGAAGGGTGATCGCAAGGTTGGTGGAATGCAGTGGTACTTCGGCAAAAATGAGCATGAACGCATACCCTGGGAGTACCGAAAAGATAATGTTGACATTTCACCTACCACACCATTAGTGGCAGAGGTTCAAAGCTAGACCATCACGCCATTAGTGGCAGAGATTCAAAGCGGGATCGTTAATGTTGTCGGTGATTATGCTCTATAAATAGAGCCTTAAATCCAATATTCAAGGCATCCGTGCTTCTGCCTTAAGGCATATCCTTGTGATCACAGATGAGAGCGTGTGAAGACATTTTTTTAGAGTTCTTCATTCATTCACCCATTCCGAGTGACGATCGGAGCTTTGTCGGAGATAGATCTCGAGAGGGACTACTCCACCGCCCTTCCATGGCACCACCGGCAGCCTTGACACACATCTGATGGGAGCAAGAGATTGCCTACATCTAGCCTTACATCTCTATTCTATCTCTGTATTGTATTACATTTTGGCTTAAGATATTAATACATTTTGTAATCAATGTATCTCTTTATTTCCTTCGATTCCATCTTCATATACTTCTTTTTTTATCACCCTTTACTTTCATTGCAACAAACTAAGTAACATTGCAAGAGTATCGCATACTCAATCATGCGGCATAGACATATGAAGCATGTAGCAAATCACTGAGAGGTATGCATTGCGCGAGTATAGTGAGTAAATCCTCTTTGCTTAGTGTGAGGCTATAGCAATGCTTGTCTATGAGCTGATCAGCGGCGACTAACTGCCCGTGAGGGTAAGTAGTTGAACTCACTAAGCAAAGTAAGCAGTGTTCCTAGAGATAGGAATAATATTATGTTCAACCATGCTTTATGCAATCATCTTGTCTTATGAGTGCATCATTCATCATTTGGACATACTTGGGAGAGTAGTCTAAAGACCAAATATAGGCTTGAGAGAGTCAGATTAGATGGCATAAGCAAGAGTAGAAGCTTAGGAATAAGTTCTATTTGCTATTTACACAGCGCATGCGCCCTAGAAATAGGATGTGGTGGTATGCAGTCACCTTATCTTATGTGTGTTAGATCGCATAAGCAAGAGTAGAGACTTAGACATAAGCCATATCGACATTTTCACATATGCATCGCATGTGTCCTAGAAATAGGAATCGTATATTTGTGTATAGCATGATCGCATAACTTGTGTTGGCTAGGGTTACCCTTGCGATCAAGCTTAATGATGCGGTGAAGTTATCCCTTACACTATTTTATCTATTTTTCCATGCATCTTATTATGAGCTAACAAGTGTCGCGTCTCTACCAACTTTCATAGTCATACTTCCATTGCTTAATCTGTTTAGCTAGGAGTAGGAGTAGCGCATAGTCCTTTAACTTCATTATTCTTTTATTCTTCACTGCTGATAACTTGTAGAAATACAGGTTATTTATGTTGCCTTATCTAGATATTGCTGCCAAAAGAGAAGGAATATGCGTTTATTGTATGAAAATTAGCTCAGAAATACAATAATTATGAACTAACACAATTACACCCACTAACATTGTCAAGATGGTAGAAGATGATATTTTTACTCTGTTTTGCAAGAAATCAAGTCACTGCTTGCGATCAAGGTTCAACGAGAAACTGAACAACGCATCTCTGTTACATTGCACCCGTCAATTAACAATGAAGAGACAATTAACGCAATGATGGCATAATGTGACAGTCGATCCCGAGCTGAGTTTCAACCACGTGTGGTAATAAAAATCAACACTGCATGCGAGCAACCGATCAAAAGATGTACTTGAACAACATAAAGGTGGAGGATTGCGACATGTGTACAACTAACTGTTGTGCAGATTTGACGGCCTGATTGCATAACAGAAGGAATATTTATTCCTCCATCTCCAAAATTTCCATAACAAGAAGTGGGGTCCACAAGCCAAGAGTTGAAGCTTTTCACCTATAAATACCCCCATAGAATTCAGAGAATATATACTTGATACGGGAATAATTGATACGAGGGCTAATTGCTGCTAAATTACTGAGAGAGAGGCTGAGCTGAGTACTGATCGGAAGAAATCCAGGAATAAAAGAGACAAGACCGAGAGGTGAGTCTCAGTGCTATTTTGCTAGATCCCCGCCGTGAAGCTTTATACTCAAATCCCTACTACCGGTTGAGCAAGCCTGAAAGTGAAGCTCATACTTCCGCACGATCCATCCACATCGGCAAGTAAATCTCCATCCAGATTAGAGCCAAGATGTTGGTGTTTATTTGTATTTGTTTCTAACTCTATTCATCACTGTATTTCATCTTCTTAATCTCTTCATTCACAAATCATGTATTAGATGCTGAATAAAAATGTTGAATGTCTAGATTGTTTTCATATCCCCTTCTCTGTCTATTTCGTTACTCTTTTTATCGCTTTCTTCATAAAGTCTTCTTAATCCCTTGGTAATTAATATGAATTAAACAAGTAACTTAATATGTACTAAAGAAATAAGAATGTTTAGCTAAAGCATGCTAGACGTCATCTTCACCTGTGAGAGCAGAAGTGAAGATGCCATTCTAATCTGTCGAGAGAAGGTTAGAAGAATGCGTTAACTAAAGCAAAAAGTACTTCCAGAGATGGAAGCAACCTTGCGTTCATTACGTTTGTCTCTGTTTCACCACAAAGATGTGGGAGCATGACCGATCACCGAAAGGTATACGTTAAGGGAAAAGCGGAATCGTATTTATGCCTTTAACGCAATTAAGGAACTTGTGATGTTTGTACTAATTATCTTTTTCTCTTTTTGTCTCACACATAAGACTTGCCACTGCATAACACAATCTTTGTATATCTTCACAGTCAACCTTGACCTCAGTATCTTGTATCATGAAACCTGTATCTTGTATCATCTTAGATTAGTTTTACTTTATTGCAATCTACTTTAACGCAATTTATTTTATTATTGCAACTTTACCACTTTACTGTACTTTATCGCATGTTTAATCACTTGTACACAACAACTTTTATAAATTGAAAAACCCCTAGTCGCATGTATCAGAAACATAATGCAATATCCTCAAACAATCCCTGTGTTCAACCTTGGATCACATCGAAAAATTTGCAGTGAAATTATACTTGGTTTCAACACAAGGAAACTTGTGACAACGCACAGCATAATACAACAACATTGTTAATTAACGCATATCTAGAAGTAGTATCACATGGATTTGTATCTTGCGTGCATCTATTGTGTGCCTAAGATAGAAACATCCATTCATCAATTTCTGCGTTTACAAGTTTATGGCGCCGTTGCCAGGGAACTGGTAATGGGGACATGGACTTGAACCTTGCTTGCATCATAGTACATTTTCTGCGTTTACAATCGCAAACACATTACTTCACAACATTTAGTTACAAGTCCCTGAGTTTGACCTCGATCACCCCGAGAAACTTGCGGTCTCGTTATACTTGGCGAAAGAGCAAGAAAACTTGTGGCAGGAATGCATGGTCATCGCATATATTCTTAAACGCATATTCCTTAGTCCAACGCATGACCAGCGACGGATGGAGAACGAACGCATATCATAAGATACACGCATATTTACACTCCATTTTCCATGGATCAAGGAGAGACATCCAACCCTTGCGAGAGCAAGATTCTACATATCGACAAAGAGCTGACGTGATAAGAGCAGTGTAAAAACCCTCGGGCAGCAAGACATTGCTCACGTGGCTTGATATTTCTCACTTCATTTATTGTTTTGTACTCAACAACTTATTTGCACAAATGGAAACTTCATTTCGATTTATGTTCAGTCTCTCCACACCATGTATGAGTAACTAAATTTGTGAATGGGCTGAGAAGTACTTAGCTAGCATGACTAAAGTTATGCACTTTATGCGATCATCTTGTCTTATATATGCGTTATTCATCATTTGGAGTACTTGAGAGAGTAATCTAAAGATAGAATCTAGGATTGAGAGAGTTGGATTAGATTGCATAAGTAAGAGTAGAGACTTAGAAATAAGTTCTATTTGCTACATCCCATACACATCGCATGCATCCTAGAAATAGGAATTATGGCATTATGCATTGAGAAATGTAGTGTTTAATATTTGTGTATAGCATGATCGCATGACTTGTACAAAATCTTAAGAAATGTTAGCTAAATCTCTTCTCAACCCCTTCATCGCATACTTGTTACAACACCACCCTTTCTTCACTCCGTGTTTAATTTCGTCGCATTAGAAAATCTAAATTAAATCACTATCTACTTCTTTATCACCACCGCAATAGAATCAGAGAGTCCGTCGCATATCTATTTAGTAATCCCTGTGTTCATGGACTTACCAGAACCCTAAGAAGGCTTATACTTGGGTTTTGTTAGGAAAAATTGTATGATCATCGCATCCACGCATCATCGCATGATAAACCAACGCATCATCTCTACATACATGTTTAAGCTACAAGATAACCTTGGTTGTTACTTTATTGGTTTATGGGTTTAATGCAACTAAATTTCATATAAAACATCACATATTTTATTAGATAAATAAGATGTTTATACAATACAATTACAAACTATAGAACCCTATAAGATTTAGGGAATCAACCCCAACAGCTTCTTTGGTTGCTTCGTATGCAGCTTCATATTCAGCTTCCATGGTGGAGTCGGCAATATAACTTTCTTTGATGCTTCTCCAAACTCTAGCTCCTCCGTTAAGAGTGAATACTAATCCTATAGTAGATTTCTTAGAATTTTCATCAATTTGAAAATCAGAATCAGTGTATCCTGTATGAATCAAGTTCTTATCCCCATACATGAGCATATAGTCTCTCGTTCTCTGAAGATACTTGAGGATATTCTTAACGGCAGTCTAATGACTATATCCAGGGTTGGACTAGAATCTACATCAATCTGAAAATCAGAATCAATTTATCCAGTAATAATCAAATCCTTAGCCCCATACACGAGCATATAGTCCCCCATTCTTCGAAGATACTTGAGGATGTTCTTAACGACAATCCAATGACTATATCTAGGATATTCTTAACCTCAAGAAGTTTACGACTCCGACTGTAAAGCATATGTTTGGGCGTGTGCAAAATATAGCGTTCATCAAGCTCCCGACTGTTGATGCATAAGGAATTCTTTTCATATCCTAAACTTCTTGAGGTGCTTAGGACATTGTTCCTTAGACAAATTAATTCCATGTTTAAAAGCTAATAAACTTCTTTTGGAATTTTTCATTTTATATCTTGACGACATCTTGTCAATATAAGATGCTTAATATAGTGCTAGCATTTTGTTCTTGTGATTCCGAACTATTTGGAATCTAAGAACATATTGTACATCTCCTAAATATTTCATTTGAAATTGCGATGCTAGCCATCTCTTTACGTCAATAAGGAATCCCCTTCATTTCTAATGAGCAGGATATCATTAACATATAGTACCAGAAATTCTACAGTTTTGTTGACTATTTTATTGTAAACACAAGGTTCTTCAGCATTCTGTTCAAAGCTATAAGATTTGATCGCAGTGTCAAACCTTATATTCTAGAACTGGGATGCTTTTTTTAACCCAAAAATGGATCTTTTAAGCTTGCAAACTTTTTGGTCTCTACCCTGTTCAATGAACCCTTCTGATTGAGACATATAAATACTTTCTTCAAGATAACCGTTCAAAATGGCTGTCTTGACATTTATTTGCCATATGTCATAATCATAAAGGTAGCAATGGATAAAAGTATTTTGATAGACTTGCTCATGACAATAGAAGAGAAGGTTTTTTCATAGTCTACCCCCTCTCTTTGGGTAAAATCTTTTGCCACTAGTCTAGCTTTATAGGTTTGTACCTTACCAGTTTGGTCTCGTTTTCTCTTGTAGATCCACTTACAACCAATAAGTTTTACCCCATCTGGTTGATTAACAAGTTCCTAGATAGAATTGAAGTACATAAACTCCATGGCTTTAATCCAATGGTCTCTATCTACATCTTCCATTGCCAGTTTAAAGGTCAATGGATCCCCTAAGCCATCATCAGGTATGACGACCTAAGTTTCTGTTAAACCCATGTATCGGTCAAGTTGTTGAAAAATGCTCCCACTACGTCAAAATATTCTCAATTCATGAGAAGGATGTGATGGACCAGTTTCATCAACAACTCCTGTTGAAGGACCAATCTGATCGACAACTTTTGTTGATTTATCTGTATATTCTCTAGACATTTCATTTAATACTAGTTTACTGTGAGGTTGATGATTTCTTATATGGTCTTCCTCTAAGAATGTTACGTTTGTCGATACAAACACTTTGTTTTCTTGAGGATCATAAAATAGACCACCTTTTGTTTCTTTGGGATAGCCTACAAATAGGCATACTTTATAACATTATTCCAATTTCTTATGGTTTCGCACCAACACATGTGTCGGGCATCCCTAAACTCTGAAGTGATTTAAGATACCTTTACGTTCTCTCCATAACTCGTGGTATTTTTAAAACACTTTTCGAGAAAACCATGTTTAAAATATATACTGCAATCTATACTACATATCCCCAAAAAGACTGAGGTAACTAATCATAACTCATCATTGAACGAACCATGTCTAACAAGGTTCTATTTCTCCTTTTTGCTACACCATTTTGTTATGGTGTACCAGGTGCAGTAAGTTGGAATTGAATTCCATGTTCTACTAGATAGTTATGGAATTGTAAATCCATATACTCACCACATTCATCTGATCGAAGTGTTTTAATCATTTTACCTAATAAGTTCTCAACCTCTGTCTTATACTTTTTGAAATTTTCAAGAGTTTTGGACTTATGATGCATCGTGTAAACATAGCCATATATTGAATAGTCATCAATAAAACTGATGAAATACTCAGATCCTCCTCGAGCTCTAACATTCATCGGACCACAAAGATCTGAATATATAGGCTTTAGAGGTTCTTCAGCTCTATGACCTTTTCTTGAAAAAGATCTTTTGGTCATTTTTTCCTCAAGACATGACTCACATAGAAGTAAAGAATTGTCTTCTAACTGGTCGAGATTTATGTGTCCAAGTCTTAAGTGCCAAAGAAAAACGTTAGGAGATATTTTTCGTTTCTTATTTTGAGTTTTAGCTTTTTAAACATCTCTATATTTAAAATAGCTTTTTTCTTAGTTGGTTTTAAGACATATAAGTTATTTTCAAGTTTAGCAGAACATATTGGAACACTGTTTGACCTAATGAACACTTCATTTATATCAAAAGAAACTTTGTACATACGTTCTAATAAATAGGAGATAGAAATTAACTTCCTTTTCATATTAGATACATAATATACATTTTCCAATAAAATGTAAGTATCTCCAAAAAATAACTTGAGATCTCCCACTGCTTGAGCCGAAATAACTTCATCTGTTCCCACTTTAAAAGTCATTTCATTCTCCATTAGTGTTCAGAGTTTAGGACTAATAGAAACGTTGTTGCACACGGTCACTGACTCAAACAAATAAATAAAATCACCAATCTTATAATTCTACCCACAAACACAATAAAGCAGTAGAACGAGGTTGAATCAACAGGGAAACTAATGACTGGTTAGGTTAATTAGAGAATTCCAAGTGATGGGTGTTTGTTTGGATTTGTGGAAACAATGACTAAAAATTAACACGCAATGTAAAGAAACAAAATTAAGCACATAAAAAGGATGGATTAAATCAATGAAAAAGCCTTAGGATTAGTATATATGTTTTTGATAACTTTTAGAAGTTATTGTCTCTTAAAAGTTGGAACAATTAGGATTCTTAATGATAAAAACACATTTATCTTAAGGGAAAACACATAAAATTCTTCAAACACTATTAACTCTTGCAAAAGCATACTTCTCGGTAAAGTGTTGCAGGCCAAGCTTGTTCGGCATCATTGTTAGGGTCAATGCCCTAAAGTCTCGTGTCCTGTAGTTTGTAAACACATTTTGTACGAACGCTTGTAATGTATAATATATGATATTTACTTCACTTCTTGACTTTGTACATTTAGATATTTTATTTTCTTTACTCAAACCAATAAACTTAAACCTCTGGTTGTCTTTATGTAACTTAAGCATGTATGTAGTGATATACAAGTGGATCATGTCTTAAGTGACAACCAAAATGGTCTGTAGTAGATGGATATAGGAGGGAAACCTTATCATGGTAACACTACGGATGCGGACCGCTTTGTGGAATAGTTATAAGTGTTGTGACTTGTGACAGATAGTCTGATCTTGATCATTCGTGTAGGGGACATGCGAGCGGGGGCGTCCTATACAAAGAGTTTATATGAGACCTGACCATAAAGTGTTAATGTCTCATCATGTAACTCCGTTCATGACAGAGGCTTCACTTCACTAGGATGACCATAGGTAACATGACCTCAATCCTGAGTGAGGTTGGAACTCCTACCATTAAGGGAGGTCCTTTGATTTGCACGGGTGTGAGTGGCCAGTGTGCCGACTCAAACCTACCATTTTGTGGATTCATTTGATTTGGGGGCTGGGAACTCAGCTTCACAAGATGAAGTTCACTCCTTCCTGAAAACAGGGGTAAGTAGATTAACACATAAGGGCTGATCCCAGGGCTTGAACAATGTGGCACCATACACCTTCTCATGGCCTGAGAGGTGTTCACACATAGTAGGACTATGTTGTATTGTTCATTAGAGGGATAAGTGGTACTTAAGAAGTAAGATGTAACTACAGGGGCAAAATAGTAAATTGGCCCAACTGTACTTACGAGCATCTGTGAAGGGTCATCGTAATGATGATTGGTTATATCCAATGGACATAGAAATATATCTATGGTAAGAAGAGTTCAGCATTGGTCTTTAATGGAATGTCGGGTAGCTAACGGATGGTGGATATTGTGGCTAAAGAGTTTAGTAAGTTATTCACGTACCGTTGGAGCTTCGAGCCATAGGTTCATAAGGTCCCCTTGGTAGCTTAGATAAAAGTTGAGAATCAGTTTTTGGGTCAGTTTAAAATGTTCATATTGACAAGAGGGAACGATTATATATGATATAATTGAACTAGTTAATTATATATGATATAATTAATTTTATGTATGAGATACATTAATTTGGAGGAAATTGGATATAAATATGATTTATATCTAGTGCAAGAAAAATACTATGGTTAATATATGATATTAATCCTTACGTTATGAATATAATGTGATTATATTTATTGTCTATTAATTGGATGGTTAAGGGATAATTGGTCGGCATCTCTTTTACTTTCATAACGGATGAGTAAGATGAAGAATCGTTTTGAGAACCTTAAATAGCTCAAGTGTGTTAAGCATAGGAGGAACAGACATAGTGTTGAAAGTATGTCATCGCTTAGTAAAAATCAGAGCCTATACAATAGTGTTGAACAATCACTTACCTATACGATAGTGTCGAAGATCGCTTAATGCTTACACCTACGCGCGCTATTCATTAAATCTTACCTTTTTCTAAACGATCGTTTAGCGCCCGAGTTTTTCTAAATGATCGTATAGAAGATCGCTTAGCTTTTCCTACACGATCGTATAGACGATCACTTATCTTTTCCTACACGATCATATACTTCACCTAAACCATCAAGCATTTTGTCTATACGATAGAAGAGCCTTTCTCCCACTTGCTTGATCATTATATACGATCTTCATTCCTCCTCCCCTCTACCAAATCCGAACAAAGCCCACATTTTGGATTCTCACTCTGAGAATACTGAGGGCTTTGAGTGGTGCTGTCGTCCCCGTTTCTTTCTATTCATGTGAAGATTGTTTGACGTAGACAATTGTGAGTTGTTGAACGATAGATTGTCATTCCAGTGAAAGCAAGATTTGTTGTGAAGAAAAGTCTTCAACTGGTATGATTTCTCGGTCTCTTATTTATTGATTCTCTAAGCATACCAGTAATTTAGCGTTGTGAATGCATATCTGTATGTTTGAATGTATATGTGGAAATTTTGTCACAATGAATTGGAAAGATCCGCTTCTGTTCATAGATACTCTTGAGTAAGAGTTCCTTCAAAGCTAACGCAAGGGCATGCATCCGAAGTTTTCCAACATAGAGAAGATACATTAGTTTACAGTGTTCCCGTCAAATCAGCACTTGCAAGTATGGGCATCTGACTATCGGCATCTAAAAAGCATATGAACTGGCAGGCGGCTGACCAAGGCATGGAAATTAATGTTGTCTTATCACAAGTTGCTAAGAAAAATGTCTATAAATAAGAAGACTTGCAGCCAAAGAAGGGATACCATTCTTAAAGAGACAATAGAACATAGTTGCTCTCGTTGTTGCAAGAAAAAGATAGAAGGAAAAGAACTATTGTCATTGTTTATCAAGGAGAGTTGTTGAAGACCAAACTCGAGAGAGAATTCTTCATCATTTCTTCACCAAGTTAGTTGCACATGAATTTGAATCAAGCCAATGAGGATAAGAGATTGAACTTTGCGGCTTGACTCCTTCCCTTTCTTTCATTTCTATTCACACGAGAATTCAAGAGAAATTTATTTCGTGGAACTTAAACTTTGTATGTGTATTAATTTTTTTGGAAAGTGAATACAACCTCTACTACATAATATTTTGATGCTTTCAAAATAAACTATAGTCTTTAAGCTGGTTGATCTTCTTGAATGATCGGCCTTTGGGCTTGTTAATCTTCTTGGATGATCAGCATTTGGGCTTATTGATCTTCTTCGATGATCGGCCTTTAGGCTTGATGTTCTTCTTAGATGATTGGCCTTTGGACTCGTTGAACTTTTTGGATGATCGGCCTTTGGCCTTGATGATCTTCTTGGATGATCGGCCTTTGAGCTTTTGATCTTTTTGGATGATCAATGCTTGCACGAGGCTTACGAAGAAATTTGTTTCGTGTAGTTGAACTTAAGTTGGTGTTAGTGTTGATGTTGATTTGATGCGATATGGTTCCATCTCTAGTATTTGATCCTCCGATTCTCTCTCAATTGAATGCGTACGCTTGATTTGAGGAAGCGAAGCACGTGATGATCTTGGAGTTGAAGTCTTGGAAGAATACTTGTATCTTCAAAGGACTTCGGTCTTCAGAATGCTTGTATCTCCAAAGGGCTTCAGTCTTCATAATGCTTGTATCTCCAAAGGATTTTAGTCTTCAAGCATGGTCAGATTTCTTGTATCTTCAAAGGACTTCGGTCTTCAGAACTCTGATATGTCTTATGATATTCAGAGCTTTAGTATCTTCTGATATTCAGAGCTTTGATACGTCTTCTGATCTTCAGAGCTTAGTGTCTTTTGATTCTCAAAGCTTTGGAGGAGTTATGTTCTTCAGATCCTTGGAGCTTCAGACTTCAGATCTTTAGAGGGATTTTGTCTTCAATTCCTCCTTCCTCTACCAAATGAAGAAATGAGACCTCTATTTCTAGAGGTTTCTTATGGGTCTTACATGGGCTTGGGCCTAATTACTTTATTGGGCCCAAATTGGGTTTGGGCTAAAGTTGGGCTTGGGCTCATTTATTGTTGGACTGAAATACTAGGCTTGAGCTTAATCTTTTAATTTAGCCCAAAATTTCACCATGGGTTTGAATTAGGTTTGGCCCGAGCAATTTTAATTACTCGGTTCAATCCAACTTATAATTTTTCAATAGGCTCGGGATTTCATTGATGATGTGGCAACCTGTGATTCGCTGAAATTTCTCATTCAACAAATGCCCCCTTTTCGAGATTTATGCACGTCTATACGGTGTGTGAATCTAAAAAAAAAATAATTTGGAATCAAAGTATGATTTTGACTCTTTTAATTTAATGCATCATCATGATCAAAATATGAGAATTTAGCTCAAAATTTTGATTTGAAATTTTGTTTGCTTAACATACTTTTCATCGAATAAGCAAAAGATGAATTTGACTTTTTTGTTCCCGAATAAACTTTAATTTGAACTAAAGTAGAATTTATGCTCCACTTTAATTTCAAATTGAATTTTAAATATTATCCCAAATCTTACTTTTTTTAGATTTGGGAATATACTCAATTCTTGATGCAAATTTGAAGTAGAATTTTGACTTCGTCTTTCTCTTTCCTTCAACTTTGATTTGGTGAATCTTGAAGTACACCTAATTTTGATTTGGGGCAATATTTAAATTATATCAAAATTTTGATAGTGGGCTAAGGTTGGCCCAAATCTTGGCTTGAATTTGGAATATGATTTTAAGTTTACTCCTATTTCGATTTGGCATTAGCATCAAGTTTGGAGTGCATCAAATTTTTAAAATAATTTGAACTCACTCCAAAAATATGGTTTAGATTAAAATCCAACTACCCACTTATACAAAAAGGAGTATAGCAAACATTGAGAGCAAAATTTAATTTGATTTAATTTGATCTTTAGTCAAAATTTAATAATATGGAGTGGATTTCTGACCTACCAAAATATGAGGTGAACTAAAATGAAGTCTTAAAAAAAATCTAACCCAATAAATCCTTGAATTTTGACAAACATTTAACTTAGGATGGAATCACAACGTCCAACAATTCCCCAAAATTTCGAAGTGGTTGAGAAAAATGATTTTTTTTTTCTATTTAAATTTGAGAACTTTGGTGGTTTTGATTTGATTCCTTTTTTTATATAAATAGGGTAGTCTACATCGGTATCGATATCTCAAATGAAGATGAAATTCTTCAGCCATTTTATTTGGTTCAGCTAACAAGCATTTTTTTTCCTTTTTCTTTTTTTATTTTTATTTTGAACTTCTCCCACTACTTGTTGGTTGAGAAGACCCCCTTTTTTCCTTACACCTCTTCTTTTTGTTCAAGATGTTCATTTTTTCTTTTCAATTTTCTTCCTTTTTTTCTATGCTTTTAATCGATCCTTGAATGTTTTTCTTTTTATTTGAGTGAAATTTCACAGACGTCGTGGCTTGCCTGAATTTTGGAGGATTTGGTTGAGAAAGATTTGGTCTCTATTTAGAATTGAACTCCTTGTTGGTTGCAATTATTTCTTATCCATTATCTATAAATAGGAATGAGCACAATTGAAATTCTCCAATTCTTCAAGCCATTGAAACGTTTGATCCTTGTTGAAAAAGAAATTCCTCCCTCTTTGTTGCCACTATGGGTCATTGTTTTCTTTTTTCCTTTTTTTTTATGGGTTCAAAGCTTGTTGCCGAGAAACTCATTCACCTCTCGTATTTTTTCCTTCTTCTTTGGCATCAATGTGCAGCCTCTTCCTTTTGTTTTAGAGTCGTCTTTGGTTTCTTTACTGAAAGTGAAGCTCACCCCTTTGCTCTTTTTTTTTCCTTCTACTTCTTCACTCTTTTTCTTACGCTTCTATGGTTGATCATCTCCTTCGAGACCCACCAGCACTACATTGCACTTGATGTGTGTTTACCGGTGACATCAACTTTTGCTTCTACCAGATTTCTTTTACTGCAAGTTTCACATGGTACTAAGATGATGCATGAGAAAGGAAGAGAACAGAGAGTGGTTTTTTTTTTCGTGGAGGTGCCTGGAAATGAAAGAAATTGAGAGAGGGATTTTAAGGGAGAGAGAAAGAGAGATGGTGATTCTTAGGGCTTTTTTTCCCAATTTTTTTAACAAAGTTTATAATATATATATATATATATATATATATATATATATATATATATATATATATATTATATATTTTTTCTTTTTTTTTTTTTCCAAATTCTTCATTTTTTTCACTTTTTTTTTTCACCTTTTTTTTCTTTCTTTAATAACTTTTTTTTCTTCTTTTTTTTCTTCTTTTTTTTCTTTTTTTTTTTAACCATCTTTTTATTTGCATCACTTTATACTTCATCTTTTTTCAATAATAACTCGTTTTCTTTTTCTTTACGTAAGTTAGAACAATTGCGCCCCAATATTTTGGAGATGAAATGAAAACATACCAATATTTTAAAGATGAAGCGAAGCCGCACCAATATGTTGGGATGAAGCGAAGCCGCACCAATATCTTGGAGATGAAGTGAAGCCGCACCAATATCTTGGAGATGAAGCGAAGCCGCACTTATCTTGGAGATGATCGAAGTTGCACCAATATCTTGGAGATGAAGCGAAGCCGTACCATATCTTGGAGATGAAATGAAGTCGCACTAATATCTTGGAGTGAAGTGAAGTCGCACCAATATCTTGGAGATGAAGCGAAGCCGCGCTTGACTTGTGAAGATGAAGCGAAGCCACGTTTGACTTGTGAAAATGAAGCGAAGCCGCACTTTGACTTATGAAGATGAAGTAAAGCCACACTTTGACTTATGAAGATGAAGCGAAGCCCTGCCTTGACTTATGAAGATGAAGCGAATCGTGCCAGACTTTAGAGATGAAGTGAGCCATGCCAGACTTTGAAGATGAAGCGAGCCATGCTAGACTTTGGAGATGAAGCAAGCCACGCCGGACTTTGGAAAACTTTGGAGATGAAATGTAACGACCCAAATTTGTATGCATACAGGAAATTAAATGTCAAATAATAAGCAGGACGAAATTTTATTTAAAGGGGTGGAAATTTAGAAGAAAAAAAATAATAAATAAAATAAATAAAATAAATAAAATAAATAAATAAATTGGAAATTGGAAATTTATTCATTATCCAAAAGATAATGAATAAGGGAGCAAGCGAGAGCGAGAAAGTGGGAGAGAGCGAGAGCCACACCAGCGAGAAAACTGGAGAAAACGAGATTCTGAGAAGAGAGCTGCGGGATCGAAGAAAGAATTGGAGAGCGAGAAACCCAGCGAGTGATGCTAGCGAGAGTAGAGAGAGCGAGATCCCTGGAGAGAGCGAGATTGAAGGAAAATTGGAGAGAGCGAGAATTGTAGCAAGGAAGTTGGAGAGTAAAGAGAGCTATTCTTAGCGAGACAGTAGGAAAGAGTGGGAGCAGGAGCAAGAGCGAGAAAGCTGGAGAAAGCGAGACGGAAGAGAAAATTTGAGAGCGAGAGTGGAGAGAGCGGGATTTCCAGCAAGAAAGCTGGACAGAGTAAATTCCTAGTGAGAAAACGGGAGACAGCGAGATTTTAAGAGCAGAGTGAGCGAGATTTGGACAGAAGCACGAATTATGCGTTGAATTTGGCCACGATCTTATAGATTATACATAGAAAAACCATCAAATTGAATACAAACAAATAATGATGACGTAAGGGCAAACGTTAGCCAAGATTAGGTGTCTTATTGAGAGGAAACCATAAACCGTAAATAATTTTAAAGAAGCCACCTGTACGATGATTTGTCACACTGAGAAGAGCTGAAAACTACTATAAATAGGACCCTTTGCCGAAGATTTAACCCATTCTCAAACAAATCTCAGTAACAAAGAATCGTGTGAAAAAGTAAGTGTGAGTGAGGAAGTTCTGTGAGATTAAAAGAGAAAAGCTCAGATAAAGTGCTGCCCAAATTTCTTCTTTTGATTTAAAAAGGGAAAACTCTGCTGATAAAATCATAAAGAATTATAAGGAATAATTAGATCACAGTCAAGGTAAGTAGTTTATCTCACCCTCTCTTTAAATGTTCTATGGTAGTGTACCTTTATTATGTTGCATGGTTATGTTAATTGTTATATTGCATTACATGTTTAGAACACGTTTCTCTACAAGGGACCCCATGCATTATGTTTGTTCACGATTATGTTAAAATCAAGTTTTAATTAGGTGTAAGTTATGCTTTCAGTCTAATCTTATGGTTATGCTAATGGTTGATGTTGGATGCGACTCTGACCCTACTGACTGCATGACCCGCTAATCATCAGATGGTTAGTTTCCGCTTAGGTCCTCATCTTCCTATCAGGGTGGAGAGATTTATGTTGGAAGCATAACGTTTATGCTAATGGTTGATATTGGATGCGACTCTGACCCTACTGACTGCATGACCCGCTAATCATCAGATGGGTTAGTTTCCGCTTAAGTCCTCATCTTTCTATCAGGGCGGAGAGATTTATGTTGGAAGCATAACGTTTATGCTAATGGTTGATGTTGGATGCGACTCTGGCCCTATTGACTGCATGACCCGCTAATCATCAGATGGGTTAGTTTTCGCTTAGGTCCTCATCTTTCTATCAGGGCGAAGAGATTTATGTTGGAAGCATAACCGACCACTACATGTTATTATACGTTTTCGGTCCCAATCATATATTTTCATGACATGTTGCTTGTGATTGTGCATTTGGTCACTACCCTACATGAGAACTACTTACTGGGTATATTATATACTCATCCTATATTTTTACAGACTTTGTAGGTAAGGACACAGCGTAGATGGCAGAGTTGGACGTCGCTCAAATGGCTAACCATCAAACTCACTATTATAGGCACATGCATTTTGTACCACCACGCTAATGTTTTATGGATCCTGGTGTTTTGATAAATAAATTTTTTTATAGTTTTCTACCTAATTAATAAAATTTAGATATGTTCTTTAAAATTTCAACCAAAACTCATCTCATGATAGAAAAGTCTAAGTATGCATGTCGTAGCGGTCGGATCATAAGGTGTAAGGATCCGGGCGTTACATGAAGACATTGAAGATGGAGTCAAGCCATGCACACCGACCATGAACTTGAAGATGGAGTCGAGCCATGTACACCGACTTAGAACTTGAAGATGGAGCGGAGCCCTGCACACCGACCTTGAATGTGAAGAGGGAGCGAAGCCACACACACTGACCTTGAACTTGAAGATGGAGCAGAGCCAGACACATCGACCTTGAACTTGAAGATGGAAGCAGAGCCATGAACACTGATCTTAAACTTGAAGATGGAAGCGGAGCCATGCACACCGATCTTGAACTTGAAGATGGAAGCGAAGCCATGCACACCGCCCTTAAACTTAAAGATGGAAGCGGAGCCATGAACACCAATTTTAAACTTGAAGATGGAAGCAGAGCCATGCACACCGATCTTGAACTTGAAGATGGAAGAGGGGTCATGCCCGTCAATCTTGAACTTGAAGATGGCAGCATCGATGGAGCGTCTGAACTTGAAGATGGAGAAGCATCGACAAGACCTTCGCATTTGAGTTTGACAAAGCATTAGCGAATTCTCTACACTTGAGCTTGAAGAATCGACAAACCCTCCACATTTTGGCTTAAAGCATCAGCTAATCCTCCGCACTTGAGCTTGTAGCATCGACGAATCCTTCGCAGTTGAGTTTGACAAAGCATTGATGAATCTTCACATTAAGCTCCACTTTGTGACTTTGAGCATGAAGATAGCATTGCAAAGCCTCCAGACTTGAGCACGAAGATGAAGCATCGATGAAATCTCTGAACTTGAAGATGGAGGAGCATCGATGAAGCCTCTGAACTTGAAGATTGTAGAGCATCGACGAAGCCTCTGAACTTGAAGATAGAGGAGCATCCAAGTTTGATTTTGAAGAGGAAACGAAGCGCATTCCAAGTGTGTGCTTTTTATTTACTATGCTAGCTTCTTAAGACGGATGAACATCTTCAATCCGTTGTTTTGCCCCAATAGGGATGAACTTCTTCAATCTGGAGTGTCATTCTTTAACAGGGATGATCAACATCAATCTTGTAGTATCATACTTAGGTGGTTGTGGTACCCTTTCTGATGGACTAAACTTAAATTTCTTTAAGTTGCCTTCGTACCCTTAAAGAAAGGGATCAAATCATGATGTAGTTTAAGTTTTTTTTTTTTTAACTGGACTGAACTTGAAGTTTCTTTCAAGCTTCCTACGTACTCTTTATAATGATAGAGATAAAGTCATAACATAGTACAAAAAGAATGTTTTTTTTTTATGTGCAATTGAACTTAAATTTCTCTAAGTTGGCAACATACCGTTTATAATGACAGAGATGAAGTCGTAACATAGTTCGTACAAAGTTTTTTTTTTTTTTTTTTTTGGGGGGGGGTGCGTTTACATTTTAAGCTCATGCGTGCCAGGAGCATCATGCAGTTTAGGCTCTTGCGATGAGGAGCTTTTACATTTAAATTTCAAAAGCTCTTATTTCATCATGGCTTTCATCATCCTCTTCATTTGTAGGATTCGTCAATATGATGAGTTTTTGCTTCACTATCAAGGAACCTTCTATACCTATGTTAGCAGAAAATTTCCTCTTCATGCGTGAAGGGACACGACTGTAAATCTTTTCATCGTTGTTTTCTTCATGGAATAATGTTGCCTTCAAGATTTTCATCCTTCCTTTATGTTGATCGTTTTTTGGTCTTGAGACGATCAAAAGTAGATGTTGAAGATCGATATTTCTTTGATGTGGATATACTTAGCCTTTTGAAGGTTGAAGTTCATGTAGGAGTCACTAGAAGAAATTTGGGCTTTAATGTCGGTTGGAAAAAGTTAAATCGAATGTATAATGTCGATTTAAAAAAAACGGATCTTTAATGTTGGTTTTAAACCGACATTGAAGATGGGCTTTAATGTCGGTTTAAAACCGACATTAAAGGTGTAATTTTTTTTTCTTTTTTTATTAAATAATATATCCCTAATATCACGCTCCTTCTCAATTTCTTTACACCCAAACCCTATCTCGCCCGTGCCATGGCTCGTTCTTCACCTTTCTTCGCTCGTCATCGATCTCCTTCACGTCGTCGCTCACCGTGTCCATCGATCTCCTTCACGCCCTCGATCTCCTTCTTCACTCGTCCGTCGATCTCCTTCACGCCGTCGATCTCCTTCTCTTCCATGAGAGGTGATTATTTAAACCTCTAATCATTTGCAACTCCTTTCATGTTTGAGCAGTGTTGGAATTTTGAGCAGTGTTATTTGAACCTCTGAGCAGAGGTGATTAGTTAAACCTCTGATCATTTGCAACTCCGTTCATGTTTGAGCAGTGTTAGAAGTTTGAGCAGTGTTGGAAATTGATCAGTGTTTAAGTTCTTTTTTCCTTTCCATATACATTCTTTCACAAAACCATTTACAGGGTTATTCTGAATAATCTTTCATTTCAAATGATAAAAGAAGCAAGTGAAAATTTCGATACAATGTAAACTATATACATGTTTGTAAGCAAATTTCTTTTGAATTCATCGTTTAGCTTGTAAAATGAGTTTATTATGTTGATGAAATTTTGTTCATTTGATTTTGGTTGCTACAATTTTTCAAGGATAGAACCAAAGGGAAGGGGAAATTTTATTAGGAGTGTTAATTACTCAACAGATGATGTATATTTTACTTTTTCTTATATAAATTCGCAATTTCTATAGATTATGTTAATGGCATTAATTTGACTTCTCAATTGTTGTTTGTGATAATGTCTGACTGAATAAAACCCAATAGTTTTAGTAGAGAGAGTGTGAGATTGTTGGATGGTTAGGGTTGATAATTGAAGTCATTTTTAGCTTGCCCACTTGAGGAAATGACATCTGCCAAACTTATAGATTAAGCCCTCTGGTCAAACTAGTTGGATACTTTTGATTCCTTTTGCTAAATGATGGAGAACTCTGATGATATTGAGGCTTGAATACAACAGACTCTAAATCTTTGTTTGGTTTTTGTGAATCATTATCAGGTGTGAGCTTCTAGAGATTGAAAGGGCCAAACAAGTAAGAAAGATGAAAGTTTCTTTTTCTTTTTCCTTTACATAAAACATCGAAAATGAGGTGATGTATTATGCAGCAGTTATCAATCAATGTAGCTCCTAATTGGTATGCCTGTTTTATTTTGCTTAATAGATGTTTGAACTAATTGGATAATGGTTTCACTATCTCGTTTTCTCTATGCTTAATTCGCTTGGAATTAAAGAGTGCAAACTTTGAATTGTTAGTGAAGTATTTTAGCCTTTGAGTTTGCTTGTTCAATTGCATAGTTAGAATTAAACATTTGTTGCTTTCAGTTAGATATTACTTGTATTTTCTGAACACAACTTCTTACTTTATTATTCAGAATAACTCTGGAATTTTGTTTTTTGGCTTTTCTTTTCATCGATAGGAACGGAGTCCTTGATATTGACTCATACACAATCTAAGGACACGGTTTATTGTGATATTTGTTTGGATTGATATTTGTTTTGATTCAATACTTGATTTTGAGTGAAGTTTTTCATTTGTTGGGTGCAAGTTTGACGTGTAAGGCTAAATTTTGATACTTGGGGATTTGGAAGGAAGATAGGAAAATTGCATTGGATGTGTTTTAAGAAGGTTGACAAGTGGAGAAGGTGCACCCAACACAAAAAGGACTTCATAACAACATGAATAACGAGGACAAGGTAATATTTATAAGATGCTTATCTTAAAAGTCTAGTTGTTCTAAATTTGTTGATGTTGCATATTTTACAATCATAATTTTATGCTTTTAAATTTTTCTTTTTATTTTATTATTTTATTTTATTTTTGTAGATTAAGTTGCATATTTTAAAATCATGGATAAGTCATGGATGAAAATGAATAGAATGTCAGCTGAGTATGGTTTAGGGGTCGAGGTGTTTATTAAAAATGGTCTACAACGTTCAAATATACTGAATGTCATGAGTTGTTCATGTTTGAAGTGTGTTAATGCAAAGATTCTAGTGAACAAAATATGAGAACACTTATTTTTTAATGGTATAGATCAAAGCTATCATACATGGATTTTTCATGGTGAATCATTACCGATTAAGAGAAACAATGAAAATGTGTCTACTAGTGAAAGAGACTCGTTGATGAGAATGATGTTGATGTTGATGACACAATTGGAATGTTTAAGGCTGCATACAATAACTATTTTAGTGGAAAATCTGATAATTTTGAAGAATTATTAGATGATGCGAAGAAACCATTGTAACCAAATTGTAAAACTTTTTCCAAAATATCTACATTGGTAAAGTTATATAATTTAAAAGCTAAATTTGGATGGAGCGATAAGAGTTTCACTGAGTTGTTAGAATTAATTCATGACATATTACCTAGTCCTAATGAAATTCCAACTTCTACTTATGAAGCAAAAAAGATGTTGGGTACTCTTGGAATGAAGTACGAGAAGATTCATGTATGTAGAAATGATTGTTGCTTGTCTAGAAAAGAACTCTCTAATGCAAATGTATGCCTCATTTATGGTACGTCAAGATGGAAGCTTCAAAAGAATTTAAACGAAAGGGCTAAGAATATCCCAGCAAAAGTCATGTGGTATTTCCCCCCAATTCCAAGATTTGAAAGAATGTTTCGAAGTAAAGAAACAGCAAGTTTATTGACGTGGTATGCTAAAAAAAAAAGAAATAGATGGTTTATTAAAACATCCCAAAGATGCCCTATCGTGGAAAAAATAGACAATTTGTGGCCAAAGCTTGGGTCAGAACCTAGAAATCTTCGTCTTGCTCTTTCGACAGATGGGGTAAATCCACGTGGAGATCATAGTAGTAGATATAGTTATTGGCCAATGATGTTAGTGACGTACAATCTACCTCCATGGTTGTGCATGAAGCAAAAAAAATTTATGTTGACTGCACTAATATCTGCTCCTAAACAACCGGGAAATGACATAGATGTTTATTTAGCTCCATCAATAGATGACTTGAAAAAACTTTGGAAAGATGGGGTAGAATGTTACGATGCATATGAAGAACAACTTTTCATGCTTAAAGCCATTTTATTATGGACTATTAATGATTTTCCTGCGTATGGTAACTTATGTGGTTGTACGGTTAAAGGACATCATGCATAATTTGTGGAGAGAATACTTCATCCACTTATTTACCAAAAGGGAAGAGAATGTCATATCTCGGGCATCGCAAGTTTCTACCCCGCCATCATCCATATAGAAAACAAAATAAAGCTTTTAATGGCGCACAAGAATTATAATTTGGTCCAAAACCATTGAGTGGGGAAGAAATTCTTGTAGAAACAAGTAAGTATCAATATTCATTTGGTAGGAAAAGTATCAAAGAAAAGAATAGTGGAGATAGCACTTCAACTTATTGGAAGAAAAAATCTATTCTTTTCGAGTTAGAATACTGGAAGTATCTTGACGTGCGATATTGTTTAGACATGATGCATATTGAAAAGAATGTATGTGCAAATCTTATTGGCACATTGCTTGATATTCCTAGTAAAACAAAAGATGGAATAAAGACTCAATTAGATTTGGTGGAACTGAACATTAAATCAGAGTTAGCCCCTCAAGTAGGAGAGAAAAAAGTCTTTTTACTCCCACATGTTATACATTAACACGAGCTGAGAAATTGAGCTTTTGTAAGGTACTATAAAAAATTAAAGTACCTGAAGGCTATTCTTGAACATTCAAAGTTTAGTGTCGCTCACAGATTTGAAACTTTACGGACTTAAGTCGAATGACCATCACATTCTTATGCAACAATTATTACCAGTAGCCATTCGTGATATTTTACCCAAACATGTAAAACTTGCAATTACTCGCCTATGCTTCTTCTTTAATGCTATATGTTGCAAGGTGATCGATTCATCTTAGTTAAAGGGTATGCAAGAGGATATTGTTGACACTCTATGCCTCTTAGAGAAGTATTTTCCTCCATCATTCTTCACAATAATGGTACACCTTGTAATGCATCTCATAAGAGAAGTTGAGTTTTGTGGACTTGTTTATTTGAGGTGGATGTATCCTTTTGAACGATACATGAAAGTGTTGAAAACTTATGTACGAAATAGAAATCAACCAGAAGGATGTGTTGGAGAAAATTATATTGTTGAAGAGACTATAGAGTTTTGTTCTGAATTTGTATATGGTGTTAATTCTATTGGGCTAAACTCATCAACAAAGAAAGCGAATTCAAACATTGATAGAGCATTGTCAGCTGCTTCTTTTATCAGATCGAGTAAGGATGAGTTGGATCAAGCTCATCTTTATGTCATTCAAAATGTAAATGATGTGCTTCCTTACGTCGAGTATGTAGATCTTCATCTTATTCTCGTTTTAGGTTACTTTATTATTCAATAATCTACTAACTTTGACATTTATAATAGGCAACATATGGATATTTTGTCTAAGCTCAATTATGGTAAAAATGAAAGTAGAAAGTGGCTTCAAGAAAAGCATAATCGTACATTCAGTCGGTGGTTGTCCACACGGGTAATCTCTAGAGACCTACTATTTGATGTATAATTAAATGTTAACTACTAAAATATTATGAAATATATCGTAGGTTGCACTAGCTCTCGAAGTTCCCAAAAATTCCATATCGCCTTCTTTGAGATGGATAGCTAATGAACCTTGTCCAACTGTGGCAAAATATTCTGGTTATGTGGTCAATTGTTACTACTATCACACAAACAATCGTGATGATGTTAGAAGGGTTCAAAATAGTGAAGTTAGTATAACGGCTAGCACAATGCAAGTCTCTAATGCTAAGGATAAAAGGCTCGTCATGTCAGATATAACCTTTTATGGTGTAATACAAGAAATGTGGGAGCTTGACTATCATGGATTATCATTTATTTTATTCAAATGTAATTGGGTTGAGAATAGAATTGGAGTCAAAACAGACGAGTTTAGGTTTACTATTGTGGTCCTCAATCATATTGAACATAAATCAGACCAATTTATTTTAGCCTCTCAAGCAAAACAAGTGTTTTATGTAAAAGACCCCGCAAATTCAGGTTGGTCAATTGTTTTAACATCTCCACAATAAAAAATTGAGGATGATTTTTATGAAGATGAAATAGGAGATATGCTACAAGAGTGTGGTTATGGAGGTATGCAAAAAATGCCCAATGTTGATACATTTACTGATATTGATGATACAACATCCACATACATTAGACATGATTGTGAGGGTCGATGGGTTGATAAATAATGTATTAAACATGGTATGTCATTTACTATGGTTATATGTATTTAAATATTAAGATTATATGTTTTTTGTGTGAGTAATGTTTTTTTTTCTTCCAGATTGACATGGAAACTTCAACAAGTGGCATCGAGGATGATAGAAATATGATTCCACAAAAACATAGCAGAATAAGTATACCACGTGGCCCAACTACAATGTCTAAGTAGGCACAAATAAGTACATTTAGGCAACGATTGACCATCGATTATAATGAACATGGACAATCCGTTGGATCTGGAGCAAAGAAGATGCAAAGTTATATAGGAGTTTGTGTTCGACAACAAATTCCTATAATGTATGATTTTTGGAAAAAAGTTCCAAACCATTTAAAAGACAAACTTTTTGATTGTGTAACGGTATGTTTTCTAAACTTTTAATTCATGTGCATAGTAGTTTATTAGTTTATTGTTTAACTACTTTTTTCATTGTGTAGATGTCGTTCAATGTGGACTCTAAGTCCAACATTGTATACTAATGTCTACATCTAGGAAGTTTCGGACTTTCAAGACAACGTTGACTCAAAAGTTCATACTTCCATTTAAGGATGAACCCTCGGTATTGCAATTTCCACCGCAACAATATTCTCATATAAAGCAAGATCATTGGACATCGTTCATCAATGAACGATTGAGTGAAGAATGGGAGGTAAGTCATTCACAATAAATTACATGTCAACATTATCATTGTTTTGATAGGTAACTTCAACTAGATTTGTTGTACAGAAAATCAGTCGTGTTCAAAAAGAAAGACGTGCGAAATGTATATATAATCACCACATTTCTCGGAAGGGCTATGCAAATCTTGCCCAAGAATTAGTGAGTTATTCGACTTAAATTAAATTTTTTATCCTAATATGTTTATGCTAATTAAATATGTATGTTCATGTAGAACCTATCAAATGACCATTCTTACCAGGCGACTTTATGGAAAGAAGCAAAAAAAGGAAAGAATAATGAATACTTTGATGAAGTTACTTGAGAATGTGCCAATCGGATTGTAAGTATATATTATGCAAAATTTAAGATGACATATATATAAGTTTAAGATAATATAGATATTGTATGAAAATTGTAATATGTTTTACAGGATAAATTGGCTGAAGTTCATGAAGGTGAAGATGTTCTTGCCTAGGCGTTGGGTATATAAGAACATTGGGGGCGTGTTAGAGGAATGGGTGATTTTGTTTCCCATTCTCAATATTTCAAATTAGTAAAACCAAAGTCCTCTATGAGCCAAGAAATTGAAGGATACTCTAGTCAAAAAAACGTTCGACATGGTAAAGTGTCAAGAGAAAGAACTCACAGTAGACAATCTCATCAGTCCAAATCATCTATTGGAAGTGTTGCACTAAGTGCATCTGAAGAAAATACTGAGAAGATGTCTAAAGAAGATTTGGAGGTAATTTATTTACTGTGACTTTTAAATTTTAATCATATTGTACGTGCTTAACCATGCATGACATAAGTTCTTTTAAATTTGTTAAGGGGACACCATGCCACTTGACTATAGGAACTGTAGATAATATTGTTGCTATAGCCACAACATTTGATGATGATGTGTCATGCTTAACTGTTAAAGTTCTAATTGACATTGTCATTGGAGAAGATTTGCCTATATCAATTCCTGTGAAGGGTAAAATAGAGTTCTTAAAGCAAGCAATGGGCAACTTCGTAAAATGACCTCGTGAACTTGTAGTTATGGTTGACAAGAAAAAAGTATGTTTCCTTTTCAGTATATGAGTTTGGTCATTTATTATTTTTCCTACTTTGAATTTTTGTAACTTTGGTTATGGTAGGATCATTCACCAATTAAAAGCTTCAGCCAGTCCTCCAAATATACTAACACTAATGGTACTATGAAATTATTGACCGAACATGCCATGCATAACATGAACGATGTAGACATGATCCATATCTCTTTGGACAAGCATATATTTGGAAGAGACAAATTTATTTATTTAAGCCGCGATGATCTGCTCCAATATTGCAATATGGTTGAAATAGGTACATGTGTATTTTGACATACATTGCGTAAGTATTACTCATCTAGATTCACTCATGTATACTTTGTTTCATGTTGATAAATAATAACTTTTACTTTGTTTAGGTATCTTTGGGATGAATGTGGTCGTGATATTATGAAGAAATTTTTTATAATTGATCAAGCAAGAATATCGCCACACGTGAAGTCTCAAGATACCTGATCCAGAAATTTAGCCAATCAACTAGAATTAGCTAATTTAGACCAATTAGTCTTCATTCCACATAACACAGGGTAAGTAGATACAAGTTCTTAAGATATTTTTAATTTTCATTATACACGTACTAATATTTCAAAATTGTTGCTTATTATAGTTATCATTGGATATAGATTGTAATCAATCTACAAGAAAATTGTGTTTATGTTTTGATTCGAAATAAGGTTCAAGAGGATTTCCATGGAGTTATAAATATGTAAGTGTAATTGAACTTTCTTAGCTCTTAATTGAAGTATTTATGTTTAACTAATGTTTTTAAAATATTTAGTGGATTGAAAACATGGCAAGCCAAGCACGATCTCCAACACTATCGGTCTTCTCCAAAATGGAAACCTGTAAAGATAAATTTGTATTCATTTTTTTAACAATTTATGTTCATTCAACTTCTTTGTAACAATTTAACAATTGTTTTCAACTTCTTTATATGCAGTGCCCTCGTCAATTAGATTCTGTAGGATGCAGGTACTATGTGCAAAAGTATATACACGAAATAGTGCATAATCCTACTACTCCCATTACTAGCCTCGTACGTAAATTATTTATTTTTTATATAGTACTATCTTTAATTAATAAATGGACGTAAACTTATGTTGAATTTATCTTTTCTTTTACCTTTTTGTAGTTCAATACAAAAGATGCATATACGCAAGGAGAGATCGACGTAATTCGAGCCTAATGGGCAAGTTTTGTTGGCCGATTTGTGTAAGGATGTAATTCTTGTTTTTTGTCTTAATAGAATGTAAATTCTAGCTTAGAATGAATGTAAATTTATGTAACCATGATCTTTGTGAATGGAATTAGTACTAATATGATATTTGTGAATGAGAGAAATGATGGCTTGGGGTAAGTATTCTATGAAAGTTTGGTTCTGGTATTGTGATGCTTGTTTGTGGATAAATTCATAGGTGGAAGACATGATCTGTTTATTATTGGAAGTTGTATTCATGGTATTGTGATTTTTGTTTATTCATGGAATTAGTACTAATTGATATTTGTGAATGAGAGAAATGATGGCTTTGGTGTAAGCTGTATTGTATGAAAGTCTGATTCTGGTATTGTTTTGAAAATTTTGGTGGATAAATTCATAGGTGGAAGAAAAATATTGATGAGTATATGTAATGGATTGGAAATATTGATTCTTGTTTGTGGATAAATTCATAGGTGGAAGACAAATATTGATGGGCTCACCATGCAATTTCTTTTATACTTTTTAGTATAAAACAATGATGAACATTTCCTGACCCAACACGAGACATATAATATCATTTTTAACTTATTTGACCAAAAAAAATGGATTCAGCAACGGAATTTAAAAAAATGGATAGATTCAGGCTTTAATGTCGGTTAAGAATTAAAAAAAATAGGCTTTAATGTCGGTTGCAACCAACATTAAACACCTTCAATGTCGAGACAGTTAATGTCGGTTGCAACCGACATTGAAGGTTGTAATTGGTGTTATTGAAGCCCTTTAATGTCGGTTTAAAATCGACATTAAAGGCAACCATTATTAAAGGCCTCTAATAACACTATCTTTAATGTCGGTTGCCAACCAACATTAAAGCCTGAATTTCTTCTAGTGAGTAGTCGTTGGACATTGGTCTTCTTCTCCTGTCGTGGGCATACTCAATCTTTGACTGAAGATCGAGCACTTGAAGGCTTGATACGATCGAAGACAGAAGTTCTTTACTTCATTTCTTTTGACTCATTGAATTTTTTGGCAGCTATATGATTGTTGTCAACTTCTACTATGCCGACAATGTGACATGCAATAACTTCTTATACTTTCTCTGAATGATTATTAAGAAAACTTCTTGGTAGAAATTCTGCCAAAGTTGTTGGCCGTCGGAATTAAGGAAAATCCTTTTCTTCTTTCTTAGTAAGCTTAGGCTTCCATGTCATCTTTTTTCTTTTCTTTTTATGAGTCTTATTCCTTCTTCTATAGCTTCGATAGGAATGCGACTCTTTTTGGGTGGAGTTTGGCTGTCTTCTTTTTTGACAAGTCACAACTATCCACCATTCGTTGTCATCTTCAACAAGCTCATCTTTCTTTTTGGAATTTGTTGTTTGAATATCTTGTTAGAACCGAACAACTATAGGCTCGAAGGCTCCAAACTAGACCAGGCTTTGTCTTTGAGCATGGGACACAGATAGTGTTGGAACATTTGAAGTTGCCTCTACTGTAGCGTGATTTGCCTGAGCTACTTCATCCAAATCTAGCTCAATCTTCTTTTAACGAGCCAACTTCAGAATTCGTTCCTTTAGCACGAAGCACCTTTCAACTAGGTGACTAACGACCCGATGATACTTGCAGTAGTTAGGATCGTCAACTTTTCCTATTTGTTTCTGCATTCCGGTAGCTAAATAAGTTGCTTCTTTAGCAGTTGCTCCAACATATCTGCCACATCAAAGTCAAGGAATGGATAAACCTTCTTCTGTCTTTCTTTAAGAGTTGGACGATACTTCTCGCCTTCATTGTGCCTTCTTTCAAATTTTGTTTGTTTTTCTTTGGAGGAAAATTTCAGCGGGGTCACATAAATGACCATAGATTCTTTTGTGGCACTATCCATGATCTTTTTAGTGCCCTTGGCTTCATTCTTGTATTTTCTCCCTTCAGGGACTAGGAAATTTTAGTTCCCCTATTGACGATGCTTAGCTCTATATCATGAGCGTGTGTTGCCAACTCCTCAAATGTACGAGGTTTTATCCCTTTGGATGTAGAGAAGCTCCCAGTGCATGCCTTGAGTGCACATCTCCACTGCAGATAATTCAGTGAGTCTATCTTTGCAATCCAGACTCAAAGCTCTCCATCGGTTGATGTAATCAATGACTGTCTCTCCCTTCCACTGTTTGGTGTTCGTCAGCTCCATCATGCTAACAGTATGCCTTGTCTGTAGAAGCGGTTTAGGAAATCCCTTTCTAGCTTTTCCCAACTGTCAACCACTTCTGGCTCCAAAGCAGTATACCAATCGAAAGAATTTCCTTTCAAGGTACGAACGAACTGCTTGACTAGCTAGTTTCAATGAAGTGTGCAACATGTTGTGTTGGATTGCCCTTTCCATCGAACTGCTGAAAATTTGGAGGTTGATACCTAGCTGGCATTCTCAGGTTGTCAATTCTCTTGGTGTACAGTTTGGAGTACATAAAGAAGAACTATGATGGTCCTCCGTATTGAGCCCTTATGGAGTTTTTAATCATATCCTATAGCTGTTGAATTGACAGGGTGGTGACAGAGGTAGATTGTTGCAATTGGTCTTCCTACAAGACGGTCTTTCCTTTGTCATTGACGTTTGTAGCTGGAGATTGACTCGACTCAGTAGTTTCTCGAGCCTGTATTTCATCTCTTAAAGCAACAATTTCATGATCTCGCTCTTCTACAACTTTCATTAGGAGATTTATCTTTATCTCCATCTTTGCCATGGTCGACTCAGTCGTTACATCAGTCATCATGATAGACACTACACCAAAATGTGATTCTTTCTTTGATGACGATCCCACCTTTAGAAGATCCCATCAGCTGGTCCCAGATTTCCTCCGTGATGACAAAACTTATGTAAGTGTTGCTTGCGACGCTAGCTTTGGATGCAGCTTCCTTTGGTGCCATTTGTAGATTTGTTGACTTGGATAATGATAACTGGTAGAAAGACAAGTTATTGTAGCCTCTTATTTAGAATTATGAGATGTTACAAGTAGAATATGTGATGATTATATTAAGAATTCATGTGAAAAGTGAGCTTGCATTGATCAGCATTGAAAACCTTGGCTAACCCAATATTATGCGTTATTCTGCGACAAAACGTCTATCTTTTGTAGCTATCGCAGGAAATGATCTCATGCAGTGAATCCCAGTCCATCGCAAGGGTGATCGCGTATGTTCATCACATGGATGTTACGGCTATTAATCGTATGCATCCATCGCATGGATGTTGCGGCTATTAATCGCATGCGTCCATCGCATGGAGGTTGCAGCTAAAGAGTAATAACCATAAGAGAAGGGTGATCGTAAGGGTGGTGGAATGCGATGGTACTTTGGAAACCAAGCATGAATGCATACCTTGGGAGCATAAAAAAGATGATGTTGACATTTCACCTACCACGCCGTTAGTAGCAGAGATTTAAAGCAGGTCTATCATGCCGTTAGTGGCAAAGACTCAGAGTGGCACCATCAATGTTGTCGGCGATTGAGCTCTATAAATAGATCCTTAGAGTCCAAATTCAAGGCATCTGAGCTTCTGCCTTAAAACAGATCTTTGTGATCACAGATGAGAGCGTGAGAAGACATTCTTTGAGAGTTATTCATTCCTTCACCCATTCTGAGTGACAATTGGAGCTTTGCCAGAGATAGATCTCGAAAGACACTACTCCACCACCCTTCCATGGCACCACCGGCAGCCTTGACACACATCTAATGGAAGAAAGAGATTGCCTACATCTAGCCTTCATCTCTCTTCTATCTCTGTATTGTATTACATTTTTGCTTAAGCCATTAATACATTTTGTAATCAATGCATCTCTTTATTCCCTTCGACTCCATCTTCATTAACTTCTTCTTTATCATCCTTTGCTTTCATTGTAACGAACTAAGTAAGATTGCGAAAGTATCGCATACTCAATCATGCGACACAGATATATGAAGCATGTAGCAAACCACCAAGAGGTGTGCGTTGCGCGAGTATAGTGAGTAAATCCTCTTTGCTTAGTGTAAGGCTGTAGCAACACTTGTCTATGAGCTGATCAACGGCGACTAACTGCCCGGAAGGGTAAGTAGTGGAACTCACTAAGCAAAGTAAGCAGTGTTCCTAGAGATATGAATAATCTTATGTTTAACCATGTTTTATGTGATCATCTTGTTTTATGAGTGCATCATTCAGTCTTTGGACATACTTGAGAGAGTAGTCTAAAGACAGAAGCTAGGCTTGAGAAAGTCAGATTAGAATCGCATAAGCAAGAAGTAGAAACTTAGACATAAGTTCTTTTGCTATTTATACGGTGCATGCGCCCTAGAAATAGGATGTGGTGGTATGTGGTCACCTTGTCTTATGTGTGTTAGATCGCATGAGCAATAGTAGAGACTTAGACATAAGCCCTATCGACATTTTCGCATATGCATCACATGCATATATTTGTGTATAGCATGATCGCATAATTTTTGTTGGTTGGGGTTACCCTTGTGATCAAGCTTAATGATACGATGAAGTTAGCCCCTCCACTATTTTCCATGCATTTTCTTACGAGTTAACAGTTGTTGCATCTCTACCAACTCTCATAGTCATACTTCCATTGCTTAATCTGTTTAGTTAAGAGTAGGAGTAGCATATAGTCCTTTAACTTCATTGTTCTTTTATTTTTCACCACAAACACATCACTTCACAACATCTAGCTACAAGTTCCTGAGTTTGACCTCGGATCACCCCGAGAAACTTGCAATCTCGTTATACTTGGCAAGAGAGCAAGAAACCTTGTGGCAGTAATGCATGGTCATCGCATATATTCTTAAGTGCATCTTGCATATTTCTTAGTCCAATGCATGACCATCGACACATGGAAAACGAACACATATCATAAGATGCCCGCATATTTACTCTCCATTTTCCACCCATCAGATAAGTAGAGAGGGATGAGAGGTAGTGATATCCCACTAGGCGTGCCAATTTGTTCGCACGAGATTTCAAGAGAAATTTATTTCGTGGAATGTAAACTTTGTATTTGTATTAATTTTATGGAAAGTGAGTACAATCTCTAATACATAATATTTTGATGCTTTCAAAATAAACTATAGTCTTTAAGTTGGTTGATCTTCTTGAATGATCGGCCTTTAGGCTTGTTGATCTTCTTGGATGAGCGGCCTTTGGGCTTGTTGATCTTCTTAGATGATCGGCCTTTGGGCTTGATGATCTTCTTGAACGATCGGCCTTTAGGCTTATTGATCTTCTTCAATGATCGGCCTTTGGGCTTGTTAATCTTCTTGCATGATCGACCTTTAGGCTTGATGATTTTCTTGGATGATTGGCCTTTGGGCTTGTTGAACTTTTTGAATGATCGGCCTTTGGGCTTGATGATCTTCTTGGATGATCGGCCATTGAGCTTGTTGATCTTCATGGATGATTAATGCTCGCACGAGGCTTCCAAAGAAACTTGTTTCGTAGAGTTGAACTTAAGTTGGTGTTGATGTTGATGTTGATTTCATGCGATGTGGTTCGATCTCTAGTACTTGATCCTCTGATTCTCTCTCAATCAAATGCGTACGCTATATTTGAGGAAGCGAAGTGCGTGATGATCTTAGAGTTGAAGTCTTAGAAGAATGCTTGTATCTCCAAATGACTTCGATCTTCAGAATGCTTGTATCTTCAAAGGACTTCAGTCTTCAAGCGTGGTCAGATTGCTTGTATCTTCAAAGGACTTCGATCTTCAGAACTTTGATATGTCTTTTGATCTTCGGAGCTTTAGCGTCTTCTGATCTTTAGAGCTTTGATATGTCTTATGATCTTCAGAGCTTTAGTGTCTTTTGATCCTCAAATCTTTGGAGGAGATATGTTCTTCAGATCCTTGGAGCTTTAGACTTCAGATCTTCAGAGAGATTTTGCCTTCAATTCCTTCTCCCTCCCCCAAATGAAGAAATAAGACCTCTATTTATAGAGGTTTCTCATGGGCCTTACATGGGCTTGGGCCTAATTACTTTATTGGGCCCAAATTGGGTTTGGGCTAAAGTTAGGCTTGGGCCCATTTATTGTTGGACCAAAATATTGGGCTTGAGCTTAATTCTTTTAATTTAGCCCAAAATTTCACCATGGATTTGAATTGGGTTGGCCCAAGCGATTTTAATTACTCGGTCCAATCCAACTTATAACTTTTTCAATAGACTCGAGCTTTCATTGGTGGTGTGGCAACTCGTGACTCGCCGAAATTTTTCATTCAACAATTTCATTTATTTTTTCCATTTCATGCAATTAAGTGTGATTGTTGTGAAGACAGTTTCAATCTTTCATTTGATTCATCCACTTTTGTCTCTCTGTTTACATTCCATTGTATGTGATTGATGCATTCCTGACTTGTTGCATGCCTAATTTCCAAGCTTTAATAATCTTGATCACTTGGTTGAAGTTATAAATCAATTAAACTATTTAAGAGAATATGATAGTTAGAGAACGCATTGAATCAGAATGCATAGTATATTTTGAGATAAAAATATTTTTGTTTTACTACATTCTATGACCAACACATGCACCCTAGAGATAGAAATATATGTGGCATTCGCATTGAGAAATGTTGAATAATATGATCAGAGGAACAAAAACCTAATGCAGCTGCATACATTTGGTTTGTAAACAAGCATTCCTGTCCTCTTCATTTCACCCTTACACCTTCACACACGTGTTCATCTTATTTGGAATCAACGCATATCCCAAGTGTCTAGCATCATTCATTCATAAACCCCTCTATTTCACTTGAACTCTTACATCGTTCTGTATACATGCATTGAGATTATTGTAGATAAACCTCTCTCGCATTTATCTAGGATCTTTCTGCAACTGAAGTAACACAAGGATTGCATTAGTTTGTCATAAAATTCATGTGTTCGACCTTAGACTTACTAGGAACCTAAGCTTGATTTATATTTGGATCTGATTTAGGAAAAGATTGTATGCATTATAGAAAGTGTAATGCATCATCTTAATGTATAACCTAATCTTCTCACCAAGAGGAGTCACTATTCATCTTCATTCATTCCAACCTCGTTATTCACCCTTACTTATATGCACTTTTAAACACAAATCACGAAGCACGAACAATTTTATATTTCTATCATTTGACACTAATTAATTTTATTAAATCTGTGAACTCCTCAACCTATTAGAGAATCTAATAGCCCAATTAGCCAAATTTGATATTAAACCAAATTAGCCCTAATTCAATTTACAACTCTTCTTTCTTAGCGAAATACAAGTTAAAACCGAATTGCAATACAAAAATGTTCAATTGTTGAGACATACTACAAGCCGAAAATGCCATATCTTATAGCATGATTAATTGGGAAAGATTAAATCAATGCATACATGAGTCTAGTCAGAAAAAGTCTAGACCTTACACATGCGATCCTAATTTGTGCAACTAAATCAATCAATATTGCATAGGCTATGATGATTTTGCAAAAAAGAATTTTAAATAAACCAATTTGTCAGATCAATTCATAAAAGAATTCATTAATAGTTAATCAAATCATCCTAAAGAGTTCACAATGATTAAGTAAATTAAGTTAACTCGAGACAGACTACTCCACCACCCATTCATAGCACCACCGGTAGCCTTGACACACATCTGATGGACGCAAGACATTGCCCATCTGGCCCTCCATATCTCTTCTACCTCTATATTGTATTACATTGTGGCTTAAGAGATTAATACATTTTATGATCAATGCATTTCTCTATTTCCTTCGATTCCATCTTCATTTTCTTATCATCCTTTATTTTCATCGCAAAGACTAAGTAAGATTGCTAGAGTATCGCATACTTAACCATGCGGCATAGACATATGAAGCATGTAGCAAACCACCGAGAGGTGTACGTTGCGCGAGTTTGTGAGAAAATTCTATTTTCTTAGTGTGAAGCTGTAACAACTCTTGTCTATGAGCGGACGCAATGCTTGTCTATGAGCTGATCAGCGGAGACTAACTGCCCAAGAGGGTAAGTGGTGGAACGCGTTAAGCAAAATAAGCAGTGTTCCTAGAGATAGGAATAATCTTATGTCAACCATGTTTATGTGATTACCTTGTCTTATGAATGCATCATTCATCATTTAGGCATACTTGAGAGAGTAGTCTAAAAACCAAATCTAGGCTTAAGAGAGTCAGATTGGATCGCATAGGCAAGAATAGAGGCTTAGAGATAAGCTCTGTTTGCTATTACACAGTGTATGCACCCTATATAGGATATGAAAGTATGTGGTCACATTGCATGCATCCAGGAGTAGGATATGGTGGTATGCAGTCATCTTGTTTATGTGTGAGAGCACGTGAGCAGGAATAGAGACTTAGACATAAGACCACTTGACACTATCGCATATACATCGCATGCGTCTTTGTCAAGTTGTGTAGCATAATCGCATAGCTTGCGTTGGCTGAGGTTACCCTTACGATCAAGCTTATTGATGCGGTGAAGACATCCCCGCCATTTTATCTATTTTCCCATGCATTTTATTACGCGTTAACAGTTGTCGTGTCTCTATCTCTCACGGTCATACTTCCACTGGTTAATCTGTTAGTTAGGAGTAGGAGTAGCGCATAGCCCATAACTTCAATATTCTTTTATTTTTCGCCGCAAACACTTTACTTCATAACATTTAGCTACAAGTCCCTCAGTTCGACCTCGGATCACCCGAGAAACTTGCGATCTCGTTATACTTGGCGAGAGAGCAAGGAAACTAATGGCAGGAATGCATGGTCATCAACGCATATTGCAACACATCACCAGCGATGCATGGAGAACGAACAATGAACGCATATTTATTTACTCCATCATTTTTCCAATGCATCAAGTTTTTGTCACCAGCATATCAAAAAATCAATCAAAGATGTAAAAAGCAGGCTGAATTTGATGAAATTTGCACAATGATTTGACTCAATCGGCTCCCAAAAATGTCCTCAAACACTAAATTTCTTACATCCCTCGGCTAAACTCAAATACATCAATTTATAGATATGGCATAGCATCGCAATGCTAGGGAGAGCATTGCAATGTTGCAATGGCATAGATCATAATGTTGAGGAAGTGTTGCAATAGGGCTCTGAATCTCGATTGTGTGCGTGTGGAGGGGCTTGTCCATTGAAGTCCGTAGCGTTGCAATGATCAAGGTGAGCATTGCAATGTTGGCCATTTTGCCTTTCAGTGTTGGGCAGGCATGTTGGGGTGCATCACAATTGTGGTGTTGTCTATCTTCAGAGCGTTGAAACATTTGAGATGGCATTGAAACGCTACCCTGCACACCAGCTTACTGTCTTCAAGCGTCAAGCAAGCATTGGACTTAGGAAATTTAGGAGCATTGCGACACTAAAACAGGGTATTTTGTTCTTTTTGATATCTTCGCTCAGTGTGATGCATTCGGCTCCAAATTTTTCATTCTTTTGGCTCGATTTTTCATCTCTGCAGTGTACTTACTCCACTGGATCAATTCTCCTACAAAATAAAACAAATAGAACACAAGAATAATCCAAAATAGAAGAATTAAGGACATAAAGGTAGCTCTTTTTTAGAGCTAACAAACACCCCCAGCTTAGTTCTTAAGCGTCCCAAGCAAGTTCATAACATTCAATCATGCAATTGACAAGAGATTGTTCACTCAAATTATCGATTCCTATCTCAAGTCTCAACAATCTTTAGGGTCACATAATAATTCACATAATAATCCAAATCAACTAACCAGTCAATTGAGACTCATTTTAAAAAGAACTTTTGCAATCAAAGCCATGTATGAACGAACACTAAGCCATGAAAACTTTTTCATAAATCGAAAAGCACCCAGAAAAGTTTTATTCTACTCTCATTTCATCTTCCCTCTACTTTGGCTCAGTTATCAGACTAAGACATATCGTTCTTGCTAATCAAAGAGCAACACTAGTCAAGATTGCCTAAAAGCTCATACACGCAGAACATAGAGGACATTTATTTTACCTAGAGGGAAGCTTTCACACCTCACCATACCAATGAGACAACCCAAGTTTTTGTGTAATTTAAATACGTTGTTTGTAATATTTGATAATTTATTTGGATTCTAAAGGTTAAATTTAAATTATTGTAAAAGGGGAATTCAATTTTAATTTATGCTTCAATGAAGGATTTTGGAATTTAAGTTCTATATTAAGGAGAATTTGGGAGCTTAGTTTTTAAAAAAATGGAATTTGGGATTTGAGAAGACATTTGGATTTTGAAGAGGAAAGAGGAAAGAGGCAATGAATTTACATATTATATTTATGTATATATATGTATTGGAATTAAGTGATAAAATAAAACAAAAAGAAAAAAAAGGATTTGGCTTTTCTCTCTCTTCTTCTCATGCATGGAAAGAAAAAATAATAATTTTGAAGTGTGTTTCTTCACGCGAGAAGCCTTAGTGCTGTCGGATTTCGACTGTCATCGATGCTCGCCGCTTCTCAACCCTCATCCCTCGTGTCGACATCTCCGATCTGTTGTGTCGTTTGCTCTTCTCCAGCGATCTGATGTTGTTGTTCGCCATTTAAAGCTCGTCTGTCGATTGCGCCACCGATTCTAGTCGAGGATGCCCAGACATAGTCCGTGATCTCTCCCTCTCTCAGTTGCTCGTCTATGCATCGGATTGATCATCCACACCTCTCCTCGCCGCCGACTGCAAAAGTTGGAGTTTCGCATGCCTCTGCCCACATCGCATCGATCACCATCGACGTCAGTCGTGCCGCTCTGCCCATCAACGTTCCTCGTCTTCAGCGGTGCCTTCACTGACCAGTTGTCAATTTTGGCCGAAAACTTTGTTTTTGGGTATGATTTGGTAATTTTTGTGGGTTTCCTGAATTTTCTTGAATTTCCAACAAGTTTTCTTTGGCCTAAATCTTTTGGTTTTTATGTTTGAAGCTTGGATTGAAGTGTTGAAAGGAATTGAGGTGCTGTCCAATAGGTGTTGAAGTTCGATTTGGGTGAAAATTGATAAGTTCTAGGCATTGGTGACCTTTGTGTAGGCGTATTTTAGTTGACTGGAAAATTTGGGCAAGTTCTTGTTAAATCTGTTGGATTGTCATTAAGACTGTCATATGGGTTTTAACTCTCGAAATGGTTATGTTTGGGTTAGAACATGTTGAGTTGTGGGCTTGTGATGATTGTTGGACCAACACATTTTGAGTAGATTTATGTGGTGTTATTGGGATAAACTGATGCATAAAATTTTGGTCTAAAGCTTTAATCTAATTTTGGCTCATGACTTAGGGTCAAATTCAAAGATTGTGGGAAGCTAAAAGAGGGATTGATTGTTGGATTAATTTATGGGTTTAATTCGAGGTAAGTAATTTTGCTACTGGAACCGCCTTCGTGTCAAGCGATGAATTTAAGAATGATTATGAGGATTTTAAAACTGTTTACATCAAGTTGCATGAGGATAAATAAGTTGATCTTGATTATGTTTTGAAGCATGTTATGAGTGCTAGCATGAACTAAGTTATTTTGTTATTAGATGAACATTGAGCATAATGTTATGAATTTTCATGTTGTGGGACTATGTTTTATTATGCATGTTATGTTTATGATTGTGGTACTTTGTAATTAGATATCCACCGGAGGTTGTGATCTCCTTCAGGATTTCACCAGAGGTTTTGTGTTTCCTTCGGGATTCACCAAAGGTGGTGATCTCCTTTGGGATTTCACTAGAGGTTTTGGTTTTTCTTTAGGATTCACTAGAGCTGGTGATTTCCTTTGGGATTTCACCAGAGGTTTTATGTTTCCTTCGGGACTCACCAGAGGTGGTGATCTCCTTCGGGATTTCACCAGAGGTTTTGTGTTTCCTTTAGGATTCACTAAAGGTGATGATCTCCTTCGGTATTTCACCAGAGGTTTTGTGTTTTCTTCGGGATTCACTAGAGGTGGTGATCTCCTTTGGGATTTCATCAGAGGTCTTGTATTTCCTTTGGGATTCAATAGAGGTGGTGATCTCCTTCAGGATTTCACTAGAGGTTTTGTGTTTCCGTCGGAATTTCACAAGAGGTTTTATGTTTCCTTCGAGATTCACCAAAGGTGGTGATCTTCTTTAGGACTTCACAAGAGGTGGTGATCTCTGATAGTTGGTAGAAATGCAAGCTATTATAGCCTTTTACTTAGAATTATGAAGGCAAACAAGCAGAATATGCGTTGATAATACTAAGAATTTATGTGAAAAATAAGCTTGCATCGATTAGCACTAAAAATCCTTGCTAACCCTATATCATGCATTACATGGTGTCAAAATGTCTATTTTTGTAACTATCATAGGAATCAATCGCATGCGCTGAAGCTAGACCATCGCAAAGTTGATCGCATGCGTTGACCTTCATGAAGACCAATTCGTTGCATAGAATGTCGTTGCTACAGAGTAATAGCCATGATAGAAGGTTGATCGCAAGGTGGGTGGAATACGTTGGTACTTCGGGAGAAACAAGCATGAACGTATACCTTGGGAGTATAAAAAAGGATAAGATGATGTTGACATTTCGCCTATCATGTCAGAAATGGCAGTGATTCAGAACGGGACCACCAATGCTGTCGATGATTAAGCTTTATAAATAGAGCCTTAGAGCCCAAATTCAAGGCATCTGAGCTTCTGCCTTAGGGCAGATCCTTGTGATTAAGGGTGGAAATAGTTCAGTTCGTTTCGGTTTGGTGATCAAACCGAACCGAATCGATTTATTGGTTCAAACCGAACTAAAACCGAATTGCATATATGCGGTTCGGTTCGGTTTCAAATTCAGTTTTGGCATTTTAAAAAAATCCATATTATATTCTTTTTTTTAATTAAAAACAGTTCGATTCGGTTCAGTTTTAAATTCGATTTTGTTCTTTAAATTAAAAGTGGTTCGGTTTTAAATTCGGTTTTACTCTTTTTTTAAATATATATAATATATCAGTTAAAAACGGTTCGGTTCAGTTTCAAATTTGGTTTTCGAAAATGAAACCAAACCGAACCGAATTTTTCGGTTTCACTGAGTTTTTGGTTCAGTCTTTAGAAACAGTTAGGTTTTTGCAGTTTGAATGACCACCCCTACTTGTAATCACAGATGAGAGCATGAGCGAGATTTTCTTTGAGGATTCTTCACCTCCACAACCCATTCCGAGTGATGATCAAAGTTTTCGCCGGAGATAGAGCTCGAGAGAGACTTCTCCATCATCCATCCATGGCGCCACCAGCAGCCTTGACGCATTTCAGATGAAAAGCAAGAGATTGTTTTCATCTAGCCTTCCATTTCTTCTCTTGTCTCTGTATTGTATTACATTTTGTCTTAAGACATTAATACATTTTGTAATCAATGCATATCTTAATTCCTTCAATACATCTTCTTCATCTTCTTCATCTTTGTCATCATTTACCTTCATCATTTAGTTATTAAAGGTGGTCACATACTCAATCATATAGCCTAGAGATAGGGCACATGTAGCAACCCACTGAGAGGTGTGCATTGTGCGAGTATAGTGAGTTAATCCTCTTCACTTGGTGTGAGGTTGTAGCAATGCTTGTTTATGGACTGTTGCAATGCTTGTCTATAAGCTGATTAGCCGCAACTAACAGCCTGAGAGGGTGAGTACTGGAACACACTAAAGCAAAGTATGCATTGTTCCTAGAGATGGGCATGATATTATGCTCAACGCAACCATGCATTATAGAGATATAAGCATGTGGCTAACCACCGAGAGGTGCACAATGTGTTAGTGTGGCGAGCTGGGATTACTCGGGCGACCTAACATAATGAACATTATTATGCGTTAATGACTGCTGCATCTTTATCAATTCTCATAGTTAAACTTCTATTGCTCAATTTGTTTAGTTAGCAGTAAGAGCAGCGCATAATTTACTTTTATCTTACTTTTATTCATTGCCTTAAATGAATTACTTCACAAACATTGAGTTACAAGTCCTTGTGTTCGACCTCTGATCATCCTGAGAAACTTGCGTTCTCATTATACTTGGCGAGAAAGCGAGAAAACTTATGGCAGGAACGTATGGTCATTGCATACATGCTTAAACGCATATTGTATATTTTATAGTCGAACGCATGACCATCGATGCATGGAGATCAACGCATAACATAAGTTGCATATTTATTTTCCTCTTCTTTTTTCCATGCATCAATCTCCTTCGGGATTCACCAACAAATATAGAGTTCCAAGTCAAACCACTATCTAAAACCTTTCTAGCAGTAGTTTTAGGGCTAAAATTCCCTACACACACCATCTCATGACAAAATGAACGTACGGACTCAAATTCCTCATTGGGGACACACTTCCTAACGATTTGGTCAGAGCAAATCTTCCAAAGTTATGGCGGGTCCCAAACAAAGTATTTCGAGTCACTCCTTAATTTAGCCTTCCTATAACTAGGCATATCATAGGGGAACTTACTAGTCATGAGGAAATTTACCATGTCAGCATACCATGATGTCAATGTGGTGATATAGAATAGGAACTCATCAGGGAAATCCTCACGTACAGGCGTAGGATCCTCTTCCTGCACAATCTTGCTCAAGTGGTCTGCCACTGAATTTTCTACTCCCCTCTAGTCCTTTATGGTCAAGTTGAACTCCTAAAGAAGAAGTATCCATTGAGCAAATTGAGGCTTAGACTTCTTCTTGGTCATGAGGTACCTAAGAGCAGAATGGTCAGTATAAATAGTAACATGAAAGCTAAGAATGTAAGACCAAAAGATTTATCTAAAGCGAAAACAATTGCCAAAAACTCTTTCTCAGTTGTGGTGTAGTAAATCTAGGTAGGATTCAAGGTCCTCAATGTGAAGCATATAACATGAATTTTCTTTTTAACCCGCTACCCCAAAACTGCTCCCATTGCTAGATTACTAACATCACACATTATCTCAACGGAACGTCCCATCATGGGGGCTGAAGAATTGGGGTGGTAGTCAACTTTTCCTTCAAAGTGTCAAAGGACTTCTGACACTCTTTGTGAAACTCAAAAGGCACATCCTTCTACAACTATGTGGTGGTACAGTCAACTTTGAAAAATCCTTGATGAAATGCCTGTAAAAATCTGGACTACCAAGAAAAGAATGAATCTCCCTAATACAAGTAGGATAGGGAAGGTTAGCAATAACATCTATCTCTGCCTTATCTACCTCAATTCCCTTAGCAAAAACTAGATGTCCTAGAACAATACCATGTGAATTCATAAAGTGACACTTCTCATAACTCAACACAAGATTAGTTTCAATGCAATGTTTCATCACAGGACCAAGATTATGCAAACAATCATCGAAAGTCTCTCCACGAACTGTAAAATCATCCATGAAAACCTCAATGCACTTCTCTATGAAATCAGAAAAAATACTCATCATACACCTTTGGAACATAGCTAGGGCATTGCAAAGCCCGAATGGTATTCTCCTAAAGGCATAGGTCTCGTAAGTGCAAGTGAAAGTAGTCTTTTCTTGGTCCTCTTGAGCGATCAGGATTTGGTAAAATCTTGAGAACCCATCAAGAAAAAAATGGCTTTCCGGCGAGCCGTTCCACCATCTGGTCGAGAAAAGGGATAGGAAAATGATCCTTTTTAGTTACCTCATTGAGCTTTTGAAAGTTGATGCACATGCTCCATCCGTTTTGGATGTGCATCAACACCATCTCACCTTTATCGTTGTCCATAATCATCATGTCGGTCTTCTTTGGTACCACGTGAATAGGACTTACCCATTTACTTTCAGGAACTAGATAAATTATATCGTCCTCATTGAACTTGATAATTTCTTTAAGAACAACGTCCTTCATCGTGGGATTGAGCCTTCTTAGTGGTTGAACTGTGGCTTTGGCTCCTTCCTCCAAGGTTATTCTGTGCATGCAAAGAGAAGGACTTACTCCCTTAAGATCATAAAAAGTCCACCCAATGGCCTTCTTATAAGTTTTCAGGGTCTCAACTAAAGATTCCTCTTTGTGGGTATCAACTCCCTGGAGATTATAACTGGAAAGGTGTTTCCTTTGCCTAGGTACATGTATTTCAAATGACTTTGGAGAGCTTTCAACTCGATCCCTTGTACCTGCAAATCGACAACATCAGAAAAAGGTTCATCGTGGTTGCTAACATCAATAGAAGAGAGAGATACATCATGCAAGTCATGTAAATCCAAATCAATATATGAAACAATCAACCTATCAGAGTCGTCGTCACCATCATGTAAGACAATCTCATCCACTATGTCTTGTGTTTCAATCATACAAACGGATAGATATTCCTCATGAAATTTCATAGCATTATAGATATTGAATGCAACCACTTCTCCATCAAACTGTACAGAAAGACAATCCTTGTCAACATCGATTTTTGTTTTCGTCATTTTCATAAAGGGCCTACCTAATAAAATTGTAGAAAAAGAAGAGGAAGAGACCTCATCCATTTTCAGAATATAGAAATCAATAGGAAAAATCAAATTTTTAACTTGCAACAACACATCCTCAACTATCCCTAAGGGTTAAATGTAAAATCTATCAACCAATTGGATACACACAATAGTTTTTTGCAAATCTTTAATTTAAGATCTTCATACACATGATAAGGTATGACATTAATAGAAGCCCCCTGATCAAGCATGGCATGTCGAATGACTCTACTACCAATGACATAGGGTAAATAAACATACCTGGGTCTCGGCATTTCTCAGGCATATTATGTTTAAGAAAAGCCGAAATATTTTTACTTATCACAACCTGCTCCTTATCCTTACCTATCATCTTCTTAAGTTCCTTGAGGAACTTAGCGTACCTTGGAATCTACTGGATTGCATTCAAGAAGGGGATATTGATTTGAACCTTTTTAAACATTTCAATCATTCTTTGTACATGTGGTCCTGCTTCGACTTTTCCAACCTACTAGGAAAAGGGGCCTTAGGAATGTAAGGTTCAACTGAAGGCAAGGAAGAAGTACTTATCTTAGGAGTAGGAGGGTACGCCTCGGGTTCAGTCTCATTTTCTCATCTTGCTACACTTCTTTATTGGGCTTACTAGGTAGAGACGAGGTGTCTAACGAGGGTGTGGGTGATGGAAGCTTCTTACCACTCCTGAATGTGATGGCACTTACGTTGGCATGGTTCGGGTGAGCAAGTAGCTTCCCCAAACCTTTGCTTTCTAAACAACCCACCACAACAGCTAATTGTGTGACTTGAGTGCCCAGATTTTCCATACTCGTCCTAGTTTCTGCTGTCATGCCTTGGTGTCCTGTGATAACTGGAGGGAGTTCTTTTTGCAGCTGCTGGATATCCTACTGGAATTTTAAGGAATGGTCAGCCAAAGATTTGGCAATATCCTCTAACGACATACTTGAAGAGGATGATGACGGTGAATGACTGGAACTGTTATGCCCTTAATTGTGGCCTTGACATTCCCATTTGAGATTAGGGTGATCTCGCCATCCTAGATTATATACTGGAGCATGGGGTAATATTTCCTATGATAACCTCCAACTACATTGACTTGGGCTTGAGGACATGCTCTAGAGGTGTGCTCTATCACTCCATAAGCTCCACAAGCTTTCACTTGAGCTACTCCTCCTTGAGCCATTTGTGTCACAAGAGAAGTCAACTTAGAGAGCTAAGATCTAAACTCCTTTACCTCAGAATTAGCAAGTGAGTTAGATTCAGTAGCTCTAGGCCCAAAATTTTAATCGTTTTCAGCCATGCACGAGATTAATTCTTGGGCCTCCCTAGGTGTCTTGTCAGCAAGAGCACCTTCAGTAGCAGAGTGAATGGAACTCCTATCACTAGAAAGTAAGCCACTATAGAAATATTGAATTAACATCTGATCAGAAATCTGGTGGTAGGGGAAACTAGCACATAATCTTGTGTATCTTTCCCAGTATTTAGATAGGGTTTCACCTATAAATTGTTTAATTTCATAGATGTCTTTCCTAACTGAATGGGCTCTAGAAGCTAGAAATTTTTTTTTAAGAAATTTCTTTTTTAGGTTATTCCAAGTAGTTATCGACCTTGGAGCTAAGTAGTACAACCAATCCTTAGCATCATCCTATAACAAGAAAGGAAAAGCCCAAAGGTTCAGTTGTTCTTCTGTAACTCCATGAGGTTGCATACTTACGCACACGACATGGAAGTATTTGATATGTTTGTGAAGATTCTCTTCTGCTATCCTCTGAAGGTTGGCAACAAGTTTATCAGCCCTGGCTTAAGCTCGAATGGTACAGTGGTAGGAAGAAAGACTATGCATAGGGGTTACTAGTCCATGTCTGGTTCTATTAGCTCCCTCATAGTTTTCTCTCAAACTTTTTCTCCCATTGCTCCTATTGTGTTGTCAGCAACTTGTCAGGTTCCTTCTTTTGATATCTCTATTCTGCGCCTCCTTCGGATTCTTCTCTCCTCTTGGTTAATATCTACAACAAAAATAAGGTCTGCACTCTAAGAGAAGCGGGTCATAAACCAAAGGAAAGCAACAACACACTCTTTTTTTTTGTTTTTTTTTTATTTATTAAGAATCCTAAAATTCCTTAGGCTAGTTGCCAAGTTTCCCTAGCAACGGTGCCAATTTGTTTGGATTTCAAGACTAACAGAAACATTGTGCAGACATTCACTGACTCAAACAAACAAATAAAATCACCGATCCTATACTTATACCCACAAATGCTGTAAAGCAGTAGAACGGGGTCGAATCCACAATGAAACTAATGACTAGTCAGGTTAATTAGAGAATTCCAAATGACGAGTTTGGATTTGTGGAAACAATGACTAAAAATCAAAATGCAACGTAAAGAAACAAAATTGAGCATGGAAAAAGGGTTAGATTAAATCAATAAAAAAAAAAAAACTCTTGGGATTAGTATATATGTTTTATATTTCTATCATTAGGCACTAATTTATTTTACTAAATCTGTGAACTCCTCAACGGAATCTAATAGCCTAATTAACCAAATTCAATATTAAGCCAAATTAGCCCTAATTCAATTTACAACTCTTCTTTCTTAGCAAAAATACAAGTTAAAACCGAATTGCATTACAAAAGGATTCAATTGTTGAGACATACTATAAGTCGGAAAAGCCATATCTTATAGCATGAATAATTGGGAAAGATTAAATCAGGGCATACACGAGCCTAGTCAGAAAAAGTCTAAACTTTACACATGCGATCCTAATTTGCACAACTAAATCAATCAATATTGCATAGGCTATGACGATTTTGCAAAAAAGAATTTTCAATAAACCAATCTGTCAGATCAATTCATAAAAAATTCCATTAATAGTTAATCAAATCATCCCAAAGAGTGCACAATGATTAAATAATTAACTAGAAATCCTTCAAGAATTTAATCATACAACTAATCCTAAGAAAAAGTTACCAAGCCTTGCATAGGCATATCAAAAAATCAATCAAAGATGCAGAAAGAAGGCTGAATGTAATGAAATTTGCATAGTGATTCGACTCAATCGGCTCCCAAAAACATCCTTAAACTCTAAATTTCTTCACACCCTCGATTGAACCCAAAAAAATCAATTTATAGATTTGGTGCAGCGTCGTAATACTAGAGATAGCGTTGTAATGATGTGGCGGCATAGATCACAACATTGAAGAAGTGTTGCAAAGAGGCTCTGACGCTCGATTGTGCGCGTGCAATGGGGGCTCGTCCGTTGAAGTCTGTAGCATTGCAACGCTGACCATTCTGCCTTTCAGCATTGGGCAGATGCATTGGGGTGGTGTCACAACGGTGGCATTGTCTATCTTCGGATCGATGCAACGCTTGGGATAGTGTTGCAATGTTGCCCTACACACCAGCTTATGTCTTCAAGCATCAAACAAGCTTTGGACTTAGGCAATTTAGAAGCATTGTGACGCTGAAACAGGGTACTTTGTTCTTTTTGACATCTCCACTCCATTTGGTGCATCTAACTCCAAATTTTTCGTTCTTTTGGCTCTATTTTTCATCTCTGCAGCGTACTTGCTCCACTAGATCAATTCTCTTATAAAATAAAACAAATACACAAGAATCATCCAAAATAGAAGAATTAAGGACATAAAATTAGCTCTTTTTGAGAGCTAATAGCTAGTTGCCTTCAGGAACTAGTTCTCTAAATGAAAGTGCAAATATGATTAGCGGTGCCGGAATCCAATATCCAGGTTAAATGAGAACTTTCCACTAAACATGTTTCATTTAGAAGTAAATTAAATTTACCTTGATTTTCCTTTTCAGCCTTCTTTTCTGCAAGATATTTAAGGTAATTCCTTTTCCATCGATCCTTGTTGTAGTGGAAACACTTTCCTTTTTGCTCTTCTTAGCAAGAGCTTTCTTCTTCCCTTTTCCCATCTTTTTCATTTGGATACTTTTATTCTTTGAAGGACTAGGCTTTTTTTTTCAAAACGTTTTGTACCAAATGTCAATCCTTTCATAAATTTATTTCGGGTAACAACATTTGCTTTCCCTTCTTGATTTTTATTTTTCATCAATTATTGGTAAGTCTAGAGTTCATTTAAAAGATTTTTTAGATTGTATTCGATCTTATTCATCACAAAATTTGTATAGAAAGTTAGAAAACTCTTTGGAAGAGATTTCAAGATCATACTAACTTGACTCTTTTCATCTATTACAATACTATTTGCTTCTGCTATATTGAAGTGGACCATCATATCCAAAACATATTCTCTAACAGAGGTCCCTTCCTTCATACGGGAGCTGTAAACATATTTAATAGCATCGTGTCATATTGATAAGGACGGTTGTCCAAACATCGCCTATAGTGACTCCATGATCTCTCTAGCGGTGACCATGGTTTTATGCTTTTTAGTAAGCACATCAGATATGCTTGCTAAGATGTTGGCTCGAGCCTTTTCATTAGCCCTAACCCATCTGTCATAAGCATCCTGAACACTTCGATTTGCATTTGCACTGGGAAGAGGAGGATATTCCTTTTTTAAAACAAACCTCGAATCATCTACAACTAGTATTGTATTAATATTTCATTTCGTGTTTGAGTAACCCTCGACATTGAATTTATCGGAAGCTGATAGTTGGATAATTGAGTTCGACATGTTGAAACATAAACAAATTCTATCAAAAAATTATATCTAAATCCAAATTTTAGCAAAAATAATAATGTACCCAGATTTCATTATTTATTTGCAACGATATTTTAGTGAGTTAGAAAAGATACTACCAAGGGGCAGTCAAATAGTCCTTTATTGAAGTAAGTCTTTTCTTGACTAAATACTAATTCCAGAATAACTAAGTCTTTTCTTGACTAAATACTAATTCCAGAATAACTCTTATTTCTATAGCTATATAGTTATCATTTTCGGTCAAAAACTTACTAATATTTAGTAACTTTTATAAGTGTGACCCTCCATTTTTAGTTTTCATAGAATGGTATCAACAAGTCTCCGAAGTGAAAGACAATGTTGAAGATGGAACTAAGAAAACTTTATTCATTTTTTAAGTTCGAGTTGTTCCGAATCCTATGTTACAAACCTTCGAAGGAATAGCTGTAAAAAAAACGACTAGCTAATGCCACCTAAAAATAACAGCAAGCACAACATAAGAATCTCACAATTCAAATTATTGGAAGAGACCGTAAGATATGTTGACACATTTCCTTCACCCACTTACTATGAACAACTTCCCATATTCACCTTGTTATTGACCCATGCAAACACTTTTCGAATGGAGTAGTCACAGTAAAAGTGACATGAAGTCGAGCATGGATCTCACAGTATGAACTCTTAGGGATATGAGAGCTAAAAATAATATATCATATATAATGTTAATCTCCACTGAAGTGTTCTAATGGATTGGGTATATTTCTTTACTTAAGTATATGTCGGCTAAAACATCCTAAGTCTAGGTGAGTTATCCAAGTATAATGATTATAATTGGATTTTAACCTACAATGTCTAAGTGATAAAACCATTTTATTACCTCACATCGCCCCACACATGCTCATAAAATCAGGTTGACAACGCTCAATAGTTCAGCTATAATCCCCAAGTAGTAGGTGTTCCGTAAACTGTCAACTTAAGTACCTCCAACCTTAGACAAGGTTATAGACCGATTTAGTTTGTAACTAGAGTTTATTAGATAACGATCTATTTTAACTATTAAAACAAGTTGTTATTTGTTAACTCTTAGTGTGCATGCTTCTTATCTTTGGTATATATTTTTTAAATGTCTTAACCCATTTTATAATACTGTATAAAATTATAGACATACTATAACATACGTCAAGCATTCCACATTTTAATATAACAATTATATTAAATAAATGAAACTCTAAATCATACATACTATATATTATAACATATTATAACATACTTTCAACGCAAGATACATGCTTCCTATGGTGGGATTTTAAACCTATATGGCATACTTTATGAACATACAAGATTTAATTTAATTAAACATACATTCATAATGCATGAATAATAAACACAAATTAAAATGGACTAGTTTTGGCATCCCAAGCAAGCAAACAAGCTAATTATTACATTAATAATTGAAAAACAAAAACCAAAAACTTTTGGACCTCTTAAACCGACCCAAACTAGACCCAAACAGTCTGAATTGGACCTTCAAGGCTTCAAAATGGGCTAAACCGATAAAAAATGAGTATATAAAACTCTAATCCCTCTGTTTCTCTCTTCCCCAACTAAATACAAACACAATGAATATATAAAACTCTAATATATTTTAACGAACAAGTAAGTATTTTGATCTTATCAGATTGAATTAGATTCATTCGCTGAAGGTTACTCTGACTTGTTAAGATGGCTTGCAAATGGGCCAAGAAAGCATGCAATGTCTTATACTGGATACATCATATATGGGAAACGATTTCACGTAAATAGTGTTGAAAAATCAACCCAAAATAGTGGTGTTTATATAGATGCTACAACATTATGTAGATCCAATTCTAAAGTAATCTCAAGTTGTGAACCTAGTTGCTTATTATGGGGTGTTACAAGAAATAATCTTGTTAAATTATTATGCCTACAAACTTCCAATCTTTAGATTGCGATTGGGCAAATGTTCGTAATGGAGTAAAAGTTGAGGAAGGATTCGCTCTTGTTAACTTACATCAAAGTCAAAGTATATTTATCTTTGCCTTTCATCTTTACCTCACAAGCCAAATAGGTGTTTTATGTTAAAGAACATGACACCTCAAATTGGTATGTCTTATTAAAAGCACCACCAATAGGATTTCATGACTTAGAGATGTACGATAAAAATTATGATGGTATTGTTATTAGTAATGAACAAATTCATAGTGCAGTTGAAGACGTTGATGAAAGTGATGAGCTTACTTTTGCAAGACAAGATTGTGAGGGTGTTTTGATTTGAGGAGTAGTTTGATGCATTGTATAGATGTTTGTTGTGATTGTATTAAACTTTATAGTATTTATTTTGTAAAGATACTTTGATTACATGAAATCAACCTTCAATCACGAACTAAAATTTGTTTTGTAAAGATTTTTTCACCACTTTGGTGAATATCATATAGATGTTAGTTATTTGCTTATATCAATTAACTTTGTTCATACCTATTCTTTAAAAAAAACAACAAAAACAAAACAAAACAAAACTTCGTTCATAAATACTTTTTTATAATTTTGTATCAATATTTAGGTGAATGTCATTGGTGCCTATTGATTATTTATTAATGATGCTTTTAGGTTGAGATGGAGGGAAATATGCTACCAACTCAAACTGGACAACACATACAAGATAAGTTGAAACTATAAGTCACAGGAAAAAAAAGGTCTATGAAGGAAGATTTGTAGTGATGAAATGTTACATGACCATCAACTAGAAAAGGTAAGTGTCCAAAGGAAAAAAATCAAATGTATCTAACCATGATTAAGATAGTTTACCTCTTCCGATTGACCAAAACATGGAAAATCTCCCATTAGTGTCCACCCTGAAAATTTCTCACCCAATCCTAATGAGAAGGTAGTTATAGGTAACCCTATTTCAATTCCTGCATTAGACTCACCTGCTGCTCAAACAAGATTAGCAGTTCGTAGGCAAGCAATAACTTCTAAAGAATAAGAGGCCCTACAAAGATGAAGACAATAGTTAAGAACCCCCAAATGAAACAACAATTCTGCCAAAAAGAATAAGAGGCCCTACAAAGATGAAGACAATAGTTGTTAATAAACAATCTAGAGTGAATCTTGTTTTCAATAGTATGAACAATCCATTGGGGATGAATCAGTAATATTAGCTTCTTTTCTTGGTCCACTAGTGAGAGAGGTTGTACCAATGAATTTAGAGAATTGGAAAAAATTACCTACAAGGTTGAAAATTGTGTTATGGAAGTCTATCCAAGTATAAAGTTACTTTATTTCATTTACATAGTTTAAATTGAAGGCACATATTATTTTCTCCGATAATAACTATTTTATACTTTAGTCAAGATACAATGTAGATGACATAGTTTGATAGTTTGTAAGCATTGACTTTGTTGGGATGTTATGCTTATAGGGTATGTGAAATTTGGTTGAAGATGATATCATCAGACTTACTATGTTTTTTTTCTTAAAATTTTGTTAATAAGAACCGACCTTGTTCGAACAAGAGTTTGTGGACTTTTGTTGAAGAATGACTTGACTAAATTGTACTATGTTTTTTTCCTTAGGGGGAGGGCTTGAAAAAGTTTGTAAGCATTGACTTTGTTGGGATATTGTGCTTATAGATTATGTGAAATTTGGTTGAAAATGATATCATTAGACTTACTATGTTCTTTTTCTTAAAATGTTGTTAATAAGAACTGACTTTGTTGGGATACTTAGCTTATAGAGTTTGTGGACTTTTGTTGAAAAATGACTTGATTAAATTGTACTATGTTTTTTTTCTAGGGGTGGGGGAGGGGAAAGGCTTGAAAAAGTTTGTAAGCATTGACTTTGTTGGGATATTATGCTTATAGAGTACGTGAAATTTGGTTGAAAACGATATCATTATCATTATATTATACTATGTTCTTTTTCTTAAAGTGTGGTTAATTAAGAATTGACTTTGTTAGGATAGTTAGCTTATAGAGTTTTATGGGATTTTTTTGAAGAATAACTTGATTGATTTGTACTATGTTGTTTTTTTGGGGGGTGGGGGTTGGGGACGTGAAAGGGTTTATAAGTATTGACTTTATAACAATTGACTTTGTTGGTATAATTAGCTTATAACTATGTTTACTAAGTTTAAATCTTGGAAGAGTTGTCCTTGTGAATCTGTTGCTAAAGGATAGGCAGAAATGTGGGATTTGTATTATGTAATTTTGCACATACTTGTTGCTAAGAGCGCATTGACAAACTAAGGCCGAGACGATAACTTTAACAAATAACGTGGTTGATGATGCTTTGAGTAAAGTTCTTGGCCCTAATTGTGGGCATGTAAGAGGACTTGAGTTTAGTGTGACTCCTTCAAAACTATCTATCTTGTCTCAACAAGATAACAAATACAAGGATCTTAAAAAAGAATATTTACAGATGAAGAAGGAAATGATAGAAATGAAATTAATGAAAGATGAAATGATAGAAATGAAAGCAATTATGTCATGTTTAATAAAGAAACAGGTAATCTTTTTTCGTTGAGCAATTTACATTTATTTTGTTCTATTATTAGTTAACTTCACTTTTTTTTTTTGTTTCCTATAAAATTATCATAGGTTGAACCTGAAGGAACTCGATATGAAAGAGATCCATGAGTGGAAGCGGATCGTCCAAATTCTATTTAAATTGAAAATACATACATTTACAGTAAACTTACAGATTATGCATTCTAAGTAAAATTATAGCATGCTTTTAAACAACAAAAAGGGTTCAAGTGATTATACCTTTGAAGAACACTTCTTCTCATACAACCCTCGAACAGTCACAAACTCCTGGAACAGCAACAAAAATGAACCAAAAGGTTGAAGACACTACCACTTGGTATCCTCGGTATTCTCAGGGAGAGAACCCAGGAGTGGTGGGCTCTGACTATTTTGATGAGGAGGGAGTTTATGAGTTTAGAGGAGGAAGACGATTGAGGAAGAAGCACTATCATATAGCAAGATCTCAATGGTGTAGTGTATCAATGCCTATCATATATACTCTCTTTTTTGTGTAGTCTTGTTATAGAAAAAATAAAATCTTATTTTATTTATCCCGTTTGCCATAAAAAATACTCAAACACCCACTAAGGTGATTGGAGAGGGAAAAAATGGTTATTATTCAAAATAATAAATAATATAAATAAATATGATAACCAACTTATCATATTATATTTATAATCTATAGTTTTAATATTGCATCATATACAATATAAACTATAGTTCTTTTTCTCTATTTTATGGCATTTAATATTTAAAACATATTTATATTAAATTTAACAATTATTTGAATCTCATTCAAATATTTCTTTCCTCCAATTAAACTATAATGTAACAAATACATTATAATAATTATATCATATATAATTGAATCAATTTAATTATATCATATATAATTAAATTTCCTCTTATTAATTTGAACAATTCAAATTAACCCAAAAACTTATTCTCAACTAAATCTTTATGAGCTACCAAGGGGACCTTATGGACCTGTAGCTTGAAGCTCCACCAGTATGTGAATAAGTAATTAAACTCTTTAATTACATTATCCACCATCCGTTAACTATCGAGCACTCCACTAAAGATCGATAGTTGCACTCTTCGCACTACAAATATATTTCTATGTCCATTGGATATAACCAATCAATAGTACGATGACCCTTCACAAATTGCTCTTAAGTACAACTAGGCCAAATTACCGTTTTTCTCTTGTAGTTACCTTTAACTCCTTAAGTACCATTGATCCCTCTAATGAACAATAAATCATAGTCCTACTATGACTATATCCCTCTTGGGCCAAGAGAGAGTGTGGCGCTACATTGTTCAAGACCCGGAATCAGACCTTAAGGGAGAAATTTATCTACTTACTTTGCTTCAGGGAAGGAGTGAATTCCATCTTGTGTAGCTGAGTTTCCAGCTCCCCAATCAGACGAATCTCCAAAATGGTAGGCTTGTTGAGTGGGCGATCTGGCCACGCTCACCTATAAAAATTAAAGGATCGCCCTCATAGGCAGGAGTTCACAACTCACTCAGGATTAAGGTCATGTTACCTATGATCATCCTAGTGAAATGAAAGTCTCTATTATGAACGGTGTTATATAATGAGACTAAACATTTCGTGGTCCGATCTTATACAAATTCCTTTGTATAGAATATCCCAGCTCGCATATCTAATACATGAATGATCAGGATCAGATCATTTGTAGCACTTTATAGCATTTGTAACACTTACAAAGCGGGTCATACTCGTAGTGTTACCAGGATAAGGTACCCAGCCTTATCCATATACTACAGACCATTTAGATTATCACTTAAACATGATCCACCTGTATGTCTCCACATACATATTTAAGTTACAATGATAACCTTGGATGTTATTTTATTGGTTTGTGGTTAATTCAACTAAAATATCACATATTTCATAGATGAGGTGAATAAAATATCAAATCTTATTAATCACATATAAGTTTGTTCATACAAGGTTCACAAACTATAGGACCCTATGAGATTTAAGGCATCAACCCCAACAGAATCAAGTGAGGATCTTTCAAATGCTACTATAAACATACCTAAGCCAATAAACATTCCTTCAACTTTTTCAATATCTTCTCCATCGGTAAATTTATTTGTAATATGGTTCAAGTTATCCTTAATTTCATTATTATCTAATTCTAATATCTCATATTTTTCTTTTGATAGAGTATCAATAAGAATAGTCAAATTAAGTGCAAGTTATTAGATTGGTTCAGCTTGAGAGAGATTGCTGCAAAAGAACGATGATCTTCTAGTGATCCAACTGCTCTTGTTTATCACATTCCTATTAGTCCACATGCAGTTAAAGTATGGGTTGATGTATCAAAGAAACCCAACGCATATTTGTGGAGGCCTACATCAGAAATGACGTGTATTGAAGAAGCTTTGGGTAGTACAGTAGCATGGCCATTTGATAAAGTGGCCATTGGTATGTTATTTTCTAAGCTTATTTATCTATATATATTAAAAATTTTCTATATTTGCTTAATATTCACTATTGTTGGTTTTTACAAAATCATATATTGATATATATATAATAAATTTATGTAGATGAATGAAATGATGCCATTTGTTTGTTTTTTCAACGAGTATTTGCTTAAAACCTAATGTAGGTTAATGTATTTTTGTTTTCAACAATGCGTTAGTATTTCCATTTAAAGCCTTTAATTTGACCGATTACATACAGTGGAAAGAGTCTTATAAAACGTATTTTGTGGTAAATGACCTCAAATTTGTCATGGTTGAGGAATGTCCTCAAGTCCTGACCCTTAATGCACCATGAAGTGTTCGCAATGCATATGAGGTGTGGATAAAGGCTAATTTATTAGCCCGACTTCACATTTTGGCTAGCATACCTGATGTTTTGGCTAAAAAGGTTGAAAACATGGTCATTGCACACGATATCATGGACTCGTTGCAAGATTTGTTTGAACGTCGGTTCTTAATTTTCGAGCATAGAGGGATGGATGACAAAACCAGTAGTGTCAGTTCTCAAGTTAAACTTCAGAAAGAGGAAGCAATTGTTGCTGACTCTGTTCAGGTTCATGGAAGAGAAGTGTTCTCTGAAATGAAACTTGGAGCTTATTTAGGTTCTGATACAGATCCCACTACTCTCCAAAAGAGGAGGATGTCCAAAGACAATAAATATGATTTATTGGTCTTAGAGACGTGTTTGGTAGAGAATGATGATTCTTCCTGGATCCTAGATTCGGGTGCTACCAATCATGTCAGATCCTCTTATCAAGGATTCAGTTCCTGGCAAACGTCGCCACAGGGAGAGATGACTCTTCGAGTCGATACTAGTGAGGTTGTTTCAGCTGTTGTTGTAGGTAGGCTAAAGTTGTTTTTGGACGAGAAACGTTATCTATTACTGGATAATGTTTTCGTAGTTCCTCATATCAAGAGGAATTTAATCTCGGTTTCTTGTCTCATTGAACAAGGGTATACCATCTCTTTTTCTGAGAATAAAGTGTTTATTTTCAAGAATGGAATGGAGATTGGTTTTGGTTCAATGGAAAGTAACTTATATGTTCTAAGGTCGTTAGTCATAAAAGCCTTGTTTAACACTGAAGTGTTCAATACAGCGACAACAACTAAAAGACCAAAGGTTTCTCCTAAGGAAAACGCCTATCTTTGGCATTTAAAGTTAGGTCATATCAACCTCAATAGGATCGAGCAGTTGGTAAAAAGTGGACTTCTAAAGAATTTAGAAGAAAACTCCTTGCCGGTGTGTGAATCATGCCTTGAAGACAAGATGACCAAACAACCTTTTTACTGGAAAAGGTTATAGAGCCAAGAAATCCTTAGAGCTTGTACATTCTGACCTCTGTGATCCGATGAGTGTTAGAGCTTGAAGTGGGCATCAATATTTCATCTCTTTCATATATGATTATTCAAGGTACGGGTATCTCTACCTAATACAACATAAGTCTGAAGCCCTTGATAAGTTTAAGGAGTATAAGGCTAAAGTTGAAAACTTTTTAGGTAAGAAGATAAAAAACACTACGATTTGGTCATGGTGGAGAGTATATAGACCTCCAATTCCAGAACTATATGATGGAACATGGGACTGCATCCAAACTCTCGGCCCTAGGTCCATCTCAGCAGAATGGTGTATCGGAAAAGAGAAATAGAACCTTGTTGGACATGATTCGGTCTATGATGAGTTATGCTCATCTTCCAGACTTGGTTTGGGGTTTTGCAGTGGAGACTACATGTTATATTTCAAACAACTTTCCCTCGAAAAGTGTTTCTGAAACACCTTTTGAGTTGTGGAGAGGCCGTAAAGGTAGTTCATGCCATTTCGGGATTTAAGGGTGTCCAGCCCATGTGCTTGTGACTAACCCGAAAAAGTTGGAACCATGTTCGAAATTTTACCTCTTTGTAGGCTACCTCAGGGAAACGAGGGGTGGATACTTCTATGATCCGATTGAGAACAAAGTGTTTATTTCTACAAATGGTCTTCTTGGAAGAAGACCACATCTAGGATCATAAGCCACAAAGTAAGCTTGTTTTACATGAGATTTCTAGTGAGACTGAGACTACTGAGGGCTGAACAAGAGTTTTTTAACAGACTGACAGATTAACAAGAGTTGTTGAGGTCGATATGTCTAGTCAACCAGCTCAAGAGTTGAGACTGCCTCGACATAGTGGGAGGGTTATGAACCCACCAGATCGCTATATGGGTTTAACTGAAGCCCAGAACATCATTTCTAATGATGGGGTCGAGGATCCATTGTCTTTTAAGAAATCAATAGAGGATGTTAACAAAGATGAATGGATTAAATCCATGAACTAAGAGATGGAGTCTATGTACTTCGATAACGTCTGGGAGCTTGTGGATCTGCCTGATGGGGTAAGACCTATAGTGTGTAAGTGGATCTATAAGCGAAAGAGATGTGTAGATGGAAAGGCGCAAACCTTTAAGGCTAGACTGGTGACAAAGGGTTATACCCAGGTTGAGAGAGTTGACTATGAAGAAACTTTCTCACCTATTGTCATGCTTAAGTCTATCAGGATACTCATGTCCATCGCCACATTTTATGATTATGAGATCTGGCAAATGGATGTCAAGACTGCCTTTCTTAATGGTAATCTTAAGGAGACCATCTACATGACTCAACCAGAAGGATTCATAGTTTCAGATCAAGAGCAAAAAGTTTGCAAGCTTAATAGGTCCATTTATGGGTTGAAACAAGCGTCTTGATCATGGAACATTAGATTTGACACTGCAGTCAAGTCGTTTGGCTTTGATCAGAACGTTGATGAGCCTTGTGTTTACAAGAAGATCATCAACAACTCAGTAGCTTTCCTGGTACTGTATGTGGATGATATCCTACTCACTAAGAATGATGTAGGGTATCTGACTGACATTAAAAAGTGGCTAGCTGCCCAGTTCCAAATGAAAGTTTTGGGTGAGGCACAGTATGTTCTAGGGATTCAGATCATTCAGGATCGTAAGAACAAGAGGTTAGCCTTGTCTCAGGTATCATACATCGATCAAATATTGATCAGGTACAGGATGCAGGATTCCAAGAGGGGTTTGTTACCCTTCAGGCATGGAATCGTTTTGTCTAAGGATCAACTAAGACACCTCTAGAAGTTTAGGAGATGAGATGGATTCCCTATGCTTCAGCTATAGGAAGCTTAATGTATGCAATGTTGTGTACCAAACCCGACATTTGATATGCAGTAGGGATTGTCAATCGGTATCAGTCCAATCCAAGATTTGATCTGTAACATCCACACCTTTTTATTTATTTATTATTAATGTTAAACTTTTCCCTTTTCAGTAATTGTCCTTAGTTGAAGGACATGTTTGGAATTCTGAATTTAAAGTATAAATGCGAGAATTTAAGTGTTGTCGTGGAATTTATTCAAAAATTATTCAATTTGAAAAGTTATGGCAGGAATTAATTATTTTTGGAAAAGGGGAAGGAATTAAATAGTATAAAGTGGGTTAAGGAAAGGATCTAATTAGAGTTATACTATTTTCCTTTTATTATTATTATTATTACTATTATTATTAGTATATTTTTTAAAATAAAAAGAACCCCCCTCACCTTCTCCCTCACTCACGCGAGCCCCTCCCCCCCCCCCCTTCATTTTCTTCTTCCTTGTCGCACACCCAGCCGCCACAACCCCAGTCGCCGTGCACCTCCAACCGACCACCGTTCGTCGACCTTGAAGCGCCGCACGTCCGCTTTCAACCAGTCGCACCACTGGATCCAGCCCCCGCGTGCTACCAGTCGCCCAGCCATCGACCTCCCTCCAACTATGTTGCTCGCCATTCGTGGGTTTCGGCCGACCAGATCCCGCCAGTCAGACCACACCACTACCGGTCACCGTCATCCCCGCCGCGTCGGGTTCGCTTTGGTCTTTGTCAGAATCTTGGATTAAGGGTAAGTGTAAATTGTTTTGATTGGATTCCTTGAGGATTTTGAGCAGTCACTAGAGCTTGGCCTTGAATTGTTGGTACACGTCATGTTTTGGATGTAGGGAAAAATTTTAGGTTGCTAAAGTTGTCATCCAGCCGAGTAAAGGGGTAGTCGACGAATCTTGGTGAAGAGTAAGGCTCTAAACTTATGTGGGTTGTTAAGCATGTTGTATGTTTATGAATTTCTCGATTTAAGTTTGACTGAACCATGGACTGCGGCCTAAAATAATTTGCCATGATGTTGGGTGTTAGGTTTGGATCTTGAGGTGTCCTGGTGTCTTTGTTTTGGGTGATTTAAGTTTGATCCTGTGGGCTTTCGGTTTCGTTGGACAAGGAAGAAGTTGAGCTTGCTAGTTTCTAGAGTTTGCAAGTAAAGGTAAGTAATCTTACTACTAGAACTGCCCACGGGCCAGGCTTTAGTTGTATGCTAGCATGATAAGCGTATGTTATGGTAAATGTTAGCATATTGATTGACAGTATGACCTAAATCAAAGTATGTTCTGGCACGAATTCTGATTTGTTTACATACACCCCTAAGTACTTGATCGTTAGTATGTGATAGTATGTGTTTTCATATGTCAATGTTTGATCGGCTGGTGTTGAGGCATACTTGCATGTTGTGGATTTATGATGTAAGTTAGGCATGGATGATGTATAATATGTTGTTAAGAAATATGTGTATGTGATGAAGCCATGGTATCAAGGATTTTTGTGTATGTTTTAGAACTGTACAATGTTGAATCTTAGCACGTTAAGACTGTGTGAATATCCTCATTGATTAGTTAGATGCTCACCAATTTGTGTTTCCTTCGAGATTCACCAGTTTTGTGTTTCCTTCGAGATTCACCAGTTTTGTTTTTCCTTCGGGATTCACCAGTTTGTGTTTCCTTCGGGATTCACTAGTTTGTGTTTCCTTCAGAATTCACCAGTTTTGTGTTTCCTTCGGGATTCACCAGTTTGTGTTTCCTTCGGGATTCACCAATTTTGTGTTTCCTTCAGGATTCACCAGTTTTGTGGGCATACTTAACTACAATAGGATTGGACTCAGTCTCTTATTTGTTACATGTACTTATGTGCCATAAGCGGGTATCTAGAGGACATAGATGCCTAGCCTGACCCCAATGGTGGGTTACTTACTGAGTATTTCATACTCATTCTTTCTTGTGTTGATGTTTCAGGTAAGGGTAGAGATGCACCGGTGATGGCGCAGCGAAATTCATGATCGAGCCACTGGAACTAGTTTTTACGCTTCCGCATTATGAGATTTAGAGTTCTTTTCATGTTTCCCTTAATGTTTAGTTTTGATGTTTGAAACTTATTATTAAGAATTTTTTTTCATATGTATTTATTAACCTTTATGATTTACGGGTACCCTATTATTATTTTTAACGATTACATTTAATAAATGTCTTTTGAACTTCTCTAGTTTTTAATTAGCATTTATTTCAAATGACTGAGCATCGTTTTAAATTCTTTGCATGCATTTATTTTAGTAATGGCCTTACCTAGGTCCTAAGGGGTCAGGTCGTTACTTGATCACTAGACAGCGATCAAGACAATCCTCAAGTATCTTCGGAGAACAAGGAACTACATGCTCATGTATGGAGATAAGGATCTGATCCTTACAGGATGCACAGACTTTGAATTTTAGACCGACAGAGATTCTCGTAAATCGACATCGGGGTTAGTGTTCACTCTAAATGGAAGGGTTGTAGTGTGGTGAAGCATCAAGCAAGGATGCATCACGGACTCCACTATGGAAGTTGAGAACTACATGCTCGTGTATGGAGATAAGGATCTGATCCTTACAGGATACACAGGCTTTGACTTTCAGACCGACAGAGATTTTCGTAAATCGACATCGAGGTTAGTGTTCACTCTGAATGGAAGGGTTGTAGTATGGCGAAGCATCAAGCAAGGATGCATCGCAGACTCCACTATGGAAGCCGAATACGTAGCCACTTGTGAAGCAGCTAAGGAGGCTATTTGGCTGAGGAAATTCTTTACAGATTTAAAAGTTGTTCCAAATATGGATTTGCCTATCATTCTTTATTGTGATAACAACGGGGCTGTGGAAAATTTGAAGGAACCTTGGAGTCATCGTTGGGGCAAGCATATAAAATGAAAATACTACTTGATCAGGGAGACCATGCATCACGGTGATGTGATAGTCATGAAAATCGCATCGGAGCACAACGTTGCTAATCCCTTTACAAAGTCTCTCACGGCTAAAGTGTTCGAGGGTCACCTAGAGAGTTTGGGTCTGTAGGACATGCGGCATCTTGTCTAGGGCAAGTGGGAGATGATACTAAGGTATGCCCTAGTTTATTATATATTGTACATGTATTTATCTTGTATTGTACATTAATCTCCTAAGGCATTAGGACAAATGGGAGATTGATAGGATTGGTGTCCTAATTCTCCCCAAGTATCGTTGCTTGGAATTTATACACATTATTATGAATAAAATAAGAGTTATTTCATTCTGGCATTTACTCATATCCAATAAACAAAGCTCCACAGTTATCGTATGTAAACTTAAGCATGTATATGAGATATACAAATGGATCATGCCTTAAGGATAACCTAAATAGGTCTATGGTATAAGGATTAAGGTGGGATACCTGATCCTGGTGACACTATGAATATGGCCCACTTTGTAGAGGTTTGCAAGTATTGTGAACTACTACAGATAGTAGAACCTGACCATTCATGTAGAGACATGCAAGCGGGGGTGTCTTATACAAAGAGTTTGTATAAGACCGGACCTCGAGAGGATTCGTCTCTATATATAACATCGTTGATACTGGAGACTTACATCTCACCTAAACGACCATAGATGACATGACCTCCATCCTGAGTTTTGGGAACTCCTGTCTTTGAGGGGCGGTCCTTTGATTAGTATGGGTGAGAGTGGCTAGATTACCAACTCAACATGCCTACCTTTTTGGGGACTTGTCTGATTTGGGAGCTGGGAACTCAGTTACACCAAATGAAATTCACTCCTTCCTCGAAATTGAGGTAAGTAGATAGATTGCTCTCTTAAGGGCTGATTCTGGGGCTTGAACATAGTGGTCACAGATTCTCTTTGGAAGAGAGGACTCAGTCATAATAGGACTATGACTTATGTTCATTAGAGGGATCAGTGATACTTAAGGAGTTAGATGTAACTATAGGGACATAACGGCTATTAGCCCAGCTGTACTTACGAGCGATCTGTGAAGGGTTATCGCATTGTTGATTGGTTGATATGGATACATAATATATCTATGGTAAGGAGAGTTCAATTGTCGGTCTTTAGTGGAGTGCCTGACAGTTAACGGATGGTGGATCCCGTGACTAAAGAGTTTAGTCAGTTATTCACATACTGTTGGAGCTTCAAGCTACAGGTCCATAAGGTCCCCTTGGTAGCTCAATGGATTCAAGTTGAGAATCAATTCTTGGTGTTGATTTGAAATGTTCAAATTGACAAGAGGTAATTCGATTATATATGATATGATCGGTATGGTGTATGAGATACATCAAGTGGAGAATTAATGTAAATGAGATTTACATTAAGGACCATGAAATAGAAAAAGAGCTATGGTTTATATGTTTCATGAGATGACATATTAAAACTATAGGTTATAAGTATACTATGGTAAGTTGGTTATCATGTACATTTATAATAATATTAATTATTCGATAGTATACTATGATAATTATTGGTAGTTTCATGGTAACTGTGAGATAAAAGAAAAAATATTTTCCTAAATTTAGTAAGATTGAGATTTCCATTCTCGGAAAGATTCACGGTTGGTTGTCAAGTAAATATGATTTACTAAACGATAGCTGAAGAGAGACTAGATGATCGTGGATTGTTTCTATACGATAATCACTCAACTAGCTGATTAGCTAAACGATCGTGCAACTTTTGCTAAACGATCGCATACCGTTTGTTAAACGATTGGGCATTGTCTATATGATAGACTTGTCATCTCCACTTGCTCAATCGCTTACACGATTGTTCTCCTCCGGTCTCATCCTCTAACCAAGTCCACACATAGCCCACACTTCTGGATTCTTATACTAAGAATACCAAGGTAGCCATTGTGGTGGTGTCCAACTCAACTCAACATTGTGGAGGTTTTGTGGAGGTCGTTCGCTGTGTTCATGATCTGGGTGATCGTTGTGTTCGAGATTGTTGTGGATCGTGTAGTGTAGTGGTCATTGTGTTCGAGCGTTCGAGTTGCAGTCTTGCGAATTGATCAAGCGTTCGTGATCAAGGAAGATTGAAGATGAGTCTTCAAAGGTATGTAATTCTTCCCTTGATCTTCTTAAAAGCATGTTGTAATTTCGTTGTATGCATAGCCTATAGTTTCTGTTTCTTGTACTGTAATTATTGTTGTTCAAATACGATTGAAATTTGGAACGATCATTCCGCTGCTCATGGAAATCCTCATATCCGATTTCCTTCATATATGATATAATTAAATTGTTTCAATTATATAAAATATAATTGTCATGATGTATTTGATATATTATAGTTTAATGGGAGGAAATAAATATTTGAATGAGATTCAAATATATTTTCTATGAATATGATTCATAGTTGTTAAATGTAATATAAATATGATTTATATTAAAGGCTATAAAATAAGAAAAAAACTATAATTTATATTTTATGTGATATAATATTAAAACTATAGGTTATATGTTATATTTGATATAACTTATAATTTAATATTAATATGATAAGTTTGTTATCATATTTATTTATATTATTTTATCATTATTTGAATAATAACTTTCCTTTTTTCTCTCCAACCACCTTAGTGGGTGGTTATTGTTTTTGTGGCAAGAGGAATAAAAGAAAATTGGTTTTTCCTTCTTCCTCTACAGCTAACGTTTTGAGATTGCTAAACGATTGAGAGTTGCAGAAAAGTTCTATGTGTTCTCTCAATCTTCTTCCTCCATACAAACTATCCGTCCTAACCAAAATAGTCAGAGCTCACCACTCTTAGGTTCTCACCACGAGAGTTGCAAAAAAATTCTTTTATATTCTCTAGTTGAAGAGTAGGAAAAAGATGTGAGTAGTCAAAAGCTTTGAGAGAGTCCTCTTCTCTAGTTGGAGAGTAGGAAAAAGGTGTGAGTAGTCAAAAGCTTTGAGAGAGTGCTCTTGTAATTGGGATCGAGGAAAGAATTATTATGTGTGATTATAACAATTTTTCACATAGTAGATTTCTTTATGGTGGGTCGTGGTTTTTCTCCGAAATTTTCAACGTAAATTTTTGTATTTCCAATTTTATTGTTTTTTTTAATTTCTCTATTACTTTTCTACTTATTCTTGCGATAAAAGTTGGGGGTTTTCCCAACCCTAACATCCATAAAAACTACACAAATTAAAAGTTTTGTTTGTTTGTTTATTTTCTCTTAAAACATGCATACAAGAAAAAACCAAACACGTTTTTCTCATTGATTAAACCATTTCGCATATTAAAAAAGTTTTCATTTGTTTATTTTCTCTCCAAACAGGGAAAAAAAAGCCCGAACACCTTTTTCTTCTCCACTATACCATTTGGATCCACTGCACACATGTTCTCAAAGAAATGTTTTTGTTTTTTTTGTTTTTTTCTTTAACAGGTAAAGCCAATAGAACAAGTCTCAACCTCCATGGGAGAATTCAATTGGAAAAGAGTAAATTTGTTTTCCTCTGTAGGGACAAATATCAAAAAGCAAAGAATACACCCTATTAATAAGCTTGATAACTTTCAAGGCATTAGATTTGATCACAGGCGGCGGCAGTTTCCTTCCAGACCACTCCCGCTTGAAGGCTTTGGAGTATATTTAATTTATACTTTTAGACTTTGAAACTTCTTTAATTTTATTTTTAACCTTTGAAATTGTGGCAAAAAATATATCTTTTTCATTGAAAACTAACGTGTAAGAATCAAAATGTATACATGTGCTAATATTTGCAACTACATAAATCATTAAGATATTTTTTTTACCATTTATTTCATCTCAAAAAATATCATAAAAAATCATTTACGCAATTTTTATATATGGTTGCCACACCAACTTAAGAAAATAATTCACATACTGTCACATATGTATTCTAGTTCTTTCCACAGTCCTCTAATAAAGTATTTTTAGAATAAATTCCAAAGTTTAAGAGTAAAAATGAAAATCCTTAAAGTTTAAGAGCACATGATTGAAACCTCCTCCAAACTTTTAGGATAATTTGTACCCAGAAAAAAAAAAGGCTTAAAAAAGACCCAAACATTTGAATCTAACCTATGAATAGTGAAGCAAAACAAAACCATACAAAACAAAAGATCAATATCTGGAACTCCCTAATATTTTATTGAAGGATTTTGTCATAAACAAGAAGAGAAAAAGTTTTTAATTTAGCATTAAACACTAAATTTTATTTCTAAGCCTGAGCTGCAGCTACATCTTCAATATCAAACAAGAACCAAATCTCATTGACTCGACCTTCAAACTCAAAAGGGGAATTGTACTGAGCCACAGTATAAATGGAAGCACCACTGCCACCACCACGGCTCTTGCTTATTGCTGCACCCCACTTTGTGTCAAAAACACTTTCATCCAAAGCAGCAGCTTCACTTCCAATGTTTTCGTCAGAAACAAACCCTCCAAATTGTCTAACTGCTACATATGTTGAATTCCATCTCTGTACATGAAGCCCTCTGGCTGGGGGTGGATCTGCTTGGTTCACTCCCGGTACGTAGAAGCTAACGACAAATGACGATTCACAAAACGGTCCATCGCTCGGAGAAACCTCCGTGATCACCGGTGCTGTCATTTCTATCTTTTCGTTGTAACTGTTCTTTCCTTGAATGTAATCGAACAATCTAATGGAAGAAGTAAATCAGACAATCTAATAAATCTATTAGAAAATAGAAGTAACTAACGATTTCAGAGGGAAAAAAGGGCTCCTAGGTAGTCATGCCAAAAATTTAAGGCAATACTCATGAAGGTCTAAAAAGTATCAAAAGCAAATAAAGATGTTTAAGTGATCATCAAACTCATTAGTAGACTAAAACACCTTTAAGTGACAAAAATTGCATATTTGTTAAAATCCTTTAATCTTAAAAAGGACAAATTCGATTCACTCTAAATCTTAATATGAAATATCTTTTTATCATTTGGCACAAAAAGAATTCTTTCCAGTGGAAGATATAGTACTGCATCTAAATTTTTAAGTTTGTGTTTCTTTATAAATTAATTGATCTCTTAAATATAAATTTGAATTTTATGTCTAATGATATTATAAACTTTCAACTTTATGTCTAGTAGATTCGTGAATTTATAAGGATTTCAAATAAATCAAGAATTTATTAAACACATAATTGAAAATTCAACCTCCCACCATAGTTCACTTTTCTCCATATAACTAGTCAATTCTCTTCATGAATTTATTATTTACTTCAATATCTAGAAATGAAGATATGAACCTCTAACTTTTAGATTGATGATACAGTGTCTTAACCAAACATGAAAAAATTTCTAATATTTCTATTTACCTACCCTCTATGGTTTTTTAAAGGGGATGAGTACATGTTATTACCGCCGAATTATACTTACTGTGACAACTTACTCCTTATATCATTCTCAACTAATTAAATGTAGCATCTACTACCATAGTATTAAAAAAAAAAATGAATTCAAAAGATAGAGAAGCCCAAGCCCAGAAGCTTATCGATTTCCATGGTCTAAATGAACTCCATACTGAAAGAAAGAAACTAGAATTCACTCCTAAATGTTAAGGTTATTACGTACTAAATTTCTTTTTGGGGTTTATATGTCTTTAAGTTTTCATATCTGGTGCTTGAATTTTGATTTGTAATTGAATTACCATCTGCAGTTTAGTCTTAAATTTTAACTCCTAACAATTAAATCCCGTTTAGTAACGATTTCGTTTTTAGTTTTTTTTATTTTTTTATTTTAAGTCTATAGATATTCACTTCCATCTCCAAATTTCTTCTTTTGTTATCTACTTTTTATTAAAGGTTTAAAAAACTAAGTCGAATTTTAAAAATTAAAAAAATAACTATTAAGAATTTGTTTTTATTTTTTAAATTTAGCTAGAAACTCAACGGAGAAGAAATAGATTTGATTTTAAAAATAAAAAATAATACTATTTGTAATTTAAATATTGAAAGGATTTAGTCTAATTTAAAAAATCAATAAATAAGGAAAGTCAAAATTATTAAATATTTTTATGGGTGAATTAAATGGTTACACATATGGAGAATAAATTGAGACATGACAAAAAATAGGGATTAGGAAGAGTAAGAGACAAAAGAAAGAAAAGAAAGAAATGTATGTTATGGGTGAATGATGAATAATGAAAGAGCAATTGGAGAAAAGCTAATGGATGCATCAAACTCAGAAGGAAGTAAAATCTAAAATATACGAATGAAGGAATGAAGGAATGAATTGGAAATTAGATAATAAAAAAGAAAGAATTGGGAATTAGGAAGAGAGGAGAGAAGTAGAGGATTACTGGAGAAAGCCTGCTCTGGTTGCTTCACGGAGAGAGATATCGGGAATGGGAGCGGTGGAGGCCCAAACAGGGGAATTGTAACGCCGTATCTCGAACTCATCGCCGGAGTCTATGACGTCGTAGGCAGGGCACTCGATGCGATTGCAAGTCGGAGGAAACTTGGAGTACGCCGGCATCAAGATCACCATCACAAGGCTCAAGACACCCCAAAGCTTCACCATGGCGGAATTCCACTCCGAGAGAGAGAGAGAGAGAGAGAGAGAGCGATAAAACTTAAAAAAGGATGAGCCACGGGGTAAGTGACATCCACTCGTTCTTTTCTACTTTTTGCACTTCTTGTATATGATCTTTTACACTTCCATCAAATTCCAATCTCTCTTTTATTTGAATTATTCTTGGATAATAATCAAGGGAAGCCATAGCCTCCACACAATCCCAACATAATGTGCATCATACTTTAATTACTATTTCAAAAGTCTAATATTTGATGTCAAAGAGTTTACTAAAGTATAGTTCAATTGACATATACATATGTTAGAAACCACAAGATTTGGAATAGGAATTTCAAAAAACTCGATGGCTCAAAAAAAACCCGATCAACTTAATCCAATCCGTACAATCTTTGAATTGGAAACTTTCTTTCTTTACTATTAAAAATTTAGGAGTTGTTAATTTTTATTCAATATATGAAAATAGTTAAATAAAATGTTTACGCATTATGAAGTTGTTTGAGAACCTGGATGTAATAAGAATTATTGAGAATTAGAAAAATGTTGGAATACATGCTATGTCAAGGACGGAATGAAAATGAAATCGTGAAACATGATAACAGTGGGAAAGTGAGTTGGGTTGAAAACTATAGGAACGGAATGAAATTGATATTACAAATCAGATCCAAAACGCTTAACGTGAAATTTTTATTACATTCCATTCCAAACTCATCCCATTCCAACATAACAAACAAGCCCTAACATTTTACCTTTTTTAGAACAAAAGTTTAAATAAATGACTTGAGTAACCTAAATCAACTCAACCCAAATGTTTCATAATTGAATTGAGTTGAATTTATTTTCTAATAAGAGTTATTTGGGTTGAAGAAACTTAACATCCAAACAATTGGGTTAAATTTGAAAAATTCTCCAATCCAACCCAACATATGAATACCAGTAGTTCAAATCCTCTACCTCAACTATACTAAAAAAACGAAAAAAGGTTTGTTATGATAAGTTGACAACATATTATTTTGAAGAAAGTTTAATAAGGAACATTGGAGGGAGAAAAATACTTTACATATAAGACCCATACATTACAGAGTGCACTAGAAAAACACCATAAACTGCCTTCCACAACCTCAAACAAGATTTCAATCATTTTTATATTGAAAAAAGGTGGAAAAAAAAAGAAAGAAAGAAAGAAATATTGCCAACCATGAACTTGAATGAACCACCAAATTTTTAAATTCACTAAAAGAATTTGTATTCCCTTTTTTTTTTTCACCCGAGGGGCTGGGGGAAGAGGAGTTGCCACCTTCACCTTTCAACAAACAAACATTATGCCACTCCTTGTCTGCATTCCCTAGCTCGCAGCTCGGTTCAGCCAACCGACGTTCTGCCAGTTATATTCATGTTGACTACAATCGAATCTTCCAGTTCAGATATGATCACACAATCATTCCTGCCAGGAATGCCCCGGTCCAATAGACACTTCTCGAGCCTCTGCTAGAGAAACAGCCATGGCCAGCATCATCTGCTCTTCAAAATTTTGAGGAATGATGGGCATTGTTGCTTGGTTTCCACCATCCATTGCATTAGCTGTAGGTAAAGCACATTCAGTACCATTATCTTCGGTCGAGTCTGACGTTGGGTAGCTTGTCCCAGCTTCAGCTTCTTCTGATTGATGGTCTAGATTCCACTCTCCATTTCTGGTCAAGATCATCCTACAGTCTGGTACTGCATCGATTGTTGAAACTTGTGCAGGTGCATAATTTTCTGCACTGATCGAGACTTGGGCAGGTGGATAGTTTTCTACATTGTTGTTCATCCTGTTGTAGAATTCCGTGGCTCCAGGAAGCATGTTGAAGACAGGCGAATCTCCATTTATGCAAGTGGATGATGGCCCCCTGCCAATCTGCTGCTGCTCTGCAAGAGCAGCTATGGCACAAGCAAGACCTCCAGACGGGGATGATGATGTTCCAGCCAATGGAATGGTGGCTGGAGAGACATATCGACCTTCTGTTGCATATTGATCAGAAGAAGCAGCCTCAGGGTAAACAGGATCTTTATGCCTTCCTTTCTCCTGAATATTTCAATTTTTATACAGTTTAATGAAGTAAACACGAATAAAACCATACTACAGCCTATTCAAACGTGAGTCAGTAGGCAAACCATCAAGCATAAAAAAAATCAGTAGTTTTGTCTTTTTCTTTTTCTTCTTTTTCAGATTCGTAATATTACGTATTTTCAAGCTACAGACTCCCATTATATGTCTTCTGTACAAATGAAACTTGGAAGTCCTCTACTCAACACACACTGTACAAACATTTGATAGTAGCTATTATTAATTCAACCACAATAATTAAGCCAACCAATGAAAGGACGTCGTAAATTCAGGTGTATTTGGAGTTGGAAGTTAAAATCATCATGGCTCCTACAAAAAAGTTAAAATATTCTGCAAGAGTCACTGAAGAAGATGGTCCAAATTTTGAAATGATCCTTGGTTTGCTAATTTGATTCTCCTTGGGTTGCCAAGATTGTTCCAATTACAAATAGCAAGAACTTCAGAGTATGCACAGCATGCTGTGCTGACCAAGCTAATGCCCAAGTGTTCTTTCAAGAAGGGATAGACTCATGAATATGTCGGAATGCTTCTCTTTCTCGGAAAAAATTCAGACTGGAGTCAGAAGGCCGTGGCCATTTTTTTCAACCAAATCTATCTTGCAGAGCGGTTTTGCCAAAGAATCTTTTCAACAAATATTTTCAAAGATATCCCATTCGAGTTAAGTTATTCCATTCGGTTTTTACTTTGGCAGAACCAGCACGAATGGTAATAGCCAACACAAAAATCCAAACCATTCTAAGCATTTTAATGAATTGCTACACATCCGTTCTAGGATTGTCTCTTCCCCATTTGATCATGGTGGAACCTGCTCTGCAGCTCCCAGTCTGCACAAGGTCTCTCATGCTTGGGGTTGGGTCGAGTTGAGTACCATTAACCTCAAAGGAAAACCAAAACCTTTTAGGCACAGTGCTACAAGATCAATCCGTTGGAAGATACAGCTTGACAGAAACAGAAGAGTTTTCCTCAACACACTTGTAGGAATGGTAGGAGGTTTGGGATATTATGGTTATATAATAGCATCTTTATCAAGATCTTACTCAAAGGAGTTCTGTAATTAGAAATGGATAGTTATATATATATCTACGTTCTCTAAATTCAGATGCTGTAAGGTTTAGCAGATGTTCTCATAATTTGAGAAAGTTGCATATAAGCTTGCCCGCAGAGTCCAATGATTTACAAAAAGAAAAAGAAAATCATTGATATAAGGAAAGGGAGAAGGAGGAGGAATCCTCTATGAATTTTGTCAAGGCTAGGGAAGCTTGATGGTGTACTTTTCCATGATTGTGGACAATTCAATAACAGAAAAACCCTACTCAGTGATTGGAACGTGATTCCCTCAGCTACTAAAACCAACGACAAACCTCATTAGAGGTCATCAAAATTTTCAGGCTCCATAGATTATATAATAGATGACAAAGTTCATTAGGACGGACATCATTGTGGAAGTCAATACCCCTTGTTCATAACGAATCATCCTTTTTTTTTTCTGAAAAGTAACATGATACACCTAAAGATAGTTATGAATTATCTCTGGTTACAATTTTCCATCAGTGGAGAAAATAAAACCTTTTTTTTTAAACGATCCTTCATGTATTACTTCTTGAACCAAATTAGGTCTCTAGTGCCATAAAATAAAAACTGGGGAAGAGAATTCCACCAAAGGTATAAGAGGTTTAAAAAAAAAAAAAAACCTAGAATAGTTCTACAATATATTGGTGAGCTATTTACCTGAATTGAGAGCCAGATTGCTTCCATGACCATTATGTCCTCAAGATCCAGGTCAAATTCATCATCCCTGAAATTTCTAAATAGGAGATTGTTAGAATCCAGCCAGAAAAACCATCTCATAAAGCAAGGACACAACGTATAAATATAGATCTCTAGTGAATCCCCTTTTGTTGGCTAAAGTTTCTGTATGCCCTTGTATTCATTTCCTTCTCAATGAAAGTTGTTGCTTTTATCCAATATTATATATATATAGTTCGGACTACACACCACAACCTACCATCATCAGAAGACCATAGATCAAATTTATAAGAAAATAATCAAAATTTAGGTTTAAAAAGTCTGATTTCAGCAAATGTACTTCTGTCTCATGTCCCCTTATCGTCCCCAAAGAACATGACTTCCAAAGACCTTAAATAGAAAATTTTCTATAACAAAATAATAAAAACAACTTCTAGAAACGACTCTTCCTGGAGGGGAAAAAACAAACAAATAAAATTCTCAGCTTGTATTAACTATAAGAATACATGTCTAATGGTTTCTAAAAGCCCTTGAACTTTCCAAATGAAGAGACAAAGAAAATTCAAATGTTTCTGTCACCTAGGTAAGCTAAGTACAATGAAGAATCCTAATATTTCACTGAATTTTAATTGATTCTAGGCTTATATCTTTTTTTCAGTAAAAAATACTTAACTGACAATGTACCTCACATCACATGATTAAACTTAAAAGTATCAGAGTTGATCTGACGTGCTTTCTCCATTTGAAAGATACTCTTCCACGGCCCTAAAGGATTTTTCATTTAATATAAGGAAACTAGTTGAACAACCAGCAACCCTATGGATGGTTTGGGATTCCTTTTCTACCCACCCAAACCCCTTCCCAAACAGAGAGAGAGTCCAGAAATTTTTGTGGAAATTATAAGAAATACAGGAGGACAAAGAGCCCTAAAAAGCCAAGGGAAAGATTACAGAAAGAACTGATAAAAATATAATTGCAAAAACGTCTGGAAAAAGTCTAGCTAACCTTCACACTTCTTCCCAATCTCTGAATCTATCTTCAAAACTGTCTCTTTCTTTCCAAATCCATTGCAATGATGTTTTCACCACATTGGCTCTAGGACCTTGGCTTTTCCTTCAACCCCGTGACCACAAGGCAGACCTTGAATTTTTCTAGGGAAGCACTAGCTCATTCCATAAAATGCCAAGAGATTCATCCAACATTTATTCGTGCAGGGCTACTGGATACATTTGGGCCTGTCATCTGCTTCCTTTTGCACAAAATGCTTCCACTAAGAAACAAATAGGAAATATTGTATTTCCTCCAAGTTCTTAGACTGATACTACTGTCCACATGAATGAGCTTAGCACTGTTGGAACATTTAATTTTCAAACAGTTTTGATAAGACTCTAATGCAAGACGATATGTCTAGCTGTCAACTGGTAGAATATAGACTTTCACCGAATATCAGCTAGAATTCTCAAGACTGCGTCTTCCAGAATCCCTTAGCCTTGTTCGGTTTGAAAGTCTGAAGGAATCCATACAACCAGGCCACTTAAAAGACTCCTGATCCATAAAATTTCTCCCATCAGGTAGTTCCTACACTTTCCGCACTATTCTGGAGCTGTTAAGCCACCACTTGTTCAGAAAAGCATCCATAGAGACTGCTTACTATCCAGGAGTCCTCTAAAATGAAATCTTGTTACTATAGCCAGTCTCACAAGAATAAACCCACCCAACTTGCTACTTCTTTCCTAAGAAACCCCAGTGGTTTCTTCCACTAATGAGCTTACTCTTAAACCATGAACCACTAAATTAAGTGCCCTACAAATATATTTTACCAAAGCATCTCTTCTTTCCTTCCTCAGAAAATCACCAAATCCATTTGGAGAGTTAACAATGTGCTTCCAAAGTCTACAAGACCAAGACCACCACCATTATTAGAATGCAAGGAAATGATGATCCAATTAATAAGATGGCAACTATCTTCTCCCCCAAGCCAACACTCATAAAAGATCTCCAATTCTTCTCTCCAGCCTATGACCTACTGCAAATCTTTATTGGCATTTGAAAATGAAAGGGAAATGAGGAAGGTAAACAGAATAGATCAAACAGGAATCAACTGCACAACTTTGGCTAGAGATAGATTGTAAATTCTGAGGACCAAGAAAGTTTACCAAAGTCGGACTCCAGATCTGTTAAGTGGTGAGTTGGCGATATTTTCCGCCAGAAAAAAACCCCTAGAGCAAATAAGTAACTAGCCAGGAATGCCAAGAGAAAGAGTCTGGTAACTGGTCATATACATCCCAATAATCAATATTAGTTCCTACTAGCATGGATTTGGCCATGTTAGTCCTCATGCTGAAAGCCTTCAAGAAAAAAATCTAGGAATATCATTTGATTCCGTAGTTTTTTCCCATCATCCACACTAAATCTTCAGGTCATCTGCAAATGCAAGTGTGTGGAATCGGTATCATCCTTACCCACTCAAAAGTCCCCAATTATTGGCATAAAGCTAGAGAAAAGAAAACAATCTTCTATCTCCTTAACATCACAAAACTCCTTCCTCCAGATGAAAGTGGCTCACGTGTGAATTCATCCTTCCAACATTGGCTGCTAGTGATTACTTCTCTCCAATCCTGGTCCTTGGCCAACCTTTCAAGATATAGGCGAAAGCCAAAAGCTTTATGGAACCTCTCTATTATCAACATTTGGGGAGGTTGGAAAGAAAATAAGCTTTTATGTGAGATTTGGTGATAATAAGAGCATGCTAGGTATCACTTGTTTCCAGTATGACCATTTTGGGCAGCTAACTCTATAAATGAAATTAACCTTTTTTTTTAATTTAGGGGGAAAAAATCCAGTATACCAGAGAGCTTTCTTTGTAACTCCCTGGTTGCTTGGGTATATATCCACACACTCCGAGAGAAGGAGAGAACTTTATATCAACCTGACTAACTTATTCTTTGTCCAAAATGTATGTAAGAAAATCAAGCAACGAGTACTAGTCACAATTTCTGGGAGAGCAATGTTTGGTAGAAAATCATTTAAAAGAGCTCAAAATAGTTAAATTGAACCGTGGAAATTATTTAATGACTGTTAAAATAGAGAGAGAGAGAGAGAGAGAGAGAGAATGATTATTTGCTTGCAGAAACATTTTTGAAGCAAAGCAAATCAAAATGTACTTGTGTATGCAAAACTGATGTCGAAGAACAAGAGGGTTTGATTTTTTAGAAAGATATATATAAAGGAGTTCTCTCGCAAGTCTGACCATTCAACTTATTAGCAGAGAACATCTCTATTAGTGGCACAGGTATCAATGAAAGTACATTAATGGCAAACCTGTCCACTAATTGACAGAAACACAATCAGAATAGAACGAAAAAGAACCTGTTGCTTCTAATAGGAATAGGAGGTGGTGGCGGTCTGACTTGGGTCATACAAGAATCTTGCAAGCCAACTATTTCCTCATCTTCGGCAGGAGATTGAGAAGATGGAACTGCCAAAATGAAGCGCATAAAGGATTATAAACATTTCTCAGCAGTCAGAAAAAGATTTCACAAATACAAAACACCTGCATGATGTAAAATTCTACCAGCTGCAGGGCTGTCTTCACCATCTTCCACAGTGGTATCAGCATTAGAGGTACTTAATTCATGTCTTTTCTGCATTCTTTCCTCATCATCCTGAAGTTCCTGCTGCCGTATTCTAATCTTTGCTTCTATAACACGCTGTTCTTCCTGGGAAATTTCAATAAATGTTGTTTAATCATAGGTTTCAATTGGGATAGGAGCTTTAGATACCCCTTAGTTCCAATAAATAACAATACCAAATATGACATTATCGAATCTTACAATTTGCTCCAAGCTCTTCTCTTCTTTTGATTTCACACCTCTATACTCCACAGCATAATTTGAGGTTTTGCAAAAAGGACATCTCCTCAAGTTAAGATATACAAGCATGCCAGTGGTGAAGTAAAGCTTTAAAGTAAACTAAAAAAGCATATTATATATATGGAGGTATGACATGCATGGTGAAGGATACTGTGTAGGCCGGGTAGAATTTGGAACTTTCATCTGTAGAAAACACTCTGGAAAAAGAAGGGACATTTATCAGACTAAATGAAATTCATATCATAAATCATTTGTGAAATTTATCCCACTGTACCTGTACAAATGCTTTTCATGCAACATCTTGATCGATTGAGACTCGGATAATACTGAAAGGCAGGAGGAAAGAAAAGAAAAGAAGAGGTTACAACATCCAAAAATACAGATGAACTATAACATTTCAATTTGTTATCTAAAAAAATATGGAAAATGAAAGAGATTTAACAAAGGAACTCACAACATAAGAAATAGTGAAATAAAAAAACGATTAAATTCCTGTAACCGTTCCAAGAAAAAGAGAGCGAGAGCGTGTTGTTAAACTTTCTATAGCTATGTAGACAATTAATATTTTAATCCACCAGAGCCAGACGGAAAAAATGAATGAGACAAAGCCATCCAGATATAGGGAAAAAGGAAAAAGAGCCTTTAAAACCCAAGAGTGATGACAAACCAGAAAGCATATAGGGCATTCTTCAAGATCAGAGGCAGATTCTTCATCTCCAGGATAACATGGCGCAAGCTTTGATTCAAGTATGAGTTTCCTAAGTTTCTTATGATCCACTTCTTTATGGTTGTAAAGCCCCTGGGGCCTTGTGTACTTCTCATCAACCATTTGTCTCCTCCTTCCAAGCTTATTACCCATGTAATAAGAATTTATTTGAATTCAATTATTGTTCAAGTTCTTGAGCGGAAATAAGCTGACAGCAGCATCAGCAAAAACTCTCTAACGATTACTTCTATAAACAAGGAACCGCATGAGTTATACTAGTTCCTTGTTTTAACATGTAATAACTTGAAATTATAAACTATCCTCATGATATAATACACTAGCCATCTGATACTTTTCTGTGCCGTTCCGTGATATCCGTGGCAAATTGAAATGGTCACAATCCTGCATAACATGAAAGCAAAAGAATCACAAAACCTGAGAACCAGATTCTTATTTATTTATTTACTATTATTATTATTAAAGAAGAAGAAAAATCAAGAATTTGCAATCCAATTATCCAAATTTATCCCTAAGGTTATAAGGTTGGAGAATTATGGTCAGAGTCCTGTACCTGTTTTACCATAGTACCACCAGTTGAAGAAACATATGCATCTCTGGGTTTGAACGCTCAACCGAACAAAATCAAGCCCTAAGAAAGAAAAAGAAAATAAGCTTCACCACATAATAAAGAACAGAACAAAAACCAGACAAATTCATAATGTTAAGAACCCTAATTTTTCTTCCCTACAAGTAATGTCAAACAACAATCAGTATCCAAAACGATGCCAGAAACAAAGAAACAAAAAGAACATGCTGCAAAAATCCATTGAAACAAAGGAATTCACTAATAAGCAATGCCACATAGCTCGAAGATGGAAATCAAAATCTGGGACGAACCCTAAGTTCTTCGCACAGAAGCATTGTGAGCTAAAATCCACCACAACTTTAAGAGGCGAAGACCAATTCCGATCGAAAGAGAAAGACAAACAAGAAAAACAACCCGACCCAGTTCACTACACGCACTTCCCTACAAATTATCAACAAGTAGTTGCAGAAAACCAGCAAAATAAGAGACCCAACAGCAGCAACAACAACAGAATTCGAAAAGAAAGAACACTCAAACAAGAAAAGAAGAAATGAACAGGTATTGAGTGTTTCTTTAGACACAGAAAAGACGAATCAAAGACAAGAAAGAAGAAGAACGAGAAGAGGGAATTGGAATTGGAATGGAACCCACCTGGGAATTGGAAAAGAGAGAGTAAAGAAGACAAAATGCGGAGTGGAGATAGAGAGATAGCCTGCGTAAGAGAAGAGAATGAAGACAGAAAGATTTGGTTTGCTACCAAGAAGAGGAACACGATCAGAAGGTTCTTCTCTGAGAGCGCGCGAGAGAAAGAGAAAGAGAGAGAGAAAGAGACTAAAATGGGTTTTCTTCTGTCTTAATAAGCTTCCGCTTTTGCAAATTCGTACAACGAGAAGAAGCAAAAAATGGGGAAATTGGATAAAATTAAATACAAAAAAAGAAAAGAGAAAAAATGGGTTTGTTTTATTTTGGATTTGATGTTCGAAATCTGATAGGGAAAATTTAATATTGATGGAAAAAATTGAGGAGAATTGGATGAGGATTGAATGAAGCAAAGAACGGGCGGTGGAGTGACAAAGCAAGAAAAGAATAATCTCTTAAGTTCATTCACCATCCCATCATACATACATTCATACATACATATATTACATCATCATCATCATGAACATCATCATCTTATAAAGCCGAAAGGAGGAGCTGAGTCATCCGACCGTCTTTCTTTGCTTCACGCGCTTCTCTTTGCCGTGTCCTGCACTTTCTCTTGCTCATTCCCATTTTTGGCGTCGATAGATTATCATATTAATTTCCGTTTAAACAAAGTTTAACATTTTTCTTAAATTAATAAATAAGCATTTTACGTTACTTAAAGAAATTAATTTGTTTATTTATTTATATTATTTTTACATTAACATTTTGTTTCTTATTTTGTATGTTTCATAGATCTATTTACAATATTATTGAAGTATCAATCCACCACCCCTTAATGTTGATAGTGAATCTATGAAAATGTAGAAAAATTGATGAACATGTCACTTGTTGGTGAAAATTTAATATCACACGTTCATCAATTACCTAATTAAAGGTTTGATATTAGCATTAAGAGACAAATTGATATTTCTACTATATTGGGAGTCAAACACTCTATACCGTTCCAAATTATTGTCATACTCATTCTAAAGTGAAGGTAATTTTTAAAGATTCACAATATAGAAAAAAAAAATGTGTGTATTTTTCAAATAAATAATAACGCTTAATGGTATATTTGGTTTAATTGATAGAAAAATAAAAGTTTTAGGTCATTTATTGACTATGATAAATTGTCATAAAAAAATGTTACCATGACACGTAATAAATATCAATGAATGTTTCTTGTTGATTGAATTAAAAAGTCATAAAATATTCAATAATGATAGATTGTAGATGTATCATTGATGTATTTTTCTTGATAGTAGATTCAAGGATTGAAAAAAAATAAAGAAATGTATTTGTGATATTTTGTTAGAGACGGGAAAATCTGTTTTTGTTAGTATATTTGATTATTGTAATTTTTTTGGTAGAATGTTGATATACAATATATATGTATTAGTGATCGAAAAGTTTGTGATTCAAATCTCTTATATTATTGATGTTATATTTATTAAATTTTTTTATTCATACATAATCAATGTCATTATCCATATATATAATTGATGATTAAAAATAGTAAATAATCTAAAAATCTCCGTTTTTTATACATAATTAAAAAAAGTAACTGAATTCTCTTATTAGATAAATTCTACCTTCCGACTGTAAATTAATATTTCAGTGGATGTTTAGCCTCAACTTGTCTTGTGGAGTAGAGGTCAACTCAATGTTTTGGTCTCCCGTTGTATTAGTTGAATTTTTCAATTATTATACCACATATTTAGTTATAGTAAAACTTAAAGGGTATTCGTGGGTTGAGTTGAATTGGGTTGAAGAATTTTTTAGACTCAATCTAATTGTTCGAGTTGTAAATTTCTTAAATTTAAATAACCTTTATTAAAAAAATGAACTTGATCCAACCCAACCATAAATATTTGGGTTAGATTGGGTTGGTTCGGGTTACTCGTGTTATTTATTAAAATTTTTATTTTAAAAATAAGTAAAATGTTAATATGTAAAAATTTAATTTAATTATTTTCATTTATCCAATTAAGAATAAAACTCAATTTCAATTTTTATTTAATGAAAAATTTCTTTCCAAAGTGTTAAAAAAAACTATTTTAAAAGTTGTTGGAGAATAAGTTATCCCTTCGAAATTAAATAAAATTAAAATAAATATATGTATATATAATTGTATAAGTAAAAATATATATATATATTTTAAAGTTAATATATAATAAGTTTGAGTTATTTTAAGTGACCTATGAACCAATCCCATCTATAAAATTTTCATTTATTTGAACTCAATCTAAACTATTGGGTTAGCTTGATCGATTTTTCTAGGTAATCAATTTTTGTTAAGACCCCTAGTAAAACTATTTGAAAATCAACATTGTTTACGAAGTAAACTATTTTGTAATCATCTTCTCTCCTCATTTGTAACTCAGACTAAGTTGGTATGCCTAAAATAGTATGCATCCCAAATATGAGTGAAAGTCAATTCGATAGTATGCATCCATAAATATGAATGAAAATCAGTTCGGTTTTGTCGCTTTTAGGGCCAACCAAAAATCAAATCAAATCAATTAATTTTGTAGAAAAGGATCCATACTGATGTCCAATAAAGAAAAAAAACTAATTGATTGGTTTTTATTCAATTTTATTTATTATTGGGTTGGTTCTCGATTTTTTGCATTTTCTTTTTTCCTTTCATTCTTTTAATTAGCTCTTACTGTTATTTTCATATTAAAATTAGACCTATTTCTTTTTTCATAGATAAAAATTTGAGTCTTTTTAAATATTAAAAAAAAGATTTAAAAATATTTATACTTTATAGTAAATAGTTCCAAAAGTACAAGCACTTGTTAAACTTTTTGCTATAAAGTGTAAATATTTTTTAGGATTTTTCAATATATAAGAAACTTTCCATTTTTATTTTTTCTAGGCATACTTCTAAATAACAAACATTAATATTCTCCATAATAATTTCTCTTTTTTTAAACAACAAATATGCATGTACCATAATAATTAAAATACTAAGGATGCGTTTAGAGCAAGGAATTAGATATTATAGTCGCAATTATTATAGTTAAGTTATAATAGTTTGTGTTAAGGATGCAGATTATTTTAGTTCGGATTATAATAGTATGTGTTTGAAGTGTAAAGTATTTTAGTTTAAGAATGAAATAGTAAACACCATAACACAAAGAATAAAAATAATAATGAATGTAAAATAGTAAAAATTGTAGCAAATAGTAAATGTTGTAGTAAATGAAAGTTTTGAAATAGTATTGACTATAGCTAATTAATGGTTTTGAAATAGTATTTACTATAATAATAGGTGATTATTATAATCTCATGATAGTTTTTGCCCAAACATCCTCTAAGAGATAACTAATGTTAGAGTTTTCCTAAGGATATACATACCTTTGGTTTGATTTAGTTTTGATTGGTTTTTTTAACCAATAACCAATCCAAATCAATACTACTTTTTTGTTTTATCCGAATACAAATCAAAATGTTTTATACTAAAGAACCAAACCAAGTGAATCAGTTTGAATCGGTTCGATTTTCGATTTTTTTGTTGCACCCCCAATTTTAAACGTAAGCTATTGTAATTCACATGTTAATGAATATGAAAATAACCAACTCAACATTCCACGTTCCGTAAAAAATAGGATGATTCGATTTCTCATATTACTTCAAAATAAAAAGATCAAAAAGTCCTTTTTGTCCCCACTTCTCCCCGTTGACCCTCGTATGACTTGACTTAATATTGGTATTGGACCAATATTTGAGAGAGTATAATACACGCGGGTTTGTAAATTAAGTGAAGCGTATTATTATTATTATTAATCATAAATCAAAGATAAAGAGGGGAAAGTGGGGCCCACAAAATGGTTGACGTTTTGTTAAGATGTGTATCATACCGTTAAAATTTGTTGACCAGAATTCCCAGATTTTCTGACTCGTGTCCCTTTTTCCTATATGAAATTACCGTACTAGACATTTATTATTATTATTATTTTTAGTGTTGTTATTTTTAATTTTTTAAATTAATTTTGTTTATTTATGTCAAAGTCGGTCCAACGATTCATATACAACCAAATCACGTGATCATATCCTCTTCACTATATTCTTTTTTTTCTTATAAGCTCTTCAGTATACTCTATTATAGTATATATATATAGATATATATTAGTTTGTCATGCTTATTTATTTATTTATTTATTATTATTATTATTATTATTATTATTAATTCAACTCCATATGGCGTATTGATGCCAAAATTTAGATAAAAAAAATGTCCATAGCCTTACCTAATACTAGTAATAAGTAAATTTATCTGAACTATGAAGAGGTGAAGAGTATGGTTTGTAAAAGAGAAAACCTGCATATGGTAGTGTGCTTGCTGCACACACTATGCTGCTTAAGTTGTAGAGATGAAATAATACGGAAGCTACGAAATTTAAGAGTAGGATTCTAATTATCTCAAATGAATTTATAATGATGTATTAATAAAAGTGGTTGACGACCTATGTTATTCTTATAGGGTTTTAGAGTCATTTTAGGATAATCCTACAACTTATTAGGGTGAGGGGCGTATTTTTGTTTTGTGTTTGACTAGGGTCAGTCGAGGCAAGCATCTTTCCCTAGATCCATTTTGGTTCTAGGGTGATGCTTTAGGCTGGGCATGTGCTGGATATACCCTATTAGCTATTTTGTTAGGCTCGGTCTTGAAATTAGTTGAAGTCGAGTATGTTAATTTTGGCTTTGACGTGAACTAACTCTCTCCCCTAGCTCATTTTGAGCCCATGGTGCTTTTTTTTTTCCCGAAACCTTGTTATTGTCTTGCTTCTTTTTTTCATTTGATGTTGGTTATATCATTCAGTCCAAAATCACTCATAAACATTACATGAATCGAGGTTTTAAATTTTTGAATTATTGGTTGATGATATATGTCTAAACTAGTTGAATTGTATTCATATTGACTATTACAATCAAACTGACCATAGTAGTAATAATAGCTATAACATATGTTGTTTTCATTAAATAAATAGTTTAAGTTTCATTTTATCAAACCATATTAACAAAATAATCATTTTTGGCTGTAGTTACTTTTTTTTTTTTTTTTGGCAATATGTTACAATTTTTACTAGTTAATATATGTTCGTATTTGGAACCAAGTCATTAGCCATATTGTTTAAACAATTTATAACAAATTAAAGTTCATAGCTAATCTAATTAGCTGAATTTTTTTTAAATTACCAATATATATAGAGTCTAAAATTGAACAAATTTATAAATGTAGGGACTAAAAGTTTATATTTTGTAAATGTCAGTGTCAAAATAGAACTATCATAAAAAAGAGATTTAATCTTTCTAAAGTTTAACAGAGCTTGGTTTGAATTGTTCAATTGAACGTGGTAAAATACATGTTTAACACTAAAAAACCACATCTTAAAAAGAAATACTTTTAATTATTGCATTTAATTTGTATTTCTTTGTTCAATTTCAACGCTGTGTTTTAGACTTTTAATTGAGACCTACTTAAAAAGAAAAAAAAATGCATCGTATGACATTCAAAACAATAGGGAAAATTATAGGTATGTAGGATTTATCTTTTATTTGGTGTGGAAATTACCATATAACTGCATGTTTGAGGGAGTGGTTATAAAATTGTTGAAATTATTTTTGTTTAGGCATAAAATCACGAAATACATCTTTGATCATTCAAATTAAATTTATATTTTCTAAATCACAAAATAAATTCAATATTTATTTTTATATTTTTAAATACAAATTTCATATCATCAAAATTAGCTTTGAATAATAAAAAACATGTTTTAAAATAATTTTCGAAATAAAGAAATTTAGTATTGATATCACTCTAACTGATAATGGCCCATGTCAAAGTCAGTTCAACAATCCAAAAACAGCTAAACATTTGATAGAACTCCCAAAGGAAAATTTTATTTAGATTTTTTTTATTCTTGTTATTTTCTGTTTGTTTCTCGAAAAAATATGGTGTATGAAATGTTGGATGTTTGGTTCACCTACTTTAATTATCATGGAATAATCAATATTTTAGGTATTTGTGTGTGCTTAATGCCATTGCCTAATTAAACCTAATCATAATAATGTTGGTTTTTTATGTTCTTATAACCCATTATTTTAAAACTAATCTTGTTTGTATTCTTTGATGAGATGGTGTTAGCTATTTTGTAGATGTATGGTTTAAATGGTAAATTTGAAGTCATATTTAATTCAACTATAGTTGATATATTTATTTGGTCTTTGTTTTAATTAACTAATATGGTCGGTCGCTAATTCCATACCAAATCTCCTTTTTATCTCTTAAATTAATATACTTCAATATGGATGAGAGTAAATGTTTCCATTAAACGAGATTCAATTAGCATATTATTATTAATTTTCTTTTCAAAATTGTTTCTTCGAAAATAATATTTGTAAGAAAATGTGATTCTTTCTAAAATTGTCAAACTTCACTTTTATTCCAAGGAATATGACATACCAAAAACAAAATCAAAAGAAAAGTAAGGGGAAGTTACTTTCAAACTTATAATAGTTACTCATGTTTTTTTTTTTTTCCTTTTTAAATATACTTAATTTTTTATAAACAAAAATATTTTTATATGAATGACCATTTCATTTAATGCTAGTTATGGTTTTAAAATTGATTTTTTTTTTCTCAAAGATATTGGATTAAACAGTAGGGTGAGAGAATCAAACTTCTAACTTCGAAGTTGGTCATACAAGTACTATATCAGTTGAGCTGAGCTCATTTTGACAACTGATGTATATCAAATGTTAATATGTAGTCATCACATCTAAAAATATAATCATTATCCATAAAAATCATTTATCTGATACGTATAGGAAATACGGTAAATTAACTACTTAAATTTATCCAAGTCTACGACACTATACTATTGGATGAATCGTGAACTACCTAGGATAATTAACATGTTTATTGATTTTGTTTCTAGTTATTAATTAAAAATAAGAGTTTAATTGTTTTAATTTCTCAAAAAAGAAAAGAAAAGTGCCATATGTTGTTTTGACGTTCTTTTCTTCCTTTACTTAAATGCTTAACTTTGTTTGATCAAAATATGATTGGGTTAAAGTTCCACAAAACTCAAGCAAGGAATAAAAAAAATAACTTTTTATTGCAAATTTCAAACACAAATAAGTAGGAGGAGAAAGATAAATCTTTTTGGTACTATTTAGGGTTTTGCCTCCACTTTTTGGGTCACAATCTAGAAAGCTATGGTAATCTTTCACACGATTCTCATTCTCATTAACTTAATATTACAAGAGAGAGAGTATTTATAATAACCTACATAAGCAAGAAACTATTAACACAATCCATGTTGGATCCTGGGAGGAGACTTGAATGTTTATCATTGGTCTAAAGAAACTACATCTACTCGTCCTACTATTAGAACTATGAGAAAAATTTAATAACTGGATCAGAGGTGCTAATCTCATTGAGCCTTCCCATCATAATGGAATATATACATAGACTAATTTGAGAAGTTCCCCAACTATGTCCAAACTTGACCGGTTCCTTCACTCATTGGATTCGGAGTTGGGGACCCCGCCCCTTTAAATGCAATAACAGGTGGTTATCTCATGAAAACTTCAAACCGAAAAAATAAAAAGAGTCTAGCCAAGTTATCAGAAACGTGGACACCCTCGATTTGCATTCACGAGAAGACTGACATCTCTAGCATTTCATTGTAAAGCCTGGAACCTCAAAGTCTTTAACAAGAAGCAGGAACAAGCTGCTGAACTTGAAAAACAAATCTTTGATATTGACGTGTTAGAAGAAAATGGGCAGACTACTGAAACCGATTCCAATACATGAATTGTCTTAAAAGCTTATTCAACGTTATCACTGAAGCAAGAAAGTGGAGACAACTTTGTAAGTATAATTGCTTACATGAAAGTGACGAGAATTCTTTTTTTTCCCATACATCTTGTAAGGCTAGAAGACACTTTAATTTTATCTCAAAAGTCTACAATATAAATGGGAAAATTTGCTATACTGATTCCACTATAAAAAGGTTTTCATCAATGATCTTTGGTCAGTTACGCAATCCTGATCAATGGTAAACGGCGAGGCTTTATACAAGCTACAAGGGAAATCTGACAAGGTGATCCTTTTTCTCCCTTTCTTTTTGTTATTGCGATGAGATTATTTGTCTATACTTATTTCTGATGCTCAAAGAAAACATTTGATCAAAGGTTTCACTTCGTCAAATGGGGAGTTGCATATATCCCATTTGCTTTTCACATATGACATACAATTATTTTTGGTGGCTGATAATACTAAGCTGAAAAATCTTTTCTATATCATTAAAGCTTTTGAACATGCACCTGGTTTAAAGATCAGCCTACAAAAGTCAATCATTCTGGGTGTGAATGTTGAACAATCTACCTTAATACAAGCAGAATCTATATGGGGATTTCGATCTTCTAATCTCCTTATCAATTATTTTGGAATGTCATTGGGTGATAATCCCAAATCCACGACGTTTTGGAACCCGGTTACTGAAAAAGTTGAGAAAAAATTGGCATCTTGGAATTATTCATATATCTCCAAAGACGGTCGTTTAACATTGATACAGGTTGTGGTGAGTAATTTGCCAGCTTATTTACTTTCTTGGTATAAAGCACCCGTATTTGTTTACGAAGCCATCAAAAGACATATGCGTGACTTCTTATGGGAATGAGTTAAAAAAAATGGGGGATCTCATTTAGTTCGTTGGGATATTGTTCCTCTTCCCAAAGACAAAGGCGGTCTTGGCATAGACTAACTGAGGATCACCAATTAATCTCTTTTAAGCAAATGGATTTGGAGATATCTGACAGAGAGGAAGAGCCTTTGGAGAATCCTTATTGATAGTAAATATAAATTCGAGCTTCCTGGTAAGATTCCAACCGTTGCAATTTTAGTAGCGCAAAAGCTCCTTGGTTTCATATTTCTAAATATCATGAGGCTATCCTTGACAACATCAAATGGGTTGTTTCAAATGAGGCTAATACTTTATTTTGGCATCACAATTGGACAGTTAATGGCAGTCTTTCCTCCTAGTTTCTCTCTTGTATGCTCTATCAAGCAATGTTAAAGACACATGGTCTGTCCTCGACGCCACTTGGTTTTTTTACCCCAAGCGACCACTGCTTCATAGAGAAGTTGAGACATGGAATTCGATCTCTTCCAACTGGCCTTTTGACAAGGATGATACATTATCCTCATCAGCAACATGGAGCTGACGTTGCAGCCACCGTGGCATCTCTCTCTCCCCAACCAATTCTGGTACAACGGCCGTCTGCACCTTCACCTACAAAACAAAAGGATAGAATTTGTTTATAATTGATTCCCTGCCTTGTCATTTTATATACCCACTGTTGTATAAATATGAAATATATTTCTTGTAAAAAACATATAGAGAAGAAGAAGGAAAAATATATACTGATATAGAAAAGAAAAGGGAAGAAGAAAATCTCTCCCTTGTTTCATCAGTCGTCTGCTATCAATCTTCTTCTTTGCCATCTTTTAGCTTTCTGACCTGGTATCAGAGCTTTTCGACTTCCAACAACTAAAAACAATCTAAAATGGCGAATCTACCAGCTACTTCATCGCCTACCATCCTTGGAGCTATCAGCAATGGCAACATCACAGGTCCACCATTAAATCAATTACTCAATCAGGTGACATCCATCAAAATGGATAGGTCAAACTTCCTACTCTTGCAAAATCTTGCCTAGTCAACACTCAGAAGCTACCGATTGGAAGGTTTCCTAACCGGAGAAAATCCTTGCCCCAGTCGATTCATCATCAGACAGACTAATGAACATTCCGGTGAAAGCTCGAGTGCCGATCCAAGTCCTGCAATAATGACAGATGCTGAGCTGCAACCAAATCCAGCTTATGATGCCTGGATAGCCGTCGATCAATTACTTTTAGGATGGCTCTACAATTCAATGAATCAAGAGATTGCTACATAAGTAATGGGACACCAAACTGCCAAGGAACTATGGGAAGCTGTCAAAGAACTAGTTGGAGTTCAATCAAGGGCTGAAACTGATTACCTTAAGAGGATGTTCCAACAGACTCGCAAAGGAGCTTTGAAGATGAGTGAGTACCTTACCTTAATGAAAAAGTATACTGATGGTTTTGCTCTTGCAGGTTCACCGATGTCACCTCTTGACCTCATATCTCAAGTGCTGTCTGGACTTGATGAGGAATATAATCCGATGGTAGTAGCAGTGCAAAGTAAAGGGACAACTCGGTGATCTGATCTTCAGTCTGATTTGTTGTCCTATGAGAAGAAACTCGAGTACCAACTTGCAATCAAAACTTGTATCACTGGAATGGCAAACGTCTCCCTCTTTCCCAACTCACCCTCAGTCAATGTCGTGCAAAACAATCCCAACACTTTACCAAATACCTATCGAAATCCCTATGGAAACAACCAGCCCTCAAACTATAGAGGCAGAGGAGGTCGAAACAGGGAACGTGGCCGATGGAACAGTGCTTCGACAACCAGGCCTACTTGCCAAACTTATGGGAAAATTGGTCATACTACCGACATCTTCTACTTTAAGTATAATAAGAGTTCAACAACCCTCGACAGACACACACTCGAGCTAAATCTACTCAGTTCCCATCAAGCAGAAATCAAGAACAGAACACTTCTGCCTTACTTGCTCACTTGACGGTTTCCTCCCCTGAAACAGTAGCTGATCCCAACTGGTATGTCGATAGCGACGCCTCAACTCATGTAACCAGTAACCCCACCTTCCTCCAATCCTCCACCAACTACACAGGTACTGATAAAGTTATTGTTGGTAATGGTACTCCCCTCACTATATCTCGGTCTGGACACTAAAATCTGCTTACTAAGAATGGTATCTTGTCCTCACTAAATATACTCTATGTGCCTGATATTGCTAAAAATCTAGTAAGTGTATCCAAACTAGCCAAAGATAATAACATTGTGGTTGAATTTCATGCTAATTTCTGTGTGGTTAAGGACAAGGAATCGGGGGTAGCACTTCTGAACGCCCGGCTTAAAGATGGACTCTACCAATTGAACACTGTCAACCAGTTGATAAATAATGCACCCTCTACCTCAGGATCCTCAGGTGCTCGCTTGACTACTTGGTCCAATCCGACCTTTCCTCACTTTGCATTTGCAACCAGCACAACTATCTCCAAGTTACTTTTCCACAAGTGGCTAGGCCATCCATCCCCTAGAATTTTGTCCAAACTAATTAGTGAATGTAATCTGAAAAACATTGATAATGAGAAGTATTTTTGTGAAGCCTGTCGATTTGGAAAATCTCACAACTTGCCTTTTTCTGACTCTTTATCACGTGCAAAACAACCTTTTGATTTGGTTCATACTGATCTCTGGGGACCAGCTCCAATGTTATCAGCTGATGGCTATAGATATTATGTGATATTTGTCGAAGCTATATCCCTTAAAACAAAAGAGTGACACCGCTATTGCATTTCAAAACTTTCAGGCTCTAGTTCGTACTCAGTTTAACAAAACACTTTGCACTTTACAAATGGATGGAGAAGGTGAATATAAACCTATTTCTCACATGTGCAACCAACTGGGAATTCAGATAAGAATGTCCCATCCTTATACATCAGCTCAGAATGGCCATGCTGAGCGTAAACACAGGCACATTGTTGAGATAGGCTTAACACTTCTAGCACAAGCTAAGATGCCACTGCATCTGTGGTGGTACGCCTTTCAAACTGCTATCCTACTTATTAATGCTTTTCCTTCTCTTATTCTTCAGGACATCAGCCCGCTGGAAGCATTACTTGGCAGCAAATTGGTCCTGTCATCCATCAGGGTCTTTGGCTGCGCTTGCTACCCTCATCTCCGACCCTATCAGTCTCACAAATTTGCTTTCCATAGTAGAAAATGTGTCTACCTTGGCCCCTCACCGATGCACAAAGGCTACTGCTGCCTCACTAATGATGGAAAAGTAATCATCTCTCGTCATGTGATATTCAATGAAGATGAATTTCCCTTTCAAACCGGCTTTGCCAACGTTCAGTCCTCAAGTCCCTCCACCTCAGCTCCCCCAATCACCACTTGGTTTCCTCAACCTTCTGTACATCTTCCCTCAACCTACCAGTCACCTATCACCAACTCTTCTGATCCATCTCAGCCTCAACATAACTTACCTGATCCATTGTTGACTCCAACCACCCCACAATTCAGTCCTCAGTTACCTCTTTCAGACTCTCCTCCGATATTATCACCTCAGCCTTCACATTCTTCTCCTAGCCCTACTACAACCTCACCTCAGACCAATCCCTCACCACCTTCCCCATCACGACACCTACCACTTCCTGTTCAACCCTTAATAGGTACTCACCCAATGATCACTAGAGGGAAGGCTGGTGTCTTCAAGCCAAAAGCCTGGATTGCTGAGCTAATCACTGACCTTGCTCAAATTGAACCATGTTCTGTCTCTCAAGCTCTATCAGTTCCACAATAGAGAGCATTGATGGTTGAAGAACTTGATGCCCTACAGTGCACCAACACTTGGACACTAGTCCACCTATCTTTGCTCACACTGTTGTTGGATGCAAATGGGTTTACCGTTTAAAACGAGATGCACACGGGTCTATTCAGAGGTACAAAGCACGCCTTGTTGCCAAGGGCTTTCACCAACACCCTGACTTTGATTACTTCGACATTTTCAACCCTGTTGTCAAGGCTTCCACCATCAGAATTGTTCTCACACTGGCAGTATCCAACCATTAGCCACTTCACTGAAGAAGACTGTTTACATGTCTCAACCTCCTAGCTTTGAAAGTGCAACTCATCCCCACTACATCTATAGAACTCAAAGCCTTCCTTTGTCGATCTGGATTCAAAGTAAGTTCACTTGATACCTCTCTTTACTACATGCACACATCATCCACCATTACCATTCTCCTTGTCTATGTGGATGATCTGATACTTACGAGAAGTGATCCTGCCTACATTGATCATCTTGTGTCAAATTTTAATAAACAATTCTCCCTTAAAGACCTAGGCAAGCTTAGTCAATTCCTTGGTGTTCAAATAAACTACACGTCCTCTGGTCTTCATCTCCATCAGGCTCAATTTATCACTGATCTGTTAACCAAGCTCAATCTTCAACATATGAAACCCTATCCAACTCTTGCTGTCCCTGGCACCCTACTGTCACTCAACATAGGCACACCCTTAACTGATCCCTTTCTCTATCGAAGCACAGTTGGTGCTCTTCAGTATCTCACCAGTACCCGACCAGACATATCTTTTATTATCAACAAGCTAATTCAATTTCTCCAAGCTCCCACTGATGTGCATTAGTCAACTATTAAACGAGTTCTCTGATACCTAGCTAGAACTATTCAGTTTGGTCTGACCATCAATCCTGATCCACATTTTAACATCACAACCTATTCTGATGTTGATTGGGCTTCAAGCCTTGATGATCGAAAGTCCACAGCAGCCTACTGCATTTACCTTGGTTCCATTCTCATCTCTTAGTCCTCTAAGAAACAAGCAACTGTGGCATGCTCAGGCACAGAATCAGAGTACAGAGCCCTTGCTCATGCTGCCACTGAGATAATATGGGTGCGAAACCTACTCATTGAAATCGGCTTCTCTCCAATTGGCATCCCTGTTCTTTGATGTGATAATATGGGTGCAGGTGCCCTGGTTGCAAATCCAATCTTCCATGCTCATACTAAGCATATCGAAATTGATGTGCATTTCATTTGGGATCTTGTTCTTCGTGACCAACTCTATGTTCGATATGTTCCTTCTACAGAGCAACTTGCTGACTGCCTCACCAAAGCTCTTCCACTTGACACCTTTTCATATCTTCGTAGCAAGCTCGGTCTAACAGAGTTAACCCCTCACTTGAGAGGGGATGACAAGGATGATACATTATCCTCATCAGCAGGTGACAACAAGCCACATGGAGCTGACGTTGCAGCCACCGTGGCATCTCTCTCTCCTCAACCAATTCTGGTACAACGGTCGTTTGCACCTTCACCTGCAAAACAAAAGGACAGAATTTGTTTATAATTGATTCCCTACCTTGTCGTTTTATATACACACTGTTGGATAAATATGAAATATATTTATTGTACAAAACATATAGAGAAGAAGAAGGAAAAATATATACTGATATAGAAAAGAAAAGGGAAGAAGAAAATCTCTCCCTTGTTTCATCAGTCGTCTGCTATCAATCTTCTTCTTTGCCCTCTTTTAGCTTTCTGACCTCTTCTCCTAATTCTGAAGTGAAGGACGATAGTATTTGTTGGTACTTGACTACCAATGGTATTTTTTTGTAAAATCTTACAAAAACATCCTTGTTGTTGCTCAGTCAAATCCTCAAATATCGTTTGTGGGTTTACTTTGGTCTACTTCTCTCTAAAAAAAAAAAAAATAAATAAATACAAATTCTTCATTTGGAATTTGCTTCACAGGAGTATCAACACCATGGATAAATGTCAACTCCGGTTTCCTCAGCTCAATCTCAATCCCAGTTGGTGTGTTCTTTGTAAGAATCACAGGGAATCTTTAGATCACCTGTATACACATTGTCCCTATACAAAATCCATATGGACATACCACATTACTGGTGATCTCACATGTGTCTCTATGGACTCTATATTGCTTCATATCACTAGTCTCCCCCAAAGCTCCACTAAAAGTATTATTGAATGCAACCTCACTGTCGCTACTTTATAGCATATTTTGCTTGAAAGGTACAACAGAACATTCAACAATGCTGAAAAATCTGCTACTCACTTGTGGGGAGACATATTATATATGGTGGCCTCTTTGTGTTTTAAATCTAAGATATTTTGACGATATCTAGGGATCAAATCTCGTAGAGGAAGCGTTTTGTTAGAACACCTTGCATCCCACAATTCGATTTTTACGATAAACAAAAATATTATACTAAATAGAATGAATAAACATGTAAACTAGCACGTTATTGGGGAAAGGGTTAGAACGATTCTTACTTTTGTAGATTCCCTAAGTTCCACGAACAATCCCTTTCAAGGTTCCAACGAGCAGATCTCCAAACGGTCTTGATCACGAACAACTCCTTGAGCAATTTCGAATACTACCACGAGAGTTACCTCGTTATCTAGGGTTCCAATAGAGGGGATAGGTGGTATTTAACTATTAGGAGAGGGAGAAGAGAATAAGGTTTTGGAGAGTAGAAAGACTAGAAAATTTTGCACAATAACACTAGGGAGTTGTGTATTGTTAGAGTTTCTCTGCAATGAGAATTGTGTATTCAGTGCATTACCAAAGGATCATGGAGAGGTCTTTATATAGAGAAGGGTCAAACCCTTTCCTAATATATTTTCTTTTTCTATAATTGATTAAATAACATTTATTTAATAATTAGCCCATTTAATTAAATAATATTTATTTAATTAATTAGCCCAATTAAATAACACTTATTTAATTTGTACTATTAAAGAACACTTATTTAATTTTTGATTTGCACAATAATTAAATAACTACTTATACATTAAACCCAATTTAATTTATACATTTAATTATCATATATATACCATGTATATGTGCAAAACCTCTATATTAATTAATTCTCTGTGAATCTAATTCACTTGGATTAATTAATTTGAATCTTATTCAAATATTGCTCTCCAATTTAATTATAGATCATATCCATAATTAGTTATATATTAATTTCGTTAATATATAGTTTCCTTAAATTAATTTGAACAATTCAAATTATCCCTCCTCTAGTGAGCTAATGAGAGGACCTAGTGGATCTATAGATTAGAAGCTCCAACAATATGAGATTAATTGGTTAAACTTATTCACCAAGTTAATCAATATTTGTTAACTGTTGGTACACTCCACTAAAGACCCACAGCTGCATTCTTCTCATTACAAATATATTCCTGTGTCCACGAATATAGACCAATACATCAAGTTAGTCCTTCATGAGTGTTCGTAATTCCAATTGGATCAAACTACCGTTTTACCCTGGGGTTACCTTTGGCTCTTTAGGTACCAGTGCTTCTCTAATGAATAATTTGTTTATGGTCCAACCAATAAATAGAAACCCCTCTCGGGCCAATGAGAAAAGACCCTTTATTCAAGTCTCGAAGACACCACTTAAGGGAACAATCATCTACTTACCCTTAAGGAGGGAAGAAATGAATTCCATCTTGTATTATTATGTTCTCAACTCCCCACTCGGTCTTGTCTCTAAAATGATAGGCTTATTGGGCCGACGATCTGTCCACCTTCACCCATGCAAATCAAAGAACAATCCCTCGTGAAGAGTAGTTCATAATATACTCAAGATTAAGACTAAGTCGCTTAGGTCATCATATTGAAATAGGAACCTAGGGGTTGATGCCCTAAATCTCGTAAGGTTCTGTAGTTTGTAAACACTTGTATGAACAAACATTTTGTAATTTATAATATATAATATTTTATTCACTCCAGTCTATGAAATATGAGATATTTTAGTTGCATTAACCACAAACCATAAACCAATAAACTAAGATCCATGATTATTGTAACTTAAACATGTATGTGGAGACATACAAGTGGATTGTATTTTAAGTGATAACTTAAATGGTCTGTAGTATATGGATAAGGAAAGATACCTTATCCTGGTGATACTACAAGTGTGGCCTGCTTTGTAAGTGTTACAAATATTGTAGAGTGCTACAAATGATCTGATCCTGATCATTCATGTATTAGACATGCGAGTGGGGATATTCTATACAAAGGAGTTTGTATAAGACCGGACCACGAAATGTTTAGTTTCGTTATATAACGTCGTTCATAATTAAGACTTTCATTTCACTAGGATGACCATAGGTAACATGACCTTAATCCTAAGTGAGTTGTGAACTCCTACCTAGAAGAGCAGTCATTTGATTTGCATGGGTGAGAGTGGTCAGATCGCCGACTCAACAAGCCTACCATTTTGGGGATTCGTCTTATTGGGGAGCTGGGAACTCAACTACACAAGATGGAATTCACTCCTTCCCTGAAGTAAGGGTAAGTAGATAAATTGCTCCCTTAAAGGCTGATTCCGGGGCTTGAACAATGTGGCGTCACACTCTCTCTTAACCCGAGAGGGGTTTAGTCATAGTGGGACTATGATCTATTGTTCATTAGAGGAATCAGTGGTATGTAAGGAATTAGATGTAACTACAGGGGCAAAATGGTAATTTGGCCCAACTGTACTTACGAGCGATTTGTGAAGGGTCATCGTATTGTTGATTGATTATATCCAATAGACACAGAAATATATCTGTAGTGCGGAGAATGCAGCTGTCGGTCTTTAGTGGAGTGTCCGATAGTTAACGGATGGTAGATAATATGATTAAAGAGTTTAGTCAGTTATTCACGTACCGTTGGAGCTTCAAGCTACAGATCCATAAGGTCCCCTTGATGAATTCAAGTTGAGAATAATTTTTTGGGTTAGTTTGAAATGTTCAAATTAACAAGAGGGAATTTGATTATATATGATATATTTGATATAATGTATTTGATACATTATTGTTTGATTGGAGGAACTAGTACTTGAATATGATTCAAATATAAATTCTATGAATAAGATTCATAATTATTAAATTTAATATAAATTTGATTTATAGTAAATGACATAAAAAGAGAAAAAGAACTATGGTTTATATATTGTATATGATGCAATATGAAAACTGTAGGTTATAAATATAATATGATAAGTTAGTTATGGTATTTATTTATAATTTATTAATTATATGATAATTAAATTTCTTTTTCTCCACTAACTACCTTTAGTGGGTGGTTACACGGTTTTATGGCTAAGTGGGATAAAATGAAAAATGGTTTTTCTAATCATTCTACAACATGGGTTATCAGATTCATTTTCGAGTGACTAAAATAGGATTGAGTTTACCATACGATAGTACTCTTAACTAAACGATTGAACATCGATTCTATGCGATAGAATTCCATCTTGTATACGATAGTGCTACACATTACTCGATCGTCTCCTCCTCCTCTCTAACTCTTCCCTTAATAAAAAATAAGCCAGAGCCCACCACTCCTGGATTCTCATATGAGAATACCAAGGTAATCTAGTAGTTGTGTCCGAATCTATTCAAGGATTGAGTTGATACTCGTTACTGTTCCAGGGAGTTCCAGTTGCTTGTTGCATTCGTGACTGATCGAGGGATACACTTGAAGAAAGGTTCTTCAAAGTTATTGTTTTCTTGATCCTTTGTATTTAATTCTGAAGCATGTTGTTATTTATGTTTGATGCATAATCTGTTTAGTATGATTGTAAATGTTTGGGTTCTTTCACAATGGAGTTTGGGACGATCCGCTTCCGCTCAAAGGTCCTCTATATTTAGAGTTCTTTCACCTAACTAGTCAACGGTGTTACATCTAGTGATTACTATTTCGCAACCCAGTCTTATGCAAATTTATTGCATAGGATACCCCCACTCGCATGTCACCTACACGAACGCGTTGGATCATTACGTTTGTATCAAATACAAAGTGGGTTGTATCCATAGTGTTACCAGGATAAGGTACCCGGTTTTATCCCTATGTTATAGATCATTTAGGTTGTATCTTGAACATTGATCCTTGTATGTCTCTACATAAAATTCAAGACTCATAAGACAGCCTTGGATGTTAGTTTATTGGATTTAGGGTTATTAAGACAAATTAGACAACAATACAAGCAATAGCTTTTATTGAATTAACACATATAACTCTTTATTAATGACGGTCATTAATAACATTTATTATCTACGAGTTCTAGAGCATAAAACCCAACATGATATAGCTTCAATTGTTATTAATTGGAAGACTTCCCTCTAACCTCTCATCTATTATCTCTTTTGTTATACTGAACGTTATTGTACTCTCTTTTTGTGGCAATGAAGTTTCTTTCTATTGAGTTTGGGGCATGATGAGGGCACTTTGAATGTGTCAACCTAGTTGAGATATTCCTATGTGCCTCCTAATCCCTCCTCTCCCTTTAGTATTCTATTAAAAAAAAAACTATTAAGACAATATAACAAACTCAGTAACACATAAGGTTAGACCTCAAAAGATAAAAACGATTACATGTTAAAGGCACGGTAAGAATGTCACAAGTTGAAAATGCGTAAAAATGTATTGCAAACAAAGATCATCATGAACAACTTTTTCCCTGATAAAATGGAAATCAACCTCACTATACTTCGTACGCTTATGAAAAAAAAAGAGCTAATAGTAGAATTGTTATTGCACCAAATTTGAGGAGTAGCACCACAAATATGGAGATCTTTAAATAACCATTGCAACTAAAAGAGATTAGTGGTGGTAGTCGAAACAGTACGTACTTTACTTTTTTGCATTCCAAGAAAAAGGTTTTCTAACCAATAAATCGTATTATATATTTTTAAACAGTCAAAGTTCTAACATTAACAAATATTGTCACATCTATGATAAAAATATTGATGATATATGATGAAATATGATAAATGTTAAAAAAAGAAAAAACAGAAAAATGGACTGCAACAAAAATGTTTAAACATTAACAAAACAAGGAATAAATATCCCTTTGGAGGCATCCGAGATAACAAAAGAAGGAAGAAATGACATAGAAAGTTAAGGTCTCGTTCGGGTAACCATGTTAAAATATATAGCAACACTAATTAGTCTAAAAGGTTCTTGAAGTATCTACCATATAACACAAATATGTAAATTATATTTTTCTAGAACTACATTGTAGTATGAACAAATACCCCAAAGGAAAAAATCTAGAAATATTCTAGAACAATCTTAGGTTTAAGGAATTCTGGAATTCCTTTATATAAAAATAAATCAAGAAATATCTATATATTTAGAATCCAAGAATAATCTAGAGAGATAATTTTTCTTGGGCTCCAAAAATCTCATACTTATAAATAGGAGGTGAGCTCCATTTGTAAGCCAGATAAGCAAAGAGAGTCCGAAAGAAAGAAAAGCAAGAAACTTTGAGAGAAACTTTGAGTAAAAAGTGAGTAAGTTTTTCTTGAAAGAGTGAACAAGTATTCTCTCCAAAATTGTCCATCTTTGTAAGTTCTTAATAAAAGTTCATTTCTTCAAAAGAGATTATCTCTCTTCCTTTTGTGCCAATTTCTTGAACAAGAAGTATCCGAGTCAAGCTAGCATAGCTTGTTATGGTGGAGCTTTTGCAGATCAAGTACAGTATGGAATGTGAAGCTTGTTGTCTGGGACATAGCTACTTATGGAATGCATTCATCACTACAAGGTGATAGAAGACCTTCCAGTTGTTGAAGGAATCAAGAAGCTCAACACTTAGAACTAAAAAACATAGTTCATATGCATGAAGTCGTATCTCCAACATAAGACTTGTAGGATGTTGTGGGAGGCACTGAAGTCAATCCACCTGAGAATGTTGCCACTTTGAAGAAATGGAATATCAAGGTAGGTAAGGCCATGTTTGCAACTAAAACTACAGTTGATGAAGAAATGTTGGAGCACATCAATACAGCGGAGACACCTAAGAAAGCATGGGACACGTTTGCCTCACTTTTCTCAAAGAAAATGATGCAAGATTGCAGTTTCTAGAGAATGAGTGAGGAACCATAAATCTATCGAGACTTTTGATTCTGTCAAATATTTGTTCAGTTTCCTACTCTAATTCCGTATATTAAGGTAGTAATGGGTCGATCCTCAGAGGGCCGATCAATTTTTCTACTAAATTACCTGTTGTAGGTAACGAGGGGGTTTGCTAATTTGGTTTTGATTGCAAGAAATTGATTAAAAATAGTAATGAATGAACACAAATTCGATGCTGAGTAAATCGAAACTATTAATAAAATAAAGCCTAGCTTGGGGTAAATTGAATTTATTCCTAATTTACTACTCAATCATTGATTAATCAGAAAAGTGGCTTGTAATTTAATTAGTTTTTAACTTAGCCAATCACTTCTAGAAAAGCTAGAAGGAAGTCCAATTAATCAAATTAATTCTTAGGCCTAGGGAAAAAGCCTCCTAAACATGCAAACTAATTAGCATTAAAGTCTAGAGAAATTGTTAAGATGAAAAATAATAATTAGGAACCTAATTAAGTATTCAATGCGAATTTCTCCTATGTTAGAAGAATGCTATTCGAATAGAAAAGCCAAATCAATATGCAACTCTAACTTAACTTTTGTTACTTGGCAATCTAAGAACCTAACAGTTACGGATTAGGTGTAAATCTATAACTGTGAATTAAACATGTTTGACTAATTTGTTAGATTATCTCAAATACATTCAATCAATTAAATAAGAGTAAGGAGAAGATTCAATAAACAATTAAAATTTCAAGACAAAAAACTTCACAATCTCATAAGATGACAAATCAAGATATAAATCCTAAATCCTGAGCTAGACAATAGTACCTTGATACATGCTAGGATCAACAAAATAATGATCTAGAGAGGTCTTAGTTAAGTAGGGAATAAGAAATATAGAGATGATGTTAGAAATGTAGGGAGAATTATACTGAAAATCGTGTTGTAAAAATGTAGGCGGCTAGGTCAATTTAAATAAATCTTGTGGCAGCATTGCAATGCTTGGGTCAAGTATTGCAATGCTGGCCTTAGATTGCCGTAGCGTAAGGAAAGAGCATTGCAATGCTGATTACTACGCTCACTCAATCACCAGATGCGTGCGTGGAAGGGAAATTGTGTCAAAGTTCAAAGCGTTATAATGCTCCCTTGCAGCATTTCGACGCTTAGAGAAATCCATGCTACTACCTTCCAACGTAAAGGGAGCATCACGGTGCTCTCACAACACCATGCTATTGCCTTCCAGTGTAGCTCTACGTTCGATTGGAGGGTTGTAATGCTCTTATAGGGGCATTTTGGTAGTTTTGAACTCTTTTTCGCGGTTGATGCTACACAGCTCCAATTTTGTTCGTTTAAGTCTCATTTTAGCTTCAAATGTTCGTTCTACCTCCTAGTTGCTCAATATCTACAAAATAACACAATAAACACATAAATTTTCATGAATGAGCTTGAATTAAGCTAAGGACGATAATACTTTTATGACGCTATCAAACACCCCAACTTAATTCTTGATCGTCCCAAGCAAGGTGTAAAACACACAATCATACACAGAATATGTTTGCTTAGTTGTATGGCTTGTTGCTCTCATTTTAATAGTCTAACAAGATCATTCATGCCATCAACAATGTACTCCAAAAGTAATCAATCAAATGAGACAATCTTAAGAAAATTTCTTCAATTCAATCCATGCATAACTGAGTTCAAAGCCTTCCTACCTAAACCAAGGCAGAACTTGTAATAAATTTATAAGGCCCTCAATTCATTTCCCTCTACTCTGACTTAAAAGGTCAAGAATTAAACTTCATAGATTCTAAAGTGACAATAATATGCAAAAGGGGGAAAACAGCTTCATTTCTTATTATCCATTTTTTTATCTTCTAATCTAATGGAGAGAGAACCTTTTCCAAAGAAACTGCTTTTTTTTTTTTACCCACACAGGTTACGTGAAAGACATCCAACTACGGGTCGAGTTCCTTCAAAGGTGCCTAAGCTACTCATATATCAGGACTACTTTAGCTTAAAGGGAAACTACGACCTAGGATAGTCAAGTAAAGAACTCAAATTTGCATGCAAGAATTAATAATTAAAAAAAAAAACTCAAAAATCATGATTACTTTCTCTTACATTATCTCAAACATGCAAGTTCTCAATGAACGCATCATCAACAGTCATAACAACGAGCATAACAATAATGCAAACAAACATTCAAAAGCACACAATTTCGAGCTCAGTGCTCAAGGACTACCTGACATGCATCAACATAAGTACCAAAATAAAAGCACCAAAATATCAAACACCCTACCCCCAACTTTAAAAATACACATTATCCCCAATGTCAAAAATTAAGAGCACAAGCAAACAGAAAACTTTCCTGGTGGATGGGAGAATGTGGCTCCTCTTAAACATGCATCCCCAACTTAAAAGCCTAACAAAACAAGAAGGTGGGAAATATTAAGATAAAAAAGGGAGAAAAACTACAAAAAATAAAATTTAACTATGAAAGCAATAAAGATTTAAAGCCTGGTTGCCTCCAGGAAGCACAAATTTTTAAGGTTGGTTGCTCGACCATATTTGCTTTATTCAAATGTAAACCGGTGTGTCTAACTGGTAAGCAAGATCAAAACAATCAAGAGAATCTCCTTCGTGAAAAACTTTAAGTCAATGTTCATTAATGGTGAATGATTTGCTAGTCTCCAAACTTTAAATTTTCACTACACCATTAGGATAAACATCAGTAACACCAAAAGGATCTAATCATTTGGAATGAAGTTTACTTGCCATAAGCTTTAATTTAGAATTATAGGGGAGCACTTCTAGCCAACTTCAAACTCTTTTGGTGTTATCATCCTATCATGGAATTATTTCGTACATTCCTTGTAAATAAGAGAATTTTTTTAATGATTCCAACCTCATCTCCTCAAGTTCCTGAATTTGTAAAAGTCTAGTCTCACCTAAATCTTAACTAACTAATAGGCTCGATGTTGTATCTCCACAGGGAGGTGGAAAGCCTTACAATAGATCATCTTATAGAGAGACATCCCTATAGGTGTCTTGACGGCTATACGATAGGCCCATAATGCATTATCTAGCCTCAGGCTCCAATCCTTCTTGCTAGGATTCAAAACTTTCTCTAAGATAGATTTCACCTCCCTATTCGAAACTTTCGCCTTAACGTTCGTTTGAGGGTGGTAAAGGGTGGCAATGCGGTGCTACATGCCATATTTTTTTAAGAGAGCTGCTATCACCTTGTTGCAGAAATGTGTACCCTGGTCACTGATGATTGCTCGTGGAAAATTAAACTTGCTAAGTATGTGAGATCTTAAAAATCTTACAACCACCTTAGAATCATAAGTAATAGTGGTCTTTGCTTCCACCCATTTGGAAACAAAGTTCACAATAAGAAAAATATATTTAAATATGCATGAAGAAGGAAAGGGACTCATGAAATCTAATTCCACATCAAATATCTCACAAACAACTATAGGGACTTGGGATATTTCATTCCTACGGGATAAGCCTCCAAACTTTTGACATCTCTCACATGTTTTACAATAGAAATATGCATTCCTAAAAAGTGTGTTCCAAAACAATCTTGAGTCTAACATCTTTTTAGCTGTGCGCTTAGGACTAAAGTGCTCCCTGCATGCATGTTCATGACAAAAAACTAAATTAGAGAAAAACTCATCATTAGGAACACACCTTCTAACTATCTGGTTAGCAGAAGATTTCCAAAGATATGGATGTTGTATTTTGTGTCCTAAATCTCGTGGATCTTGTACTTCGCAATTTTTAAATACAAATTACTTATTTAATAAAATAAGAAGTATTTTATTTGACATTTAGATTGAGATAACTCAATCCAATAAACTAAGATCCAATGTTGTTTAATGTAACTTAAACAGTATGTGATAGACGTACAAGTGGATCATATTTAAGCAATAACCTAAAAGGTCTACAGTACATGGATAAGGTTGGGTGCCTTATCCTGGTGACACTGCGGATACAACCACTTTCTAACTGTTACATGAGTTGTAAGTGTTACAGACAATATGATCATATTGTTCATGTGGAGACATGTGAGTGAGGGTATCCTTTATGAAGAGTTTATATAAGACCATGCCATAAAATAATTGATTTTTCTTAATAACACCTACTTGAAGAAACTAACATTTCACTAAGAGAACCATATGTGACTTGACCTTAATTTTGAGTGAGTTATGAACTATTGTTTATGAGGAAAATTCTTTGATTTGTATGGATAAGAATAGCCAGTTTTGCCGACTCAATATGCCCACCATTTTGATGTTTTGTCTGAGTAGGGAGCTGGAAACACAGCTACACAAGTTGGAATTCACTCCTTCGCATAGTTAGGAAAAGTAGATAAATTTCTCCCTTAATGGCTGATTTTGAGTCTTGAACAATGAGACCTCACTTTCTCATTGGCTTGAGAGGGTTAGTCTATAGTTGGACTATAGATTAGTTGTTCATTAGAGGAATTAGTGACATTTAAGGAGTTAGATGTAACTACAAGGATAAAATGGTAATTTGACCCAATTGTAGCAATGAGAAATTTGTGAAGGGTCAACTTACTATTGTTTGGTTAAATTTGTGGACATAAAAATATATCTACAATGCAAAGAGTGCAGTTACCAGTCTTTAGTGGAGTGACCAGCAAATAAATGTTGATTAATCTAATGAAAGAGTTTAGTTGATTAATCTCCTATCATTGGAGCTTCTAATCTATAGGCTCATAAGGATCCCTTGTTAGCTCACTAAGGATAAAAACAAGGACTAAGTGTTTTTGGAATAATTTGAATTGCTCAAATTATTTATGGAAATTTAAATAATTAATTATATTAATATGATTGATATAATGTATAATGTAAATTGATACATGATTTATAATTAAAACTATATAATATATGAGAGAGAAATATTTGAAAGAGATTCAAATATTATTTATATAAATAAGATTTGTATAAAAGCTATAGGTTAAAATTTAATATGAATATGATTCATATTAAAATTGTAAGTTATAAGAAAGAGTTGTATTATAATATGATTATAATACATATTATACAGTTTGTTAATTAAATATCTAACCATATAATATACATATTTTATTATTATTAATTTAATAATTAATTATAACTCCCCATTACAGGGGAGTTACATTTGTAGAACGCAAGAGGGAGTTATGGTAACTCCCTCTCCCTCACTCTTCTCTTATGTTGTGTTTTTTTGGAAAAAACTGAGAACGTTAGTTTTTTACATGAGAAACCAAGAGTTCTCTCTCTCACAACATTCTTGGAAATTCTCTATGCCAAAAGCAACAAAAAGGAGCCCATAGTTGTTTCCTTGTTCCAGAGAATAACAAGGTTATTGAATGGTGATGTATGGTTTTGAGAAAGAGTCTCACTGTTCGTCTAGGATGTTTGTTCATTATCTTAGAGAGGACTTACGTGAAGATTAATTATTCATCAAGGGTCAGTTTTCTCTTCTCTAAACTTTTTGTAAAATGCATGCTTAGGTTCCTTGAATGTTGATCTTGCATTTTTATCATGTTTTCTTTTCAATGTTTCATTGTACATTAATTGAATTCAAATAGTATAGCATTCACACGCTTCCATGGAGAATTCCGTTCATTCACCTACATGATAGAAGACAACAATTTATCAATAAAATCATTAGATAAAGAATCAAGACCTATCGGTTCAAACACTGTCACAGAAGATAGATCGTCAAAGGAAATGGTGACCCCACATCCTCATCATAATAAACATCCCAAACTACTTCTTGTTCCAAAGAGTCAATCATATCAATTTGACACAATGTAAGAGGACTCTGGCTGGGGACTCTCATAGCATAAAAAATGTTAAATTAAACTATTTCTCCATCAAATTCAATAGAGAATGTGCCCTCATATACAACTATCTTAGTTTTTGCAATTTTCATGAAAGGCCTACCTATGGATGCAGACGAATGTGAAGCATTCTCTTCCTTTTTCAAAATATAAAAATCAATCGAAAAAAATAATTCATTGACTTAGATAAGAAAGTCCTCTACTATTCCCATGGGATGTACGAATGACCTATCAGCTAATTGAATGGCAACGCCAGTTTCATGCAAATCATTCAATTTAACATCCTGGTAAATTGAATAAGGCACATTTTTCTTAGTACAAATCATAGAGGGAAGTGAGAACATACCTGGGTCCTTCTACTTAGGCATATTTTTCTATAAGATAGCATAAACAAATTGACTTACCACTACCCTTTCTTTCTTTTTCGTTTGTCTTTTCCTCGTGCATAATTCCTTAAAAAATTTTGCGTACTTGGAAATTTGATTGACTGCATCAAGAACTTGGGATACATTCCAAGCGGGGATTGGAGGACACTCCTCCAAGACGAACCATAGATCATCTATAACTAGAATCATATTCAAATTAGATTTCCACGTCGCAAAGTTTTCACCAGTTAATTTTTCGTTCTTAAGCAAAGAAATAATTGTGGAAGACATGCTTAAACAAATAAGAAACAATTGACCGTATCAACTATATTTGCCTTAACCCATTACACAAAAACAAATATCCAATCAATTCAGCAAAAACAAGCAATTAAAGAACCTTAATTAAACTATTGATTTAGTTTTGGCAACGATACTTTAGAGGTTTAGAGCAACAGCCACCAAAAGGTGATTAGCTACCCCTCCCTTGAATTGAGAAAATCTTAACTAATTACTAATACTAGAATAACTCTTATTCCTATAGTTCTTAGCTATCATTTCTCGGTCAAAGATTCATTAATTAGCTTAATTGATCCCGTAAGTGTGACCCTACCATTTTTAGATCCCAAAAGTACGCTTCAACAGGATATTGTAAGGAAAGACAACACATAGGCGAATGATAGGAATCTCATAGTGCAACCTATTGGAGGAGACTGTAGGATACATTGACACGCGTCCTTCTCCCACTTACTATGAACACTTTCCCTATTCACCTTCGATTGACCCATATAAACACTTTCCAAAGGGTTGTGCCCAGGGTGACACGAAGTCGAGCATGGATCTCGTGGTGCAAACTCTTAGGGACGTGAGAACTAAAAAATTGATATATCCATATACTATTGTTCTCCCACTAAAGTGTTATACTATTTTAAGGTTTTATTATACTTAGTTACATTCCGACTAATGAATTTATCTAAGTCTATGCCTATTATAATTCTTACAATAAGGTCTTTATTCTAATGTTCTAGGTGAATTAAACCATTTAATTAATCTAGTGACATTGCATGATAACAAGTCTAAGGTTAATTCAACTCAAGTTTCGGGTCAGTTCCCATGTAGGAGATTATCATAAACCGCCATCTTAAGAACCCCCAACCTAGACAAAACTTCACCGGTAGAGTTCCCTTATAACCAAAATCCTGTTTGTCCTGTTTGTTCTATTAGTCATATTTTAAATCTATTAAAACAAATAGTACATAATTCTAATCTTGTTAGAATTAATGTGATCTAAGGTCTAGATTACTTTTAAATATTTTGAAATTAATTCCAATTCCCTAAGATCCTAAGTTTGCATGTAACTCTTTATTATAGGTTGATGGTTACTAAATATTAATTTTATAACTATTACAAAATTTATTATTAGACCTATAATCATGCTTTCTATGGTTTACTTGATGTCAAATTCTAATTAATAAGAAAAACCATATTACATGAATTTCATGACTTTAATATAATAATTATATTAAATTATGGATGTGTCATGCTCAATGCAAATTGATTTTCAACTTTATTAGTATAACACTTATATTAAACAACTCATGAAACTTCACCAAGCATATACAAGACATTAATAAATATAACTCTTTATATTTACCTAAGTAATGTCATGCATCATGCTTTTCCAATTTAATATATTTATCATATCAAAATATATTAAATAACTCATGAAATCATATACATTTAATACATTAAACCATACATTATTACGCTTATAATATATTAAAATACATGAACATGCTGAACCTATAGTGGAATTTATCTAAATGCCATCCATAAAGCCATTTAAATAGCAAATGAACCGATAATTTAGCACCTAGGATAAAATAAAACAATAAATTACAACAATTTTTCTATATCCTAAAACCGCTTATATCGCTCTAAAATCGGACCAGACCAACTTGAACCAACCTGAACCACTTTGAACCGGACCCCAAAATCAAGAACCGAGCCAACCTAGTGCAAAACCAGACCAAACCAGTTTGAACTAGTTGAACTGGACCGAACCACCCAAGACCGCAGCTGAATCGCGTGCAACGTAGCTCTAGCGCATGTGTCATAATGTAGCAACAATGCGACACTAGAATGCAATTCTGGTAGTTTCTTCGATTGTTCTTTGTTTTGGGCCAAAATTGGTCTCGATCTTTATGGATTACAACCTTAATTCTAGACACGGACTTACAGAAGACTCAAATTACATGATTAAATGCCCAAAACACGGTGGCCTTTACAATTTGATCGAATAAAAAATATGAAATTATATGCCTATAAACTAACGTACATATTCAATCGCAAAATTACATTCACAATGCAATTAACCACCAATACCCAGTGTAAACTTCAGAAATCTAAACTAATTCTATGAGATGGGTCTGATACCAATTGTAGGGACCAAAGCCCTAACTCAATAGAAGAAAACAGGACCATACTTGAAATTAATTTAGGAATTCTGAAATACCCATACATTGGAAAATTAAGAAAAATATAGAGATAAAAAATAAATACAACCTACCGTAAAATTCCTAGATTAAGCATGCTTAAAAAAGTTCTATCGAAAAAAGATAAAAAAAATTTACTTTTGTAGATCACTAAAATGAAAATCATCAAATCTCCTTTAAGATTGAAATCAACACCACCTTAAGGCTTCAATCCTATTTTTTTAGAATCTTTTGGTATGGTTCGTGGGAACCAAAATGAACGATGGGAAGAAAAGGGAGAATTTGGAGAGATCAAGGTTTTACAAAACGTTTCTATATCTTCTTAAAAATCCTACATTGCTTTTGCAGGTCTTTAATAAAAAAGGAGAGAGATAAAAGAAAGTGGGATACATCCCACATTTCAGATAACTCCCCTATGTGGGAGTTATTTGATTTAATTAAAAAACAAATAACTTAATTGAATTGAGTTAATTAATTAACATAATTAATAATCAGTTAAATTAGTAATTAATTAAATCTAATTTAAATAAAGATTTCATTTAAATCATATTTAAATGAAATCTTAATTAATTAAATTTAATTTAAACTATAAGTTATATGAGAGATATTTCATTTAAATATGATTTAATTGAAATCTTGATTTAAATGAAATATCTCTCACATATTCTATAGTTTAAATTCAATTAATTAAATTAAATAATTATTTAATTCTCCAATTAAATAATTATCAAATTAAATATCAAATATTTAATTTAGTCTATATTTGCATCATATTCAATTATATTTCTCTCATAACCTACAGTTTTAATGTGCATCTAATACACATTAATTTTAACCTATAGTTTTTAATATGAATCCATTTCATATTAAATTAATGTTTGAACTCTATTCAAGATATAGTTACCTTAATTCCCTTTACGAGCTAGGAAGGGGACTTCATGGACCTACAGATCAAAAGCTCTAACGATATAAGATTAATTGGCTAAACTAATTATCCACAGTAATCAATATTTGTTAACTGTGGGTACACTCCACTAAAGACCCACAACTGCACTATTCTCGCTACAAATATATTTCTATGTCTACGAATATAGACCAATAATAGTAAGTTAGTCCTTCACGAGTGTTCGTAACACCAGCTGGGTAAAATTACTGTTTTACCGATGGGTTACCTCTGTAGCCTTAAGTATCAGTATTCCTCTAGTGAACAATCTGTTTATGCTCCAACCATTAAACAGAAACTCCTCTCAGGCCAGTGAAAGATTAGAGTCCTTTATTTAAGTCTCAAGGACCCCACTTAAGGGATCACTCATCTACTTATTCTAAAGTCTGAAATAAGTGAAATCCATATTGTATTATTATGTTCCCAGCTCCCCACCCCGTCTTATTCCCAAAATGGTAGGCTTATTGAGTCAAAAAACTGTCAACTTTTACCATACAAACCAAGGAAAATCCTTTGTGGACAAGAGTTCATAATAGACTCAAGATTAAGAGTATTCCTAGGTTATCATATTGAAATAGAAACCTAACTAGTCAATGGAGTTACATCTAGTGGTTACTATTTCGCAGTTTGGTCTTATGCAAACTCATTGCATAAGATACCTCCACTTGTATGTCACCTATACGAATGCATCAGTTCATTGTGCTTGTATCAAATACAAAGTGGGTCATATCCATAGTATCACCAGGAAAAGGTACTCAGCCTTATCCCTATACTATGGACCCTTTAGGTTGTACCTCGAATATTGATCCTTGTATGTTTCCACATACAGTTCAAGACTCATAAAACAACCTAGGATGTTAGTTTATTGAATTTAGGGTTATTAAGACAAAATGAATATAACATAATTAATAACACTTATTGAAATAACATCGATAACCCTTTATTGATGACAGTCAATTATTTACATTTACTATCTACGAGTTTTACGGCATAAAACCCAACAACAACGCTCTCATAACACCACAATAATGAAGGGTTTGGAATACTCCAAAGCGGAAGTAATTGATTGTCATTGTATCCTGATTTTGTGTCAGAATACAACATTCAGATTGACGAACACTAAGATAAACTAAAATTAATTAAGCATGCATTTTCTATAGTGAAAATACAGAGGAAAAAGGGAAAAGAGAGAAACTCACCCTTGAAGAATCTTTCTTCGTATATCCTCTCCAACAACAACACCATAAGTCGATCTTCTCTTGAATTCTCGTTCATGGCAACTTGAAGACAGCGTATAGTGAACCAAAATGACACCACTACAATTTCTTCCTTGTTATTCTCAAGGATGAGAATCAATAGAGAGCGTTGGGCTTCTATATGTATCAATTTTGGTAAAGGGAGGATTTTGTTTTTGGGAGAAGAATTTTCATAGAGATTACATAGAGAGTTGAGAAAGGATGAAGATTATCTTCTCTTTTTCATAGAACACTTTTGTGTTTTTCAAATGAGATATCAAGTTGGTTTCTAAAACCAACCACTCTTCTCCATAACTTTCTCAAGAACTCCCTTGGGAGTTATTAATTTGAATTTAAACTCAAAATTTGAATTTAATATATATATATATATATATATATATATACTATTTGTTATTCACATATCACATATAACCTATAGTTTATTTCATATATAATATAATCTATAGTTCATATTCTCTTATATCACCTATAACATTAATATGAATCATATTTATATTAATTTTAACCTATAGATTTTATGTGAATTATATTCATATAATTAATATCTGAATCATGTTCGAATATTTAGTTCTCTCATTAAAACTTTATATTATAATGTCTCATACATTATATAAATTAAATATAATTAGTTCCCTTTAATCAATTTGAAAAATTCAAATTAATCCATAATTACTTTAATCCTCATTAATCCTTATTGAGCTAACAAGAGGACCTTATGGAACAACTCCAATGATACTTGATTAATTAATTAAACTCTTTAATTAAATTAATCAATCTTCATTAACTGTCGGTCACTCCACTAAAGACCGATAGCTGCACTATTCGCACTATAGATATATTTTTGTGTCAATTGGTTATAACCAATCAACATTGCCTTGGCTCTTCACAAATTGCTCATAAGTACAACTAGGTCAAAATTACTGTTTTACCTCATAATTACAACTAACTCCTTAAGTACCACTGATCCTTATAATGAACAATTAGTTATAGTTCAACTATAATCGAACCCTCTCGGGCCTGTTAGGATTGGTGTCATAATTCTCCCAGAATCTCGTAGTTTGTAATTTATACACATTGTTATAAATACAATAAGAGTTATTTTATTTTGACAGTTACTCATATCCAATAAACAAAGCTCCATGGTTATTGTATATAAACTTAAGCATGTATATGAGATATACAAGTGGATCATGCCTTAAGTGATAACCTAATAGGTCTGTAGTATAAGGATTAAGGAAGGATACCTGATCTTCGTGACACTACGAATCCAACCCACTTTGTAGAGGTTTACAAGTGTTGTGAACTACTACAGATGGTAGATCTTGACCATTAATGTGGAGACATGCGAGTGGGGGTGTCCTATGTAAAGAGTTTGTATAAGACCAAACCACGAGATAATTAGTCTTTGTATATAACGCCGTTGATACTGGAGACTTTCATCTCACCTAAATGACCATAGGTGACATGACCTCATTCCTGAGTGTTTTAAAAACTTCTGCCTTTGAGGTCGATCCTTTGATTAGTATGGATGATAGTGGCCAGATTGCCAACTCAACATGCCTACCTTTTTGGGACTTTGTCTGATTTGGGAGCTCAATTACACAAGATGGAATTCACTCCTTCCCCGAAGCAGGGATAAGTAGATAGATTGCTCCATTAAGGGTTGATTCTGGGGCTTGAACATAGTGACCATAGCTTCTCTTTGGAAGAGAGGGCTCAGTCATAGTAGGACTATGACTTATGTTCATTAGAGGGATGAATGGTACTTAAAGAGTTAGATGTAACTACAGGGACATAACGATCATTGGTCTAGTTGTACTTACGAGTGATCTGTGAAGGGTTATCGGACTGTTGATTGGTTGATATGGACACATAATATATCTGTGATAAAGAGAGTTCAACTGTCGGTCTTTAGTGGAGTGCCTGATAGTTAACAGATGGTGGATCCTGTGACTAAAGAGTTTAGTAAGTTATTCACGTACTATTGGAACTTCGAGCTACAGATCCATAAGGTCCCCTTGGTAGCTCATTGGATTCAAGTTGAGGATCAGTTCTTGGTGTTGATTTAAAATGTTCAAATTGACAAGAGGTAATTCGAATATACATGATATGATCGGTGTGATGTAGAGATACATTAAGTGGAGGATTAATGTAAATGAGATTTACATTAAGTACCATGAAATAGAAAAAGAACTATGGTTTATATGTTTCATGAGATGAAATATTAAATCTATAAGTTATAAATATAATATGGTAAATTGGTTATCAAATAAATATAATACAGGTCCATAATTATCTCTTTTTCTCTAATAACCAATTAGGTGGGAGGTTATTGGTGGTTTCATGGTAACCATGAGATAAAAGTAAAAATGTTTTCCTAAATTTAGTAGTTGATGATTGAGATTTCAATTCTCGGAAAGACTCACGGTTGACTGTCAAGTAAATGAAATTTACTAAATGACAGCTGAAGAGAGACTAAACGATCATGGAGTGACACGACACCATAGTTCACTCAGCTGGCTGATTAGCTGAACGATTGCGGAGCTATTGCTAAACGATCGCATAGTATTTGTTAAACGATTGGGCACCATTTATACGATAGACCTTGTCATCTCTTACTTGCTCAATCGTTTACATGATTGTTCCTCTAGTCTTGTCCTCTAACCAAGTCCAGACAGAGCTCACACTTCTGGATTCTCACACCGAGAATACCCAGGTAGCCATTGTAGTGGTGTCGTACTCAACTCGACATAGTCAAGGTTTTTAGAGGCCATTCGTTGAGTTCGTTGTGTTCGTGATCTTGGAGATCGCTGAGTTCGTGGTTACTGTGATCGTGCTGTGTTGCGGTCGTAGCGTTCGAGCATTCGAATTATTGTCTTGCTGGTTGTTCGAGCATTCGTGATCGAAGGTGTTTGAAGATGAGTCTTCAAAGGTATGAAAATTCTATCCCTTGATCTTATGTAAAACATGTTGTAATTTCGTATGTTGCATGGCCAGTTTGTTTCCATTTCTTGATTGTAATTGTTAATATTCAAATATGAATGAAATTTGGAACGATTATTCTACTGCTCATGGAAATCCTCATGTTCGATTTCTTTCAGGGCCAAGAGAAGGTGTGGCGCCACATTGTTCAAATCTCAGAATCAGCCCTTAAGGGAGCAATTTATCTACTTACCCTAACAATAAGGAAAAAGTGAATTCCTTCTTGTGTAGTTGTATCTATAGCTCCCCAATCAAACGAATCTCCAAAATGGTAGGCATATTGAATCGGCGAATCTGGACACTCTCACAAATCAAAGGATCATCCTCATAGACAGGAGTTCACAACTCACTTAGGATTCATGTCAAGTCACCTATCGTCATCGTGGTGAAATGTAAGTCTCTTTTAGTAATGGTGTTATAAAGAGAGTCTATTTATTTTGTGGTCCGCTTTAATACAAACTCTTTATGTAGGATACATCCGCTCACATGTCTCCACATGAATGATCACGCTCATATCTTTTGTAGTGCTTTACAATAGTTGTAACAACTACAAAGAGGGTCATATTCGTAGTGTCACCAAGATAAGGTATTGAAATGCACACAAAATGTGTGTTATTTGCCTTAAATTTAGGAAAGTTTTTAATATGTTTTTATAAGATTTTATATGGTTGTTAGTGTTTTTTTAGGTTTTATGTTCGATAATGGAATTATACTAAAAAAAAGCCAAAAATAATTAAATTATGCCTAAAGAAAGCAAAACCGAGCAATGGATTAAAGGAAGAGAAGAAAAAAAGGAAGAAAATATGATGTGAAGATCTGCCGAATGCCATATTTTGTTTGTCATTAAAAGGTATGCTGCTCTATTACGCTGAAAGGCAGTAGCTACCCTAATTGGAGCATCGCTACGCCGTTCCTATGCTATAACTTGAGACGAAAGAGGTCGCTAATGCGTTATTTTATGGTGTGGAGTTATGGATGAAATGCGGTGATGGAATTGCATTGAGCACTCAAGTTTTCTTGGTGGAATCCAAGTGTAAACCCCGCTGAGTTTCCTGATAAGTCCAGGGTCGAACTCAAGGAATTGGGAAAACAGGTTACGGTGGTAATTTTTAAAAAACTGTAACCGGTAACTTAAATAGTTACTTGGTTTTGTTGATTGCGGTAATGAAAAATAAACAAATGCGGCAGATTTGAGAAAAAACTGATTGTGTGATAGATGCACTGAGTATGCGGATGAACGGGTTGAGAAGGTCTTTAGCTAGCGTTACTTGGGAATGCATCAGACTATGCGATCATGCTACAACCATGCAAAACAAGTCATTTTCCAATGCAAATGCGGTGCTCCTAAGTCTAGGACGCATGTGTTAAATGCAAAAGTGTCCATAGAGCTTATTCCTAAATCTTTACTTTTTTCCTATGCGATGATGCAAGATGCATAAAGGCAAGGTGACCTCACACAATCATATCTTATCTCTAGGATGCATGCGATGCGTTAATAGCAAATAGTGTTTATTCCTAAGCTCCTATCTCTTGATTATGCGTTCTAATCTGACTTTCCCGAGCCTAGATTCTAACCTGACTTTCCCAAGCCTAGATCCTGTCCTTAGACTACCCTCCCGAGTATCTCTAATGGACGAATGAAGCATACATAATACAAAATAATCACATAGAATGAAGATCCCTAGTTGTGCTAGCTAATTGCTTCTCAACCCATTCAACAAATTTAGCTACTCATGCGTGATAAACAGAGAATGAATAGATATAGAGAAGTAAATTCCATTTCTATAAATGAGTTTGAATACAAAATAGAAATGGAAGATAAAGGTAGAGAGCCTGGTAGCAATCCCTTGCTGACCGAGGCTTTTACACTGGCAATCTCTATTCGATTCAAAAGATATTCCTGCTTCCATAGGAACTAACCCTCTCTCTGATCTTGAAGCTCTCGATGCTCTCCTAAGCTTACCGGAACAATCTGTCGGCACAACCTCCTTTTCTCGCGTCCACCTTAAAATAAAAGAAAATCTAAGAACAAGGCTAAACTATTTAAGGAAAATTCTCTAACTCTCCAAATTGCTGAACTGGTGAACCCCTTTTCTGAAGGATGCCTTCGGTATTTATAGAGCTTCCGGGGTGAAAGGCGGCTTCTCTCTTATGATTGCACAGATGGGATGGCTTTAATTCCTTGACTGATGCACCGAATATTTGTCACCGAAAATCTGAATGTACTTGTTATCATTAGCGGCTCTCAATTTAATTCGAATTTGACCGTCATCAGCTTTCTGTCCCATCGTGATTGATTATGCCTTTCACCCAGATGTGGCACCAAGTTGCGCCGACTCTATGCGGCAATCCTTCTTGAGCAGATGTTTGCAAACACAATCACCGCAAAGCCTTGCGGTAATGCTGTGCTCGAACAATGATTTCTTATGATCGCTCTTTTCACCTTGCATCAATACATATTCTACATAAAAATATAAAAATCATCCGTTTCTATGCGATGAACGCATGCGACTGCAATATTATGAATTTGATGCTTTTTGGACGCAATCTAACATATTTTATCAACGCAAGCCAGCATTGTTTAAGAACTTAGCAATATGATAACGTGCATTTTTGCCCGTTATCAGTTGCGTGCGTTTGAGGCAACGTAACAAGGAGCGTGACTAAGCTCAACTCGTTATGCTTCAAAGGAGAAGCTGCATTAAGGATGTAGCATCGCTACGCTACAATGAACGTAGTCTTACGCTATGGCAATAAAAAGCCAGTGTTTTTATGTTGCAGTCGAGCCTTGAGACGCTACCTTTCCATAATTAAAAATTTGCGACTTTTGGAAAGATTTTATGCCCTAATTTTGTATCTTCTATATATTTGGACGTCTCCAAACACTCAAGGATGAAAAATCTAACCCAAATTCAGACCAAAGTGATTTATTTGCCCAAAAAGAGTAGAGTGTGAAGAATTATATTGGAGACCGTTCAACTTTCCAACGTGCTGACGAGGAGAAGAGTGGCGATCTCTACCAAAGGAGAAGCATTCCATATGGGATTTTCTCTGGTTCTTTACTTTTCTTTACTTAGATGTTGTCAATTTTGTATGCGAATATGTTTTTGAGAACCATAAGTGGCTAGACTCTCTTGTTTTAGGGTGTTGACGAGTTTACTTATGGATTTAGTTTAATATCTAGAGATTTCATGAAATTGTAAAACTCTTTATCTTTTAATGTTATTGTTATTAATTTATATTGATTGGCCATCAATGAATGTTAGGTTAAATGTCAGTTCGATAGGTTTCATGTTTAATCAGACTTATAAAATTGAATTGCTATTAACCTATCACGTGCGTAGTTAGGGGACTAGTAAAAGTTGTTGACAATAATGTTTAATGTCGTGGGTCTTAATTTGATATCATGATGTTAGTTATCATTTAGGATTTCATGAGAACGAGTTGTTTTCGGAAGATAATAATTTGGACTTTAGATTCTAGACTTAGGTAAATTGTTTAGCATAATTCCATGAACAATCTAATTATTATCTAATGAAGTTTGTAATGAAATAAACACCCTAAAATGCTCTTTTACTCTGAAATTTACATTCAGTTTTTCTAATTACTTAGTTTTCTTGCAACTGAACCAAAAATCACTTAAATCTCCTTAGCTAAAATTGACATGATTCTCAATAGATAAGTAACAACTGTTTATTGATCCCTGAGGATGATACTTGACCTTTCATGCTGTTTTAATTACTATAACTTGACTTCGTTCACTTGCACTCTGCATCAAGTTTTGGCGCCGTTGCTAGGGATCAAATAACAACCTATTCTTACTATCTATGAAGTACAAATACTTCATGTGAGGCAAAGAATCAGTATCAGACACATATCGGATACCGATACTTTCAAATACTTTACAGATATGTATCTAACATGCAATTTGAATCTATACTTTCAGATACTTTTCAGATACATATCTGACACACAATTTGACGTATCTATTTCTATGCATATATTTTTTTTTTAAGAAAAAAGATAAGTAACTCATCTAATCTTTCTCAATCTAAAATTAGGTAACTTATTTAAAAAGCTCACTACTCGAGTCCAAAACTAAAAGAAAATAAATAAATAAATAACAGACCAAACCCTAGACTAGAATCATCTAATCTCCATTTTCACATTTGAGTCCCCACAAAGTTTACCAAAGTATAAACCATTTAGATATCTTCAACAATAAGTTATTCGTTTATCTTCGTACTTCTCTCCCTAATCTTCTTCTTCTTCTTCTTTGCAATATGAGTCATTTTTCTATTGCATTTTATTAACTATTATACTTCAACATCTTAGATGTTGCTTTTTTTGTATTGTATTTTAGTATTTGTATTCTATTTTATGTTATTGTTATTAACTTGTATGCTAAATTTATCTATATCCTAGATTTTTTAAAGAAAAAAATGTATCTTCAACATATCAGTATCCTCGTTTTTTGGAAATATATATGTTAAAAATATATATAAAAAAATGATGCATCCTTAGACGTATCCGTATCTTAGTTTTTTAGAAATTGACGAATCGCCGTATCCAATCGTATTCGTATCGTATAGTCATATATGCGTCTGTGCTTCATAGCTTACTATTCAAGAATTAGATAAATTTTAGACCAAGGCTTATTTTTTGTGCTAATCTTGTTGGAATTTTCTATATGTATGACCTGTGGCAAGGACAACATTATTCTACCTTTTGATCTTGAGATTGAACAAATTTTGAGGAGAAATCTTAAAGACACATGAAAAAGAAGAGGAAGAGATGATCGAGGAAACAGAGAAAACTATTAGGGATTATTTCCAACCACCCTTTCCCATAGCTCAATTCAGGATTGTGAATGCACCTATAAATGCAAACAACTTTGAGTTGAAGCCGAGGTTGATTCAAGTGGCAAGGGACATTGATTTTAGAGGATGTCCTACTAAAGATTCTTATAAGCATCGAGATTGTTTCTTGAAATTTGTGCGATAGTAAAAATTAATTGAGTTTCTAATGATGCCATAAGACTGAAATTATTTCCTTTCTCTTTGCAAGATCGAGCTAAGGATTGGCTTGGAACAATTCCACTAGAGAGCATTGCAACTTGGGAGGAACTAGCTTAAGTTTTTTTGAACAAGTATTTTCCACCCAACAAATCTTCTAAATTGAGACCAGAGATTGTAGCTTTCTCTCAATAGCCTGATGAACACTTATATGAATGTTGGGAAAGATACTAGGACCTATCGAGGAGATGCCCACAACATGGATATCCAAATTGGTTATAAATTTAGTTTTTTTACAATAAATTGAATGATAACACTAAATCCATCCTTGATGCTACTAGTGGGGGGTTGATCTTTGGAAAGGTTGCTACTGAGGCATATGTTATTTTGGAGGATATGGCCACTACAGGTTACAATCGGCCAACTGATAGGGATTCCACTGCCAAAACTGTCGACGTGTATGGTGTTAATGAGGTAAGTGTCATTAAGGCTCAGTTGTCCACAATTACTATCACTTTGAATAAATTGATTACAGGAGGTCAAACTTTGAATTCACCATTCATAGCATCCCAAGTAGCCATAGCAGTTGAATCTCAATAAATTTGGAAAACACAAGAGGACGACCAATTATGTTGATGAAGGACATTATAGAGGCCACCAATAAATTCCTACTCACTCCCATCCAAGTTTAAGAAACCATGAGAATTTTTCCTATGCTAATAATCAAAATGTTTTGCAAGCACCTTGGTTTCTCTAGTGCAGGTCCATGGAATGTAGAAAGTAAATCCTCTCTAGATGAAACATTGTCAGAATTTTTGAAAGAGTGTAGAGAAAGAAGCACAACTTTGGAGAACACAATTCAGGATCATGGGAAGGCAATTCGAAAAATAGAGGTGCTTCTTAGTCAAATTGCCACTTCCATTTAAACAATGCAAAAAGATAAATTCCCTATTTTTCCTGAGAAGAATCCAAAAGAGGAATGCAAGGCTTTGACATTGAGGAGTGAGAAAACGGTGGTCACTCGTTTGATAAATGACGATGATGATGAACCACTTGAACAAAAAGTGGAAGAGCTCAATGATGAACCTAATGAAACACAAGAACCTGAGGAAGTTGCTAAGGAAGAGAAACCAAAGGAAAAGATAAATGAACCATAATCATCTTCAAGTAAGTCTTCAACTCCTATGCCTTTTGTGCCTAATAATATTCCTTATCCTCAGAGGTTCCAAAAAAGAAGTTAGATGAGCAATTTTCTAAGTTTCTAGGGATTTTTAAGAAATTGCATATTAATATTCCATTCTTAGAAGCTTTAGAATAAATGTCTAACTATGTGAAATTCATAAAAGATATTATATTAAAGAAAAATAGATTTAAGAAATATGAGATGATTGGTTTGACTGAAGAGTGCAGTGCTATGCTGCAGAAAAAGTTACCACAAAAGCTCAAAGATCCAGGGAGTTTTACTATCTCTTGTATCATTGGTTCATTGACTATTGCTAGAGCTTTGTGTGATCTTGGTTCTTCAATTAATTTGATATCTTTATCTATTTTTAGGAAGCTTGATGTTGGAGAAGTGTAACCCACTACGATCTCTTTGCAGCTAACTGACAGATCTTTGACATATCCTATAGGTATTATTGAAGATGTTTTAGTTAAAGTTGACAAGTTTATTTTTCCTGCAGATTTTATGATGTTGTACATGAAGGAGGATTCTGAAATTCCTATCATCTTGGGGTGCCCATTCTTAGCCACTGAAAGAGCCTTAATTGATGTCCAAAACGGTGAATTAACTTTGAGGCTGAATGATGAAAAGGTATCCTTTAATATCTATAGGTCTTTAAAATACCATGATGAGGTTAATTCTTGCAATATGATAGATGTGATTGATAGAACTGTTGAGGAGCATGCTAATGTCTTACTTGCTAGAGATTATTTATAATAAAGCATTGTAGATTTTGGTTGTGATGATGTTGACACATGTTTGGATGACATTGCTTTGTATGCTAAATGGTTAGATAGTCTGCAAGTTTGTAGAAAAATATATAAGCCCATGCCTCTTGAGTCTTTGCATGCTATGAGTGAAATAGAGAAACCTACTATAGAGTTGAAGCAATTACCTACTCATTTGAAATATGCATTCTTAGATGATTCTTTTTCTTTTCCTGTTATTACTTCTGCTGATCTGAATGAATGTGAAGAATAGAAACAATTGAGAGTGTTAAAGGACAATAAATCTTTTATTGGTTGGTCTATTAAAGATCTTAAAGGGATTAGTCCATCAATCTGTATGCATGGAGTATTGATGGAAGACTTCACTCCTTCAGTAGAACATTAAACAAGACTAAATCTCGCCATGAAGGATGTGGTTAAAAAGGAAGTTTTGAAACTTTTAAATGTGGGATTATTGATGCTATCTCTGACAGTTCTTGGGTGAGCCCTATGCAGGTTGTTCCTAAGAAAGGTGGTATGATGGTGATCAAGAATGAAAAAGATGAATCCATATCCACTAGACTAATGACAGGATGGCATGTTTGTATCGATTATAAGAAGTTAAACAAAGCTACTAGAAAAGATCATTTTCCACTTCCTTTTATTGATCAAATGCTTGATAGGCTTGCAAGTTATTCTTACTATAAATAACAACCTATTGCTATTGCTCCTGAGGACCAAGAGAAGACTACCTCCACTTGTCCCTATGGAACATTTTCTTATAGGAGAATGTCTTTTGGTTTATGTAATGCACCTGTCACTTTTCAGAGATGTATGATGGCAATTTTTCAGGAGTTGATAGAGGAGATCATGGAAATGTTTATGGATGACTTTTCTGTGTTTGGATCTTCTTTTGATTCTTGTCTTGCTAATCTCCCTCTTGTTTTGAGGAGATATCAAGAAGCCAATCTTGTTCTAAAATGGGAAAAATGCCATGGTGAAGGAAATTCTTGGGACATACAGATTCTACAAGAGATTCATCAAAGACTTTTAAAAAATTGCTAAACCCTTGAGTAACTTGCTGGAGAAAGATGCTAAATTTGTTTTTGATTATGCACGTTTGAAAGCTTTTACTTATTTGAAAGAGAAATTGATTTATGCTCCTGTCACTGTTGCCCCTATGTGGTCTGAGCCTTTTGAATATTGTGTGATGCTAGTGATTATGCATTAGTTGCTGTCTTAGGCCAATGTAAGGATAACATTTTTAGGGTGATATACTATGTTCGTAAAATTCTTGATAGTACTCAATAGAATTACAATATTACTGAAAAAGAGTTGCTAGCTGTTGTGTTTGCTTTTAATAAGTTTAGGCCTTACTTACTTGGTTCTAAGGTAATTGTTCATACTGGCCATGTAACTTTGAAATATTTGTTTGCTAAGAAAGATTTGAAACCTAGATTGATGAGATGAGTTTTGCTTTTGTAGGAATTTGATTTTGATATAAAGGATAGGAAAGGATGTGAAAATGTGGTTGCAGACCACCTGTTTAGGCTGAGCTTGAGAATGAAAAACCTAGCTTATTTATTGTTGAGAACTTCCCTAATGAATGTTTGTATCAGGTAGAGGACAGGTTGCCTTTTGCTGACATTATTAATTATCTTGCAAATAAGGTGTTGTCTCTTGATCAAACCACTCAAAAAAGGAAGAGGTTTTTACACAAATAAAATTTGACCATTGGGAAGACCCTCTTCTTTACAAGGTGTGTGCAGATAGTCTCATAAGAAAGTGTGTCCATTAGAAGGAAGTTGTAAGCATCTTGAACTCTTGTCATTTTTCACCCTATGGAGGTCATTTTGGACCAATTAGAATTGTAGCTAAGGTGCTTCAATTAGGTTTTTATTGACCTTCTCTTTTTAAAGATTGTTATAATTTTTTCAAATTTTGTGATAGGTACCCAACGTATTGGCAATATCTCTTGAGTTTCCTATGACCCCTATATTGAAGGTGGAGCTTTTTGATGTTTGGGGTATTGACTTTATGGGGCCCTTTCCTTTGTCTTCAAAAGGCTATGTATGTATTTTATTTGCAGTTGATTACGTGTCTAAATGGGTAGAAGCTGTAGCTACTGTGAATAATGATACCCACACTATTTTGAAATTCTTGCACAAAAATATTTTCACAAGGTTCGGTACACCTAGAGCTATCATAAGTGATGAGAGGTCTCACTTTTGCAACAAGTTGTTTGACTTTATGATGTCTAATTATGGTGTGAGACATAAGATTGCCACATCATACCATCCTCAAACTAACAGTCTTGCTGAGGTATCTAACAGGGGAATCATACAAATTCTTGAAAAGACAATTCGAATTAACAGGAAGGATTGGGCTCTCAAGCATAATAATGCATTATGGGCTTACTGTACAACTTTTAAGACTTCGATTGGTACTTCACTGTATAGATTGGAATTTGGGAAGACTTGTCACTTACGGGTGGAATTAAATAGTAAAGCTTATTGGGCCAAAAAAAGTAAAACGTTGATCCACAGAAGGTGGGAGAGAAGTGGTTATTGGAACTTGCTGAGTTGGAAGATATTTTTTTATTAAGCTTATGAGAATGCCAAGTACAAAGAAAGAACTGCTAGATGGCATGACAAGAAGATCATTCACGGTACATTTTATCGTGGATAAAGAGTTTTGTTTTTAATTCACGTTTACATTTGTTTCTAGGTCAATTCAGGACTAGATGGTTAGGATGCTTTGTAGTGGTAAAAGCTTCACCTCATGAAGCTGTAGAAGTGCAAGGTGAAGATGGATCAAGATTCAAAGTTAATGGTCAAAGACATAAGCATTATTATGGTGATGACGAAAGAAAGATTTAGAACCTGGTTTTCAAAGAATAATCTTATGGTTCAGTCAAGCTAAGAGATGTTAAATCAAATGCTCGTTGGGAGGCAACACAACATTTTGACTGCTTTCTTTATTTTTTGATTTTTGCTTTAGTTGTTTTCTTTTAATGTTCTCATATTTTTCAGGGTCTATGTTCAACACAAAAGGTACTCTTTCCACTAGCCTGTTTGGTGGACTCCCACACGCTCCCAGATTTGTTTCTTTGTGCTCTATTCTTTTCTTGCATTGAGGGCAATGCAAATTTCTAAGTTTGGGGTGGGTGGTATCCTTCGTACTTTTGTGTTTGTTTATTTATCCTACTATACATGTTGGTTTGATTTTATCCTACTATGCATGTTATTTTGAAAATTTGGAGAAAATTTAAATTTTTTTTATTGAGTTTGAAAGGCTTTTGATTGGTTCTTTGTTGTGTACTGTGATGTTGATTGTCCATGATGAGACTTGGATTCACATGTTGAATGACTCATAGTGGAAATGGGATAGTAATATCTTGAAGTATGATTTATCTATGTCCCTCTTTGAGTTTCCCATATTTAAGCACGTAGTCACTTCAATTTATGAATGTTAACTAAAAGTAGAAACATGTTTAGAGTATTTGGTTGTCACCTCAAAAAGCCCCACCGGTTAGAGAATTGATGTGTATGGTGGTTTGTAATGTTAGACTAAGAGGGAAAGAATAGAAATATCATGATCGCCTTTGAAAATGTAGTGTACACTCATGTGCTTAAAAGAAAAAATCTTTTTATTGTTTAAACTTGTAATATGTATGCATTGATGGGGGTAAAAAGAGTTATCTTTATTGTGATCAGTTAGGACACCTGAGAATTGACTAGGTACGGTTCCTTGCATTGCATGAGTGAAAGCAAGTGCCTCTAGGTAAAATGATGCAAGTTTAGGACCATGGATGCAATTAAGGCACCTTAGCGGACGTATTACCTTCTTGAAATGTGTGGATGCTTGATGATTGGTGCATGAGCCAGAGCAGGGGGAAATTTGGAGAAGCTTTCTTGAACCTAACTTTAGTTTCTGAGTTTTGAATTGAATGTAGCTTGCACGCACACACATGGGAGATGATTAGAATTGGCCATGGATGACCATAATGATAAACTTGCTTAAATGTTTTTGCTTGAGTTTTCAATTAGTTATTCTCCGAGGCATGAATCACTAGCACACTTATTTAGATCTTTTCTACTTTTTTGTTTCTTCTTTGCTTAGGACTAGCAAAATCCCAAGTTTGGGGTAGTGAAACACACACAAAATGTGCATGATTTGCCTTAGATTTAAAATGGTTTTTAATATGTTTTTATAAGATTGGATGTGTTTACTAGTGATTTTTAGGTCTTATGTTTGAGAATAGAATTATTCTCAAAAGAAGCCAAAAAGGATCAAATTATGCCTAAAGAAGTCAAAACTGAGCAATGAATCAAAGAGAGAGAAGAAAAGAAGGAAGAAAACATGAAGATGTGAAGGTTTGCCGACTATCATCTTTTTTCTGAAAGGCAATAACTACCTTAATTAGAGCGTCGATACACTAGGGTGTAGCTTTATGAAGTGAGAGAAAAGAGGTCGCATGCGTTTGAGGTAGCATAACAAGGAGCGTCGCTACGTTAAACTCGTTAAGCTTGAAGGCAAAAGCTGCGTTAAGAATGCAGCGTTGCTACATTAAAATGAGCATAGCCTTACGCTATGGCAACAAAAAGCCAGTGTTGCTACACTGCAGATGAGCATTGCGACGGTGCATTTCCATAATTAAAAAATTTGCGATTTTTGGAAAGGTTTTATGCCTTAATTTTGCATCTTTTATATATTTAGACGTCTCCAAACACTAAATTATGGAAATTCTACCTAAACTCAAACCTAAAGAAGTGAGTTCTTGCCTAAAAAAAGTAGAATGTGAAGAATTATTGTGGAGGCCGTTGACATGCTGGCAAGGAGAAGAGTGGCGATTTCGACCCAAGGAGAAGCATTGTGGACGGGATTTTCTCTGGTTCTTTTTTCTTTACTTGATATTGTCAATTTTGTATGCGAATATGTTTTTTAGAACCATGAATGGTTAGACTCTCTTGTTTTAGGGTGTTGACTGATTTACTTATGGATTTAGTTTAATATCTAGAGATTTCATGGAATTGTAGAACTCTTTATCTTTTAATGTTATTGTTGTTAATTTATATTGATTGGCCATCAATGAATGTTAGATTAAATGCTAATTTGATAGATTGCATGTTTAATCGGACTTATAAAATTGAATTGTAGTTAACCTATCACGTGTGTAGTTAGGGGAATAGTAAAAGTTGTTGACGACAATGTTTAATGCCATGAGTCTTAATTTGATATCATGATGCTAGTTGTCATTAGGATTGCATGAGAAAGAGTTGTTTTCGAAAGATAATATTCAGACTTTAGATTCTAGACTTAGGTAAATTGTTTTGCATAATTCCATTACAATCTAATTATTATCTAATGAAGTTTGTAATGAAACACCACCCTAAAACTTTTTTTTACTCTAAAATTTAAATTCGGGTTTTCTCATTATTTAGTTTTCCTTCAACTAAATAAAAAATCACTCAAATCTATTTTTCAATTCTTTAGCTAAAATCGACATGGTTCTAAATAGATAAGTAGCAACTGTTTATTGATCACTGAGGATGATACTCGACCTTTCACATCGTTTTAATTACTATAACTTGATCGCATGCACTTGTGCTTCGCATCAAGTACCTAGCCTTATCCATCTATTACAGACCGTTTAGGTTACCACATAAACATGATCCACCTGTATGCCTCCACATACATGTTTAAATTACATCTAATAATCTTGGATCTTAGTTGATTGGTTTTTGGGTTAATACATCTAAATGTCAAATAAAATACAACTTATTTATTAGATAAATAATAAGTTTATATAAATACAATTACAAACTACAAGACCACGAGATTTAGAGCATCAACCTCAACAACTACTTCCTTTCAACATAGCTTTACACTCAGGTGGAGGGTTGCAACACTCTCCCAGGGACATTTTAGTAATTTTAAACTCTTTTCCTTGATTGATGCTATGGAGCTCCATTTTTGTTTGTTTAAGTCCCGTTTTAGCTCCAAGTGTCCATTTTACCTATTAGTTGCTCAATATCTACAAAAAAGCATAATAAACCCATAAAATTCCACGAACGAGCTCGAATAAAGCTAAGGATGATTGCACTTTTATGGTGCTATCAAGCTCTTGTCAATTACTCAAAGGGAGATGACTATCAATCAATACTTCACAAAGGTAAAAACTATATGCCATGAAATTTCTGAATTAGGTTCTACTTCTGCTATTTCAGAATAAAGAATGAGGAGAATAATTATCCATGGTCTTAAACATGAATATAGAAGTTTTATTACTGCTATTGAAGGTTGGGTAGTCCAAACTTCTTTGATTGACCTAAAAATATGCTTGCCAGTCAAGAAGTATTGACTAAGCAAATGTCAAAGATCACATTAAAAATCAATAAGAAAGGAGCGCTCTTTAATGGCCAAAGAAAAAGTCATTCAAAATATCAAAATAAAGTAGGACAAAAAAGTGATGAGAAAAATCCAAAACGCTATCAAGTAAGGGGAGTTAGTAAAACTAATCAAAATCACGAGCATAGAAAAAGGGTGGATGTTATAACTGTGGAAAAATAGACAACTATGCCAGAAACTATCATCGAAAGAAAAAGGCAGCAGAAAGAAACGCAGTCACCTCTCAGGCTGAGAGCATCAGTGAAGAAAAGTGGGATGCAGAGGCATGCTTTACAACAGCAGATCCCAATCCCCAATCCACATCCAATATGGTGGAGAACGAAGTGTTGACTCTTCATGTAAAAGAGGTAAATTATGAAAATGATTGGATTGTCAATTCAGGTTGCTCTATCCACATGACATGAGATAAAAGGAAGCTGCAAAATACATCTGAGTACAAAGGAAGCCGAGTTGTTGTAATTGCAAACAACTCGATGTTGCCAATAGCCCACGTTGGCAAAATTATGATAATTCCTTTCTCCAATTCCAATCAAGTGGAACTGAAGAACGTATTTTATGTGTCTGGAATGAAGACGAATTTGGTGTTAGTATCTCAATTGACATCAGTAGGCAACTTCATCGTGTTTGAACCTGGTGATGTCAAGGTGTACCATAATCTCAAAGTTAGTGGTACGCCATTGATGGAAGGGTGAAAAATGGACTTCTATGTCATAGCAGTAAAGACCGCCTACGTGAATAAGACACAAAAGAATGAAACAGTAGATCTGTGACATACAAGATGTTAGCTACAACAAACTGAAAACAATGATAAACATGTCTATACTTAAGGGGCTGCCTAAACTTGATATCAAAGAAGACATGGCTTGTGCTGGTTGCCAATGTGGAAAGGCACAACAACTGCCATTCAAGGAATCTAAATTCAGAGCAAAGAAACTATTAGAGCTGGTGCATTCTAACGTATTTGGTTCTGTCAAGCAATGTTTAATCAACGATATACACAACATGGTGATTGTTATTGATGACTTCTCCATGTATGTTTGAGTTTTTTTTTTTTTACCAAAGAGAAGTCTGAAACAATTATAAAGCTTAAAGAATTCAAAGTACAAGTTGAAGGTGAATTAGGAAAGGCAAATCAATGTCTACATACAAATAATGGGGGAGAATATACGTCTAATGAATTTTCTTAATACTTGCAAAAGTATAAGATACATCATCAATTGATATGTCCAAACACTCCACAACAAAATGGAGTGGCAGAAAAAAAAAATAATAAAATAAATAAACATCTTATAGAAGTATGTAGCAATATGTTACATGCAAATAATGTACCAGAAAGATTTTAGGCTGAATGCATGAGAACAGTAGCTTATATGGTTAACAAACTTCCCCAACAAAGGCTTGAGTTCAAGTCGTCTTATGAAAAGTTGCTGAATATCAAGCCAACAGTTGGACACTTATGAGTCTTTGGTTGTGTGTGTTATGTGTTTGTACCTGATCATCTTCAAAAAGAAGTTTGACAAGAAAGCAATCCGATACATCTTTGTTGGATATGACAACCAAGAAAAGGGTGGAGATGCATTGATCCTATTAGTGGACGATGCTATACATCAAGGAATGTGATATTTGATGAAGCATCATCGTGGTGGGCATCTGAATTACAAAAGGCACCCAAAGATGAGAAATCTTTCAAAGAAGAACCAAAAGAAGAAATAAATCAAATACAATAAGCTCTAATAGAAAGAGAAGAAGAAAACGAAGAAGATAAAGAAGATCAATTAAGGACACAAATTCTTTGGAAAATTGGATTACATTATCAATAACCACAATTATGGAGATCAACAAGACCAAGAAAACAAACCTAATTCCACTTATGTGAATGCGACATTAGCAATATTTGATGAGCCAACAACATACGAAGAAGCGTCAAAGAACATCCAATGGAGAAAATCCATGGAAGAAGAAATTGATGCATTAAGAAAGAATCGAACATAGGACTTGGTGCCGAAACCTAAATATGTTAAACCCATATCTTGTAAATGGGTTTACAAAATTCACTATGGGAGCTGGCCATGCCTGAAGTTGTTACCTTTGGTTCAATCAAGCCGTTGAGTATTGGAAACAAGCTATAGCAAGCCTAAGCAGATGGGACAGTAGAGAGATACAAAGCTCGACTGGTGGCTCTAGGGTTTTCTCAACAGTATGACTTGGACTATGATGAAACGTTAAGTCCTGTAGCAAAACTCACCACTATTCGAGTATTATTAGCACTTGCTACTAGTAAGAGATTGAAGCTGTGGCAGATAGATGTTAAGAATGCTTTCTTAAATGGAGAGCTAGATCGAGAAATATATATGAAGCAACCAAAAGGATTAAAGGATAAAGCTCATCATCACTATGTCTACAAGTTGAGAAAGACTTTATATGGTTGAAGCAAGCACCAAGGGCCTATTACGGGAAAATTACAGAGTTTCAAAAGTGGTTTTGCAGTAGCTCTGGTAGATTCCAACTTATTTGTCAAAGCTCAAGGCTTAAATAAAGTAGAATCTACTAATCTGATTTGAAATGAAAGAGCTTGGAGAGCTAAAGAATTTTCTTGGACTAGAGGTGGAATGCTCACAAAAAAGGATTGTTCCTTAGAAAACTTTTGCATATAAAGGATCTTCTGCAGAAGTATGGCATGAGTGACTGCAAGCCAATATCTACAACGATGGAGGTTAACAAAAAGTATCCAGATACGTGAAGGTAAAGATCATGCAAACTCAACGATGTATCGTTAGATGGTAGGTAGTTTAATCTACCTTACCTTAATAAGACCCGATATCTCATATTCTATCGGAGTTGTAAGTTGTTACATGCAAATCTAAAGAAGCCTCATCTTAAAGTAGTTTGAAGAATTTTAAGATATCTAAGAGGAGCAAGTGAATATGACCTTTTTTATAAGATAGGAGAGGACTGTAAGTTAAAAGGTTTCTGTGATGCTAATTATCCAAGAGATCATGATACACGACGATCAATTATTGGTTACTTGTACAAACTTGGTTGTGAGCACTTTTTTAGTGTAGCAAGAGACAAGCAACAGTTGCATTATCTATCACAGAAGCAGATTATAGAGCAGCGACCATGACAGAACAAGAGAATATGTGAATAAAGCAACTAATGAAGGATTTGCACCAAGAAGTTAGTCATGTCGTGACTTTATACTGCGACAAGCAGTCTGCAGTTCACTTAGTTGAGAATCAAGTATTCCATGCAAGGACCAAGCATGTGGAGGTACATTACCACTTCATTAGAGAAAAGATACTTCAAGAGGAAATTGAGATGAAGACAATAAAGACATAAGATCAAACTGCAGATATATTCACAAAAGAGCTACTAGCAAATAAACATGCAAAGTTTTGACCATAGCTCAAGTTGATTGAACGACCCAGAAATAGTTAGTGTTGAAGGAGAGTGTTAAAATATATAGCAACATTAACTAGTCTAGAAAATTTTTGAAGTATCTACCATATGATATAAATATGTAAATTAGATTTTTCTAGAATTATATTGTAGTATGAATAAAGATCTCAAAAGAAAAAATCTAGAAATATTCTAGAGTAACCTTAGGTTTAAGGAGAATTCCTTGAGATAAGAATAAACCAAGAATGTCCATAAATAAGTCAAGCAAACAAAGAAAGGAAGAAAGAAAAGCAAGAAAGTTAGAGAGAAACTTTGAGTAAAAAGTGAGTATGTCTTGAGAAAGTGAAATAGTATTCTCTCCAAAAATGTCCATCTTTATAAGTTTTTAATAAAAGTTTATTTCTTCAAAAGAGATTATCTCTCTTCCTTTTATGTCAATTTCTTCAACAAACCATTTGACTCTTAGTTTTAAATTTTTGAAAATTAAGTCTATAAACACTCTTTATACTTCTAAATTCTTAATTTGTTATCTACTTTTTATCAATATTTTAAAAAAACCATGCCCAATTTTAGAAACTAAAAGATGTAGGCCTTTTATGGTACCCGTTTGTTTTTTCTTAAAAAAAATAAACCTATAAACACTACTTTCATCTCTAAATTTATTCTTGTGTTATCTACTTTTTAGCAATGGTTTAAAAAACCAAACCAAAATTTGAAAATTAAAAAAATGTAGCTTTTAAAAAGTTGTTTTTGTCTTTGAAATTTGATTAAAAATTCAACCATTGTAATTAAAAAAAAAATACAAATTATTATAAGAAGTAGGGAAGAAATAGACTTAGTTTTTATAACCTTGTTTTTGTCTTCAGAATTTGGTTGAGAATTAAACACTTTACTTAAGAAAGGTGAGATGATAGTAAGAAATTGAGAGAAAATAGATTTAACTTTTTTAAAAAATTGAGATATTTGGATGCTTCCTATTGATTCCTCAACGTGTAGTAACTTGTTAAAAGAAATCCAAAAACAAAAAGCAAAATGATCTAAAGAACTCACATATTAAAACCTTGTTTCCAAATGAGTATTGATAAACAAACCAATTATATGTATGTATATATATATATATGAGAAAAATGAAAATAAATTACTTGGAAGATCATAAGGGGATTAATATTGATGATCAATAAATACGATATTATACAAATCGAAACATAGATGAAATTTCCTTAAAGAACATAGATGGAAGAAAAGTGCAACTCAATTATTGATTACGTAGTTAAGTATTGAATAAGTTATTTTCAAACTTTTAAAACAATCATTAATTATTTGTACGAGATTTGACACGTTACCTAATGTTTTGTGACAATTTCAACCCATAATTATTTATGCGATTTTTGAAAATTAAACATAATTTTCTCTCAATTTTTTATAATATTATACATTTTTTTTAAGTTAAAAGGAGTTTGTTTTTTTAGCAAAATTCTATAAATAAAAATAATTTTTTAAAAAAGCTTTGTACACATATAACCTAACTAAATAGGTTCAATTATATAATTGTCAAAATTTTCCTATTTTTAAAATAAATAGTCAATGGACTATTATTTTATACAATAGTCTAACCCCATTTACATTTTCAGCACTCCTTTCATTCAATTTTTTTTTTAAAAAAATATATAATAATACGAATATCAAAAGATGCACGTAGGAGAAGTTTCTTGTGTTTATAAACTTTTCAAAATAATATTTTTTTATTCAAAATCTACACAAGTAAGGAAAGTTTATCAAAAAATCTGAAAATTGTTCGCTCATAAATAAAATCGAGAATCAACAAGATGTTTTGAAGGAGAAAACATGGTATATTTATGATATACAACACAATATATTCAATGTATATTTGAATTTTCTTGAAATAAATGAGGGTATATTTGATAAGTGAATAAACAAGACAATTTGTACAATATATCTCTTATATACCAAACAATATATGTGATGTATATTTATATTTTTCAATTTATTTATAAACATACCAAAAAATAAATCATGGTATATGCAATGTTTATTTATATTTTTCAGTATATCATCCGTATATTTGACATATACTTAAGTGAAGTGATCGATTTTTAGCTAGAAATATGGATGAAAATAAATGAAACAAAAAACCCATTAATTTGAAATATCTTGCGTTACATGAATATCAACCGAAATTAAATAATAAAAATAAAGTTAAAATTAAAAAAATGATGTTAATAAGCAAAGAATTAATAATTTAGAAAATTTTGAACTATCGGTGAAAATGTTAAATTGGTTGAAAAAGTAAAGCTAAAAGCTTTTAATGAAATAATTAAAAATCTATAACATTTATGAAATATATGGTGCGAATAATTATAAAAATAGATATTAAAGTAATCAATTTAGAGTTAGGAAAGGACGTTTATAGGCTTGATTTTAAAAAATCAAATGATGAGTCTTAGGATCCATTTGATAACGTTCGCATTTTCTGTTTCTGATTCTCATTTTTCAAGAAATTGACTTATTTATAACTGTTTCTATTTTCTATTTCTAAAATTTGAAGACCATTCTAAAAAGGGGTAAATTTTGCCTGTTCTATTTCTAGATTATATTAAATTATTCCCTATTTCTAGAAAAATGCATCCTTCATTTATTGATAGTTTTACATGTTTACAATTTCCTTCCAATCCTTCGTTGTGTGTTCAAGTCTTATTATGGACACATTTTATTTCGTTTTTTCTTTCATATTTTATTTATGAATTTTATATTTACAAAAAAAAAAAAAAAAGAACTGCTATATTTATATTATATTTTAATTTTAAAATTTAAAATTCTCCAATATCTAGATTTATATATTATTTTAATTTTTAATATGTATGTAAATTTTTTTATATTTCAAATTTCAACTCTAAAGGCACTTTTATTTATTCTTTGTTTTGTTTATATTTATTTCCATCTTTTATATGTTATTTATTTTCTTTATTAATTTTGCTTTTCCCAAAAATATTTTTTCTATATTTATATTTTATTTTAATTTTGAATTTTAAAATTCTTCAATATTTAGATTTATATATTACTTTTAACTTTCAATATGTATACTAATTTTTTTTATATTTCAATTTTTTATTATTAAATTTTACAATATGCATATTTATATATTATCTTAATTCTAATATTTTAGTATATCTAAAATTGAGTAAACTTTTACAATATATTTTGCTGACTAAGACATTTATTTAATTTAACTTTAATATTTTACAACCACGACATTTACATAATAATATAATTTAGTTGGATTTGACTTGACATCATTTAAGCCAAATGGCTGAGTTAGAGATGACAGTGCCAATCAAATTTGGGTAACATATGAAGAATAAGATACAACTTGTTATTATATTTAGTTTTCATTGGGTCTTACTTGTATTAGATGACATAAACTTTTGATAATATTTTTTTCGATTTTTAATATATGACATATCTTCTCTTTTTATGTTATATTGTTAAAAAAAAAGAAAAAAAGCAAGAGAAAAAACAAGAAACAAGAAATAGTTATCAAACAAGTTTATGTTTATGTTTTTTTTCTTAAGAAACATGAAATAGGAATAGTTATCAAATATTTTTTGTTTCTTGTTCTCAAGAAAAGAAGAAATAGGAAACAAAAATTTTTTTTTGTTTCTTGTTCTCAAGAAAAGAAGAAATAGGAAACAAAAAATAGGGAACGAGAAACAGGAAACAAGAAACGAGAACGTTATAAAATGGGCCCTTAGTTATTTTGTTTTCCACCTTTGAGAACTTCATTAGGAAAAAGTAATAGATTTTGTTTGTACAAAAATTATAAGGATAGGAGATCAAAACTCTGATATCAGAGGTGAGAGAGTATGTCAATTAAAATTGAGCTAGCTCACTTTGACACTCTCGAGTAGATAAAAACATGATGCTTGATGGAGACAGGGCTAGGGTTGAAGGGTGAGATATCTTTTCATCTGCAACGACAACCAAACACATGTTTTTTTAGTGGTAGATTTAAAATTTTTGTTGTGTTTTCCAACATTTCTTGCAACCTGGCCAAATGTCAATGGGCGAAAACACGATATTGCCTATTAAAAAAATTTTCTCGTGTGGTGCCAAATTACACTTGACCAACTCACTAACTAGACCCAATTTTTATTCACCAGGTGACTATGGTCAGTTGAACACATCTTAGAAAGGGTTGTGTTAGATACTCACGACTATAACGAAGGAAGGTAGAGACACATTTGTGGAAATAACAATTTATTGCTTAAGGTTATGAAAACCACAATTACAAATGAACTCTAACTTGTAAGACAACTCTAGAAGAGTTTTACAGTGGAGAGAATTCACTTTCAAATTCACAAAATGCTCAAGTGAAAGCCTTATGATCCTTACATTTTTTTCGTCTCATATCTTGGCCTTTCAAGACATATTTATAGTGGGGGAGCCTAAAAGTGTGGAGGAAGTGGGGGAATGGCCCAAGTGGGGCTAACTGCCCACTCCATGACTTTAGGTCCACTCTATTGGGTTGTATGTCCTAAAACTCATAGTTTGAAATGTTAAATGTTTTCTATTATCAAAAAAATGTTATTGACATTTATTCAATAAAAGTTTTTTTGAATACGTAAGTTGTACTTGTAAAGACTAAATCCAATAAACTAAAAGAACCATGACTATTACATGAATACTTGAAATTTATGTGGAGACATAAAAATGGATCAAGTTTGAGTAAATAGCCAAAATGGTCTATAATATATGAATAAAGTTGTGTACCTTATTCTAGTAACACTATTAGATGTGACTCGCTTCATAGATAGTACAAATAATGTGATCCTGAACCGTTCATGTGGAGACATGAGAAGTGGGGGCGTCCTATGCAATGAGTTTTCATAAGATCAGACCAAGAAATAAGTCACTCTTACTTTATAACGCTATTTACTGTTTAAGATTGATTGTTTCAAATAGATGACCTGGGTAACTCGATCTTAATCCTGAGCTAATTATGAACTCTTGTTTATTCAGGATTATCCTTAGATTTTCATAGCTAACCACAAATTTCAAGCTGACATTAAGACATGGCTAGCCACGCAATTCCAAATGAAGTATTTGGGAGAAGCACAGTATGTTCTTGAGATCTGAATTGTTCAAAACCGCAAGATTAGAATGATAGCCTTGTCTCAGGCATCTTATATAGACAAGATGTTTCCTTGATATAAGGAGCGGTGTCCTAAGACATGATGTTACCTCAAAAAAAGGTATGTTGTCTTTCAGGCATGGAATTCATCTGTCTAAGGAGCGGTGTCCTAAGACACCTTAAGAGATTGAGGTTATGAGACGAATTCCTTATGCATTAGCAGTAGGGAGTTTAATGTATGCCATGTCGTGTACTCGTTCCGATATATGCTATGTAGTTGGAATTGTCAGCAGATATTAGTCCAATCCTGGATATGATCATTGCATTGCCGTTAAAAACATCCTCAAGTATCTTCGGAGAACGAGGGACTATATGCTCGTGTATGGTACTAAGGATCTGATCCTTACTAGATACACTGATTTTGACTTCTAGACCAATATAGATTATGGAAAATCTACTTCAGAGTCAGTGTTCACTCTGAACGGAGGAGCTATAATGTGGAGGAGTATCAAGCAAAGTTGTATTTCTGACTTCACCATAGAAGCTAAGTATGTACATCGAGGAGACGTGATTGTCACAGAGATTGCCTCTGAAGACAACTTGGTTGATCCATTTACAAAGATCCTCTCGACTAAGGTGTTTGAGGGTCACCTAATGGGACTAAGACTGTGAGGTAGATAGAATTAGGGCAAGTGGGAGAAGTACTGGGTATCTGTTGCCTTAGTTTATTGTATTTATTCTCTCATTACTCAACATTGTATATATATTTGTATATATATGTAAAATCCACTAAATTTTTAGTCCAAGTGGGAGTTTGTTGGGTTGTATGTCCTAAAACTCGCAGTTTGTAATGTTAAACATATTCTATTATCAATAAAGAGGCTATTAACATTTATTTAATAAAATTATTATTGAATATATGAATTGTACTTGTAAAGTCTAAATTCAATAAACTAAAAGATCCATGATTATTACATGAATACTTGAACTTTATATCGAGACATAAGAGTAGATCAGGTTCGAGGAAATAGTCAAAATGATATATAGTATACGAATAAGGTTGGGTGCCTTAATTTGGTAACATTATTGGATGCGACCCACTCTGTAGTTATTATAATTTATTGTAAAGTGCTACAAACGAAGTGATCCTGATTCGTTCATGTGTTGACATAAGGAGTGGAGGTCATATTCAATGATTTTGCATAAGATCGAACTAAGAATTAAGTCACTCTTACTTTATAATGCTGTTTATTATTTAAGATTGACTATTTTAAAGCGATGACCTTGGTAACTTGACCTTAATCCTGAGCTAACTATGAACTCCTGTTTATTCGGGATTATTCTTAGATTTTCATGGGTGAGGATTGGCTCAATAGCGCCGGCTCAATAAGCCTCCCATTTCAGAGGTAAGACCAGGTAGATAGTTGGGGACATAGGGTGTAAGACGGAATTCACTCCTACCCGTTTTTAGGGATAGTAGAGAGGTTGTTCCCTTAAGTGCTGGCTCCGAGTCTTGAACAAGGGGCCCCACCTTCTCATTGGCCCGAGAGGGACTCGATTTAGTGATTGAATCACAAACCAATTGTTCATTAGAGGATCAATGAGACTTAAGGAACAAGATGTAATCTCAGGGGTAACACAACTTTTGACCCAACCATTATTATGAACAACTTGTGAAGGGTTAACTTACTAATCATGGTTATATCGAGTGGACATAATATATCTACAGTGAGGGGAGTGCAACTACTGGGCTTTAGTGAAGTGACCCGGTAGTTAACAAATGGTGGTTAATTAGGTTAAAGAATTAAGCCGATTAACCACAGATCATTGGAGTCCATGAGCTGTAGATCCATGAGGTCTCTCTATTAGCTTATATCGAAATAAACCTTAGAACAGTGTGACGAAGGAATTTGAAGTGTTCAAATTCGATTTTTGGAGCAAAGCATTTATAATATATACAATATATTTAACCCAATGTTTAATTGTGAATTAAACATAAAGAGAGAGAAAATAAGAGATATTTAAATAAGATTTAAATATCAAGATTATGAATAGGGATTCATATTGATTGGGATAAGTGTTGGATTTAATATTAAATTAAATTAATTAAAAATTTTAATTAATTATTTCATATTAATTTAATTTTAAAATTGATTACTAGAATTAATTTTGAAATTAAATGGTATTGGTCAAAATTGCATTAAAAGTCAAATTGTTGATTAGGTAAAAAAATACAATGGAAGTCAAATAGTTGACTTTGACTTTGGAAAGTAAAAAAGTCAAATTTGTTGACTTTGGACTTTAAGAGTCAAACTCTGACCAAGTTAGTGGAAAGATCCAACATTTATGAGTGGAAAATGCCAACTTTTGCATGGCTAAGTGCTGTCTTCATTTGAAGACACTTGTCCCACTAAATCCCACTTTGAGTTAGTGGATTTTTGAGTGTCAAATTCTCATCAAACTCAAAGTTCATGTTTGCATGTCTTTAAAAGGGAGTGTTTAATGTTTTTGAAGAACTCTTAGCCATAGTGGGTTTGATGAGATTATGTGATAATCTCATCCCTTTTTTCTCTCGCAGCTTTAACATTTTTTGCTCTCCAAATTAGTCACTCACCGGATTCCACCTTCTTGTTCTAAGGCCAGAGAATGGTCAGGAAGACTCTCGTGATGGTCTACGAACCGTTCGTGAGGAGATTGGAGAAGATTTAAAGACTACAAAGGTTATATTCTTTTCCCCTTTTACTTGTTTGATTGCATGCGTGCTTATCTTTGTAATTAACCTAATTAGAGTACTTTAGATCTATTTTTCTTGATGCGCATGTGTTTGTTCCATCAATTGGTACCAAAGCATGCTTAAAATACTCAATTTTTGGTTAATTTATGCATATGGTGGGATTGATTCATGTGATGAATGCTTGTGTTCTAAAATGGATAATTTCAGTTTTGGCATCTTTTTTTCCTCTTGGGTTGTAATAATTATTGTAATTGCCCATTGTTTTATGGGCTTTAACATATTGTGAAATGTCTGTAAATTTGCTAGTCATTAGAGTTGAAATTAAGCTGTAATTACTCGGTTCCAGCAAAGAGGACAGCTCCAATTTGGTGAATTTTTGCTCACAGACCCGAAATGGCCTCCCAGACCCCGTTCATGACCCTCGACCCGACCCGCAGAGCTGATGGTTGACGCATGTAGGCTCCAGACCCAGTCCTGACCCGGTTAGCGCCTAACCCGTGCGGACGAAATGCTGATGCATGTGGCAGCTCAGACCCGGCGACCCGCCCGTGATCCGTCCTGAACCGTCTAGTCTGCTCTGGTTGAAGCCCAACGCGCGCGCGGCCCAACCCAATTCGCCAACCCAGTGTCCGCGTCCGTTTCAGCCTAGTCGCGCCTGCCCTCCGTCCGACCCGCTTCAGCCAATCCGCGCCCGAGTGGGACTCTAGCCAACCCGCGGCTTGGTTTGGAGGCTCAGCTGATCCAGATGGTCTGGACCGGTCCGGTTCAAGCTGATTTGACTAGTTTTGACCAGTTTTGGGCGATTTTTGCTGTTTTTTGGGTTTTGAAGCCAATTTAAGCATTTTCAAGCAGTTTGAGCTAGTCCGAAGTATTCGATCGAGGTTTGAGGTTGTTTTCTGCTTATTATTGTAATAAGTGTAGCTTTTAGCTAGCTTAGGATGTCAAAACCGATCCATTTTAGTGTGTTTATTTAATTATACATTGTGAATGTATGAATAAAATATTTTATCTATTGTGTGCATATTATATGCCATGTAGATTTAAAATTCTACCATAGGATAAGCATGTAGCATGCATTGCAAGTATATTATAAGTGTTATAATTGAAGGAAATCGGACATGAGGATTTCCATGAGCAACAAAATGATCGTTCTAAATTTCAATCGTATTTGAACCAACACAATTACATTCAAGAAACGAAAACATACAGGCTATGCACAAAACAAAATTACAGCATGCTTCTTACTACGATCAAAGGAAAAAAATACACATACCTTTGAAGACTCATCTTCAACACACTTGATCACGAACGCTCGTTTACAGCAAGACGGCAACACACAAATGCTTGTACACCACGACTGCTACACTACACGATCACAGCGACCATGAACTCAATGATCTCCAAGATCACGAACACCATGAATGACCTGTAAAAACCTTGACAATGTCGAGTTGAGTATGACACCACCACAATGGTTACTGTTAGCTTTTTGGCCCTTAATCTCAAATTAATTAATTTTAATTAATTAATTAATCAATATTTTGATGATAAAAAACTCAATTTTTTACTGAAAATCTTAGTGTTTTAATATGTCCATAGTGTAGAGCTCGGAATAACGATTCCAACACCTCTTGAATCACTCAAATCGGAGCTAAAACGAAGACGATATGACCGAAACAAGTCTATAGAGAAAATACCGTGGTGGATGACGTGGCATAACCAGACCATTTGCATGTAGACATGTGGTAGCATATTGGTTGAATGGTGGATCATTATGAGATTAACATATGATGGACTTTTGATTTTTGGATTGATTTAAAATAAAAAATTGAAATTAAAAAGAAATTTAAAAGGAAAATAAATTTAATATTATTTTATGTTTGTGTCTAACGGTTAGTTTTTTACACATGGTATGTTTTTTATTTTTGGATTGACTTTAAAAAGAAAATGAATTAAAAGGAAAATAAATTTAATATTATTTTATGTTTGTGTCTAACGGCTAGTTTTTGACACATGGTATGTTTTTTTTTTATTTTTTGGATTAATTTTAAAAAGAAAATGAATTTCAAAAGAAAAGAAATTTAATATTATATTTTGTTTGTATCTAACGACTAGTTTAGTTTAAAATCTCCACCATTGATTTTTCTTTTCCAAAATCCAATGATCCAAATTAATTGTGGTTTCTAAAAATTTTTCCATCTCTATATAAAACATCTTCCTCTCCAAATTTTAAACAAACAAATTTTACATTCATAATCCTCCAAAACTCAAAACTTCCATTGTTGCTCTCTTTAAGTTCCCAATTTTTTTCTTTTTATCTTATTCTTGAGAGAATGTTATTGTATTGTGAGGATAAACTTGTTGAGTGCTTAAACTTGTAAATCCACTCTAGTGAGAGTTGTAATGTGTTCTTCAAAAATTCCAACATTTGTAACGGTTTGATCCTAAACCATGGAAAGGATTGGGTTTGCTCTTGAACCCGTAAAAGGAGCGGTGGTATAACAGTTGCCTCTAATCCATGGAAAGAGTTGGAAAGATTTTATTTAAATTCCCAAGGGGCGCTTGGGGAGTGGAGTAGGTCGAGTTTGACTGAACCACTATAAAAATTACGGTGTCTTCTTCTCTAACTCTTTCCTTTTTATTTTTGAAATTAATTTAAGTAATTTATTGTAATTTTTAGTTTGTTCTTATTTATTTGCTAAAATTTGATACAATTAAATTATCACATTTTTGTCATCTTATTTGTTGCATAGTTTGAATTTTTCTTATTATTTATAAAAAGTGTATTAATTAGTTTAATTGGATTAATTTAGAAAAAAAAGTTTAATTAAACCCTATTCACCTCCCTCTTGGGTTGCCATATTGATCCAATAATTGGTATCAGAGCGGGTTGCTCTTCTTGAAATATTTATTTCTTGATAAACTTAATTGTTTTTGAGCTATGACAACTTTAGGTTTTATCCCTTTTACCGATAGTCTATTACAAAGTCTCCTTTCTTTAATGGTACTAATTATAGTTATTGGAAAAATAGAATGAGATTTTTCTTGCTTTCTATTGATTATGATTTATGGGATATTGTTGAGGAAGGTTTTAAAATTCCAACAAAAGATGTTGATGGTGTTAGCACTATAAAACCTAAGGAAGAATGGTCAATAAATGAAAAGAAAGTATGCTCTTTAAATGCCAAAGCTATTAATTATTTATTTTGTGCTTTGAATGAAGTTGAGTATAATAGAGTGTCTATTTGCAAAACCGCTAAAGAGATATGGGATAAATTAGAAATTACTCATGAAGGAACTAGTCAAGTAAAAGAAACAAAGATTGACATGTTAGTTCATCAATATGAAATGTTTAAAATTGATGAAAATGAAGCTATTTTTGATATGTTTATTAGATTTACTAACATTGTCAATGCTTTAGAAAGACTTGGGAAAAAGAACTCAAATCTTGAGAAGATAAAAAAGCTATTGTGGTCTTTGCCTAAACAATGGGAGCCTAAAGTCACCGCCATTCAAGAGGCAAAGGATCTCAAATCTCTCTCCATTGATGAACTCATGGGAAAGATCAAGAAAAACATGGAGGATGAGAAGAAAAAGAAACAAAAGAGTATAGCTTTAAAGACCATCTCTTTAGAAGTTGACTCCCAAGATGAAGATGACCTTGATGAAGATGATGTTGCCTATCTTTCACGTAAGTATAAGAACTTCATCAAGAGAAAGAAGCAATTCAAGAAGCATCTCTCCAACCAAAAAGAGTCAAAAGGTGAAAAGAGCAAAAAGGATGAGGTAATATGCTATGAATGTAAGAAGCCGGGTCATATTAGAGCCGATTGTCCTTTTCTCAAATCATCCAAGAAATCCAAGAAGAAAGCAATGAAAGCTACTTAGGATGATAGCGATGAAAGCGAAAATGGGAGTGATAATGAAGAAGTGGCCAATTTTTGCTTCATGGCTCATAGTGACAAAGAGGATGAACAAAATGATGAGGTTGTTTGAAAGCCTCTAAGAAAAACAAGTGGTACTTGGATAGTGGTTGCTCGAGGCACATGACGGGAGACCCATCCAAGTTTGTCTCTCTCTCCAAAAAGAATGGAGTCTTGTAACCTTTGGTGACAACAAGAAAGGTAAAATAATTGGTAAAGGTAGTATAGGTAATGAATCTTCTATTTTAATTGAAAATGTACTTTTGGTTGATGGTTTGAAGCATGATTTACTTAGTATTAGTCAATTGTGTGATAAAGGCTTTAGAGTTGTGTTTGATAAAAAGAATTGCATCATTGAAAATGCTAGTGATAGAAAAGTTATATTCGTTGGAAATAGAGATGAAAATGTTTATACTATTGATTTGAATGATTGTCCTATTAATGATAAATGTTTATCAGCTTTGCATAATGATTCTTGGTTATGACATAGAAGACTAGGACATGCTAGCATGCACTTAATTTCAAATATTTCCAAGAATTCTTTGGTTAGAGGTCTTCAAATTTAAATTTGAAAAATAAAAAGTTTGTGATGCTTGTCAAATGGGTAAGCAAACTAAGTCCTCTTTCAAATCTAAAAATATAATCTCTACAACTAGACCCCCTCAACTATTACACATGGACTTATTTGGCCCTTCTAGAATTGCTAGTTTTAGAGGGAAATATTATGCCTTTGTGATAGTTGATGATTTTTCAAGATTTACTTGGGTTTTGATGCTAAAACATAAGGATGATGCTTTGAAAAGCTTTTCTAGTTTTGCAAAAGGAGTTCAAAATGATTTTTTTTTTTGATTTCTAAAATTAGGAGTGATCATGGAGGAGAATTTGATAGCAATACTTTTGAAACTTTTTGTGAAGAAAATGATTTTTCTCATAATTTCTCCGCTCCAGGAACTCCTCAACAAAACCGTGTGGTTGAAAGGAAAAATCGTACTTTGCAAGAATTTGTTAGATCAATGTTGCATGAGTATGGTTTACCATCATACTTTTGGGCGGAAGCCGTTAACACAGTTTGTTATGTTTTAAATAGAGTTTTAATTAGACATTCTTTGGATAAAACTCCTTATGAACTTTGGCATAACAAAATTCCAAATATTGGGTATTTCAAAGTTTTTGGTTGCAAATGTTTTATTTTGAATAACAAAGAAAAACTTGAAAATTTTGATTCTAAGACGGATGTTGGTATTTTCCTTGGCTATTCCTCTACTAGTAAAGCTTATAGAGTTTTCAATAAAAGAACTTTAGTAATTGAGGAATCTATGCATGTAGTATTTGATGAATCTTGCAATGTTATTTCTAATGAGCCTATTTATAGTGATGTTTTAGAAGGAAATTTTGGAGATTTACTTGTTAGTGACAAAGGCAAGGAAATTGTTTCAAGTAAGCAAGAGGTGAGCTTAATCGAAAAGAACGAAGTTGGTTCTTCATCCATGCCTAAAGAGTGGAGGTATGCTCCTTCCCATCCCAAAGAACTAATTCTTGGTAATCCCGAACAAGGTGTGAAAACTCGTTTCTCTCTTAATATGTTTAATAATCTTGCTTTTGTTTCTCAAATTGAACCAAAAAGTTTTAAAGATGCCGAAAATGATGAATTTTTGATTTTAGCTATGCAAGAAGAATTAAATCAATTTGAAAGGAATAAAATTTGGGAGTTAGTCCCTAGGCCCTCTCATGCTTCTAGAATTGGAACTAAATGGGTCTTTAGAAATAAAATGGATGAAAATGGAAATATCATTAGAAATAAAGCTAGACTTGTAGCTCAAGGTTATTGTCAAGAGGAAGGAATAGATTATGAAGAAAATTTTACACCCGTTGCTAGATTAGAAGCTATTAGAATATTGTTTGCTTTTGCTTCTTATAAGAATTTCATTTTATATCAAATAGATGTGAAAAGTGCATTTTTAAATGGTTATATCAGGAGGAAGTTTATGTAGAACAACCTCCGGGGTTTGAAAGTTTTGATTTTCCTAATCTCGTCTAAAGCATGCTGTAATTTTGTATTGTGCATGACCTGTTAGTTTTCGTTTCTTGTACTGTAATTGTGTATATTCAATATCGAATGGAAATTGGAATAATCCTTCCGCTGCTCATGGAAATCCTCATGTTAGATTTGCTTCAGTTTGTTCTTCATTTTAAGGAATTGGTTCCCGACGGCAACTGAAAGCTGGGGAGATGACGATGCGTGTTGGAACTAGACACGTCGTTTCAATTGTTGCAGCGGGAGGACTCTGGCTTGCTTTGCAGAATAGATGTATTTTATTAGAAAATGTATTTTTTGTTCCTGAATTAAAAAGTAACTTAATTTCTGTAAAGTGTTTAATTGAACAAAAATATTATGTACATTTCTCTATAAATAAAGTATTTATTTTCAAGAATGGTGTAGATCTTTATTATGCTAAGCTGGAAAATAATTTATTTGTGCTAAGACCATTAGCAACTAAAGCCCACCTGAGTACTGAAATGTTTAAAACTGCAGTAATAAAAGACTCAACATTTCTCCTAAAAAAATGACCATCTTTGGCATCTGAGATTAGGACACATAAATCTCAATAGGATTGAGAGACTAGTAAAGAATGGACTTCTAAACGAGTTGGAAGAAACTTCTTTTCCTGTGTGTGAGTGAAGCCTTGAAGGCAAAATGACTAAAAGATCTTTTACTGGAAAAGGTCACAGAGCCAAAGAACTTTTAGAACTTGTACATTCAGACCTCTGTGGTTCGATGAACGTTAAGGCAAGAGGAGGGTTTGAATATTTCATCACTTTTACTAATGATTATTCTAGATATGGTATGTTTGTTTAATGAAACATAAGTTTAAAGCCCTTGAAAAGTTAAAGGAGTACAAGGCTGAAGTTGAACATGCATTAAATAAGACTATTAAAACATACAAATCTGATCGAGGTGGAAAGTATTTAGATCTAAAATTTCAATACTATTTGATAAAACATGAAATTGTATCCCAAATCTCAGCACCTGTACACCTCAGTTGAATGGTGTATCGAAAAGGAAAAGTCGAATCTTGTTGAACATGGTTTGATCGATGATGAGTTATGCTTCCCTATCGGACTCGTTTTGGAGTTATGCAGTATAAACTACAATTTATATTTTGAACTGTGTTTCGACCAAAAGTGCTACTGGAACACCTTTGGAATTATGGAATGGTCATAAAGGTAGTTTACGCCATTTCAGGATTTGGGGTTGCCCAACACATGTGCTTGAGGAAAATCCCAAAAAATTGGAACCTTTTCAAATTGTGCCTATTTGTAGGTTCTTTAAAGAAACGAGAGGTGGTTATTTCTATGATCCTAAGGATAATAAGGTGTTTGTATCGAAAAACACTATCTTTTTAGAAGAGGACCACATAAAAGAGCATAAACCCTGCAGTAAGATTGTGTTGAGTGAACTTTCCAATAAAACTATTGAATCTTCAATAAGAGTTGTTGAACAACCCAATACCTCAACAATTTTTGCTGAAGTTGGATCATCTAATAGGTCAAATCCACCTCAAGTGTTGAGAGAGCCTTGACGTAGTGGGAGAGTTGCGAACCCACCTATTCGTTATATAGGTTTAACAGATATCCTAACTATGGTAGCTGACAGAGATGTTGAGGATCCATTGTCTTACAAGATGAAAATTGAGGATGTTAACAAAGATGAGTGGATCAAAGCTATGGATCTTGGAATGGAGTCTATGTACTTCAACTCTTTGAGATATTATAGATCAACCTGATGGGGTAAAACTTAAAGGCTGAAAATTGATCTCAAAGAAAAAATGGGATGCTGATGGGAAGGTTAAACCTTTAAGGCTAGACTTGTGGTAAAAGGGTTATACCCATATTGAAGGAGTCGACTATAGGCAGGCTTTCTCACCTGTTGCTATGTTGAAGTCTTTCTGGATTCTTCTGTCCATTGCCTCATATTATGACTACGAGATTTGGCAAATGGACGTCAAGATAGCCTTTCTAAAAGATAATCTTGAGGAGGCCATTTATATGGAGCAGCCTGAGGGATTCATAACCCAAGGTCAAGAGCAAAGGGTTTGCAAGCTTAATCGGTCCATCTATGGATTGAAACAAGCTTCTCGATCTTGGAATATAAGATTTTATATTGTGATAAAATCTTATGGCTTTGATCAAAATGTTGATGAGATTTGTATGTACAAGAGAATCATCAACAGTTTAGTAGCTTTTCTAGTGTTGTATGTAACTGATATTCTACTCATTAGGAATGATGTAGGTCTACTGACTAAAATTAAGAATTTGCTAGTGACCTAAGTCGAAATGAAAGATTTGGCAGAGGTGCAGTTTGTTCTGGGCATTCAGATCTTTAGAGAGCGAAAGAACAGAACGCTAGCCCTATTTCAAGCATCATACATTTACAAGATGCTTATCAAATTTTTGATTTAGAACTCCAAGAGAGGTTTACTCTCTTTTAGGCATGGAGTTATATTGTCTAAGGAACAGTGTCCTGAAACACCTCAAGAAGTTGAGGAAATAAGACGGATCCCCTATGCATCGACTGTTGGCAGCCTGATGTATTTGATGTTATATACTAGATGAATGAATGAAATATCATGCAATTGAAAACTACAGAATCAATAAGCACTTAAACTACATTTAATTTGAGATTTAAGCATGCTGTTCATATGATGTTCAAAAGAGGGTTTGAAACACATATTACCTTTGAAGATTTCTCCACAAATTTAGCTGAAATCCACCAAGATAGAGCTTGAAACACCAAAAGGACTACCACCGAGATCTTCTTTACTATGCTCAAGCTGGAAACACTTGAACAAGTTGAATTGATGAAGAACGAGAGTAGGGTTTTCGGGTTATCAATTCAGATATTATATTTTTGCATCCTCTTTGATCTTCATGCATGAAACTTCAATATATAGGTAAAAACCACACAAATGTATCGAGTTACATGGTGGGCAGCTCCAATTTGAAGATCATCACTAAGAACAATTGGAATTTGATGATATTCCATCAAACATGTTAGTGGATTTTTCCTAAAATTAGAAAACCCCATTAACCTAAAATGATTTCAAAAAATCATTTCATTTAAATTAATTTTATAAAATTAATTCGAAATAATTAATTTAAATAAAATCAATTTTAATTTATTTTAAATTAAAAATAATTTTAATTTAATATCTAAATATTAAATTAATACAATATCACCAATAAACCAATTATTTAAATCATATTTTAAATATTAATTGATTTTTCAATTTCGTTTAATTTCAATTAAATTAAATATTTATGATTGTATCATATACAATCAATCGAAAACCCTAAAAAATTGAATTTGAAAATTTATAACCCTAATTTCATATATCAATACTCAATTTGTTATTCCAATTCAATGAGCTAGTAGAGGGACCTAATGGACCTACAGATCATGAGCTCCACAGATGTATAATTAATTCGTTAAAACTCTTTAATCGAATTAATTACTAATCGTTAACTATTAAGACACACCACTATAGCTTGATAGTTGCACTCTTCTCACTATAGATATATTTCTGTCCATTTAAACCATAATCAGTAAGTCGATCCTTCACAGATCGTTTGTAATTACAGTTGGGTCAAAATTATCGTTTCACCCTGTAAGTACATCTCGTTCCTTAAGTTTCTACTGACCTTTTAATGAACAATTCAATTCATATTACTACTTATGAATCATGTCCTTCTCTATCATGAGAAGGTGAGGCCCCGATTGTTCTAGACCTGGAATCAATACTTAAGAGAACAACCTATCTGCTAACCCTAAAATGGGTAGGAGTGAATTCCATCTTGCAGGGCTATGTCCCCAGTTATTCATCTGGTCTTATCCCCAAAATGGAAGGCTTATTGAGCAATGTTGTTGGACTACTCTCACTCATGTAGATCTTTAGGATAATCCCAAATAAATAGAAGTTCATAGCTAGCTCGGGATTAAGATCGATTTATCCTAGGTTACTTAAGTATGAAATAGTCAGTTTTAACAGTAAACAGTCGTTATATAGAAAAGTGACCATTTCGTGGTCTAGTCTATATGCAAACTCATTGTATATGATGCCCTCACTCACATGTCTCTACACAAATGATCTGTGGATCACATCATTTGTATTACCTATACAAAATAGGCCGCATCGGATAGTGTTACCAGGATGGGATACCCAATTTCACCCATATACTTATAAACCATGTAGGCTATATACTATTATCTTAATCCTGTTTATGTCACCGGATAAAGTTAAAGTATTCATACTATAGCCATGGATATGTTTATTGGATTTTCATAATAGAATGCAAAATCAACAACTTTATTGAATAAAATACTCAATAATATTTTTTTGATGAATAGAATGTTTAACACAAAATTTACGAACTGCGAGTTCTAAGACATTCCTAACAATCTCCCACTTGGACTAAAACTCCAGTGAGAACAAATATATACAATACAATAAACTAGGGCATCACAAATACCATAGATATTCTCCCATTTGCCCTAGATTACATTGCTCGGAGTCCTAGTCCAACCAGGTGACCCTCGAACACTTTAGCCGAGAGGGCCTTCGTAAATGGATCAACAAGGTTGTCTTCAAAGGCTATCTTTGTGGCGGTCACGACTCCTTGGTATACTATCTCTCTGATGAGATGGTACTTTCTTTCAATACATTTTTCATGTTTTCGACTCCTTGGTTCTTTCGAGTTGGCAACAACACCACTATTGTCACAATACAGTGTGATAGGTAGGTGCATATCTGAAACTATTTCCAAGTCAACCAAGAATTTGCATAGCCATACTGCTTCTTTAGCGGCTTCATATGCGACTACGTATTCTGCTTCCATTGTAAAGTCAGCGATACAACTTTACTTAATGCTTCTCCAAACTATCCTCCATTGAGAGTGAAAACTGACCCTGAAGTAGATTTCCTTGAATCTACGTCAGTCTGAAAATCAGAATCAGTGTATCCGGTAAGGATTAAATCCTTAGGTCCATACACAAGCATATAGTCCCTCGTTCTCCTTAGATATTTGAGGATGTTTTTTATAGCAATCCAATGACTGTGTCCTGATGACATGTAGAAATGCATACCATATTAGTCCTTTTACTTAGAATCATGAAGGTTGTTAAGCAGAATATGCGGCAATTGTGCTAGGAATTCATGAGAAAAAGAGTTTGCATCGATCAACATGTCGAATCTTAGCTAACCCATTACTTTGCGTTAATTATGCGTTCAATGCTCTATTTTTGTAGCCAATGCAAGAAATGAACGCAAACGCGGAAACCGGACCACCGCATGCGGAGAAACACTCCATCGCAAAGGCAAATGCATCGATCAACACATGGATGTTGCGGTAATCACCCATATGCGTCCATCGCATGGGAGTTGCGCTCGTCAAGCGATTGCAGTCATCATGTAGAGTTGCGGTGTTAAGCGAATGCAGCCATTGAACGATTATGGCTATGCGACAACGCATTCTAAAAGGATCAACGCAAGGTTGGTGGAATGAACACATCAACGCATTTACCTCGAGAAAATCCAAAGCTGATGCTGACATTTCACTTACCGCACCGTTAATGGCAGAGGTTCAGACTGACGTGCCGAACGTTAGACTCAGAAAAGTCCAATTAATGCTGTTGGTGGTCCAAACTTATAAATAGAAGTCGATGAGCAAAATTCCAAGTCATCTGGAGATTATCCCTCAACCAGGGATTTTCCCCGCGATCCAGACAAACTGCGTAAGAAGATGGTTGAGAGTTCTTCACCACTTTCATCCATTCCGAGTGATGACCGGAGCCTTCGACCAGAGCTAGATCTCGAGAGAGTCAGCTCCTCCACCCATCCATGGCACCATCGACAGCCTTGGTGCACATCCGCAGGAAGCAAAGTTTTGCTTCCAGCCGGTCATTTCTTTTTCCTTTCTTTTTCTATATTGTATTGTATGACATTTTGAATTAAGAAATTAATACAATGTGTTTTTCAATGCATTTCTCTATTCCTTTGACTCCATCTCCATCTTCTTGCTTAGTGATAATGGGCAGAAATGCACGTTATCATAGTGTTAAATCCTTAAACAATGTTGGATTGCATTGATGAAATATGTTAAATTGCGTGCATTAAGCATAAATTCTATAATATTGCAGTCACATGCGTCCAACGCGTTAGAGCAGTTGATATTTATATTTTTGTGTAGAATAATGCGTTAACGCAATGCAAAGAATGCGGTCATAGGAATACATTGGTTGAGCGCAACTTCACCGCAAGACTTTGTATTGATCGTGCTTACAAACATTCACCCAAGAAGAATCACTGCAACATGGTGGGCGCATCTGGACGAAAGGACAATTAAGATCGATGGGATAGAAAGCTGACGGTAGTCGGATCCAAATTAAGTTGACAGCCGATAACGGTCACAAAGTACATCCAGCTTTATCGGTGACAATTATCCAGCGCATCAATCAGGAATTAAAGCTGTCCCATCTGTACAACCAGGAGAGAAAAGCCGCATTTCACCTTGATGCCCTATAAATACCAAGTGCATTCTTCAGAGAAGGGGTTAAGTAGTTGATTATTTCATCATTTTACAAGTTAGTGTCTCTGTCCATAGTCTTCTTTCATTTTAAGGCGGATGCGAGGAAGAAGGTGTGCCAATAGATCGTTCCGGTGAGCTTGGAAAAGCACTGGAAGCTCTAAGACAGAGAGAGGGCCGACGCCTGTGGATGGGAATATTTGTAGATCAGAATAGAGATTCCGTTTAAAAAGCCTCGGTAAGAAAGGAATTGCTACCAGGCTCTCTACCCTTATTTTTCATTATCATTTTGTACTCAATTCAGTTATAAGAATGGAACGTCTTTCTCTATATCTGTTCACTCTCTGTAATTCACGCATGAGTAGCTAAAATAGTTGAATGGGTTGAGAAGCATTTAGCTAGCACAACTAGAAAATCTTCATTCTTTGTGATGATCTTGTTTATGTATGCTTCATTCGTCTATTAGAGATACTTGGGAGGGTAGTCTAAGGATATGATCTAGAATTGGGAAGGTCAGGTCAGAATCTAGGTTTGGAAGAACAAGATTAGAACACATAAATGAGAGATAGGCGCTTAGGAATGAGCACTATTTGTTATTAACGCATCACATGCATCTTAGCAATAAGATATGATTGTATGCGGTCACCTTGCCTGCATGCATTTGCATCAACGCATAGGACAAGAGTAGAGACTTAGGGATAAGCTCTATGGACATTTTGCATTCAACACATGCGTCCTAGACTTAGGAGCATCACATTTACATTTGGAAATGACTTGCTGTGCATGGTTGTAACATGATCGTAAGGTTTTACGCATTCTCGACTAATGCTAGCTAAAAATCTTCCCAACCTGTTCATCGCATACTCATTGCATCTATCAATGCAACTCTCTTTCTCAAATCCGCCGCCTTTATTTACTCCTTTTTCATCAACGCAATAACACACCCACACTTCTTTATTTACTTGGTTAACACAAAGTTTTCATAAACATTATCAATGCAACTATTTTCACAAGTCCTCTGGACTTACCAGGAAACTCAGAGGAATTTACACTTGAATTATGCTGGGGAAACTTGAGTGCACAATGCAATCCATCAACACATATCATCCATATTTCCACTTACTAAAACAATGCATCACTTAGCATCTTTACTTTCATTGCAACACGTAGAGAGATTGCTTGGGTATTGCATACTTAGTCATGTGGATTAGGGATATGAAGCATGTAGCAATCCATTGAGAGGTATGCATTGTGCGAGTATGTGAGTAATTTTATTTGCTTAGTGTGAAGCTGCTGCAATGCCTGTCTATGGGCTAACACATTGCTTGTCTATGAGTGAAGTCAGCAACAATCAACTGCCCGAGAGGATAAGTGGTTGGACGCATTAAGCAAGGCATGCGTTGTTCACTATGGATAGTAACAACTGTAGGTCAGCGAAGTTTATGCGATTATCTTATATTATGTATGCTTCATTCATCCATTAAGGATACTCGAGATGGTAGTCTAAGGATAGGATCTAGGCTTGGGAAGGTGAGGTCAGAATCTAGGCTTGGGAGAGCCAGATTAGAACACATAATACCAGAGATAGGCACTTAGGAATGAGCACTATTTATTATTAACGCATCGCATGCATCCTAGAGATAGGATACGATTGAATGTGGTCACCTTGCTTTCATGCATTTTGCATCATCGCATAGGACAAAAGTAGATACTTAGGAATAAGCTCTATGGACACCTTGCGTTCAACACATGCGTCCTAGAATTAGGAGCACCACATTTCCATTGGAAAATGACTTGCCGTGTATGGTTGTAACATGATTGCATGGATTGTGTTGACTAGGGTTGCCCTTGCAATCACTCCTAAGTTTTACAATGAGAACATCTCTGCATTTTATCTACTTTCCCATACATTTATTTAATGTCAAGGTTTGTCGCATCTTTACCTTTCATGCATATTCTCATTGTGTTGTCTGTTAGATAGGAGTAGGAGTAGGATTAATTTAACAACAACCCCTCCATTCTTTTATTTATACCGCCGTATGCACATCACCTCAAACATATAGTTACAAGTCCCTGTGTTTGACCTCGAATTACCCGAGAAACTTGCGTTCATGTTATACTTGGCGTGAACACAAGAAAACTTGAGGCAGGACTCATGGTCATCACATACATTCGTTAATGCAATTTTCATTCCAACGCATGGTTATCAACGCATATTTTAGGAACATGCATCGCATACCGTGTCCACGGGATTTTGATTGTCAAGTAAAATTGACTTTCAATTTCCCGACCATCATGTCCTGGATTGGAATGGAACCTGCTGACGATTCCAATTGCAAAGCATATGTCAGGGTGTGTACATAACATTGCATACATCAAACTTCAAACTGCAGATGTGTATGGAATTCTTGTCATTTCCTCAACATCTTGAGGTGTCTTAGGACACTGTTCCTTTGACAAATGAATTCTATGTCTAAAAGGTAACATAACTCTTTTGGAATTTTGCATATTATATTTTGACAACATCTTGTCAATATAAGACACCTAATATAGTGCTAGGGTTCTATTCTTTCGATTTTGAAAGATCTGTATTCATAGAATGTATTGAGCATCACCCAAATCTTTTATTTGGAATTGAGTTGCTAACCATCTCTTTACGTCAGCAAGGAAACTTGTCTCATTCCCAATGAGCAAGATATCATCAACATAAAGAACTGAATGCTACAGTCTTGTTGACTATCTTCTTGTATACATAAGGTTCGCCAACATTCTGTTTAAAGCCATAAGATTTGATCACAGTATCAAACCTTATATTCAAGATCTTGAAGCTTGTTTTAACCCATAAATAGATTGTTTAAGTTACGGACTTTTTGCTCCTGCCCTTGTTCGATGTACCCCTCTGGTTGAGACATAAAAATACTTTCATCAAGATGGTCGTTTAGAAAAGCTGTCTTGACATCCATTTGCCATATTTCATAGTCATAATATGTGGTAATGGATAGAAGTATTCTAATCGATTTTATCATGGCAATAGGAGAAAAAGTGTCTTCATAATCAACCTCTCCTCTTTGGGTAAATCCTTTTGACACGAGTCTAACTTTATAGATTTGCACCTTGCTAGTTTGATCTCATTTTCTCTTGTAGATCCATTTGCAACCTATAGATTTAGCCCCATGTGGTTGATTTACAAGTTCCCATACAGAGTTGAAGTACATGGACTCCATTTCAACATCCATGACTTTTATCCACTGTTCCTTGTCAACATCTTCCATTACCTTTTTAAAGGTTAATGGATCCTCTAAGCCATCATCATGTATGATGTTTTGAGTTTTTGTTAAACCCATATAGTGTGCAAGTTTTTGGAACCCTCCCACTACGTTGAGGCTGAAGAAAATCGATCATGAGGATTTCCATGAGTAGTGAAAAAGATCATTCCAATTACAATCATGTATGAACATTACAATTAAAGTCATAAACACAAACATACGATTATGCATTCATTATAGAAATTACAGCATGATACAACAAATAATCAAGGAGAAATCTACACACATTGGTAGACTCATCGCCAAGACTCCTTGATCATGAACGCTTGAACACAGCAACCTCGAACACTCGTCCAACACGACAGCTACACAACACGAATACTGCACACTCGAACTCAGCGATCGCCTCGATCACGAATAACCCAACAGCACGAATGGCCTCCAACGACCTCGACGGCGTAAAGTTGAGCATGACACCACCAAGAAGGCTACCTTGGTATTCTCGCTGTGAAAATTCAGAGGGTGGGCTCTGTGTGGACTTGGTTTGAGGCAGAAGACAGAGGAATAAACAATTGTGTAAACGATTGAGCAAGTTGGAGAAGAATGAACCTATCGTATAGGACGATGCCCAATCGTTTAGCAAAAGTTAAGTGATCGTCTAGCAAAAGCTAAGCGATTGTTTAGCTCATTCCTTAGTTGTGTGTTTTGTTGCCTACAAACACTACACGATTATATTATGTGTCCATCTTAACCGATCAGAAGAGAGATAACCCTTCATAGATTGCTTGTAAGTACAACTCGGCCAATAACCGTTATGCCGTTGTAGTTACATCTAACTCTTTAAGTACCACTGATCCCTCTAATGAACATAAGTCATAGTCCTACTATGACTGAGTCCTCTCTTCCAAAGAGAAGCTGTGGCCACTATATTCAAGCCCCAGAATCAGCCCTTAAGGGAGCAATCTCTCTACTTATGTCTGCTTCAGGAAAGGAGTGAATTCCATCTTGTGGATTGAGTTCTCAGCTCCCAGATCAGTCAAGTCCTAAAAAAGGTAGGTATGTTGAGTTGGCAATCTGGCCACTCTCACCCATACTAATCAAAGGACCACTCTCAAAGGTAGGAGTTTCTAAAACACTTAGGATTGAGGTTGTGTCACCTATAGTCATTTAAGTGAGATGTAAGCCTCTAGTATCAATGACGTTATATACAGAGTCTAGTCATCTCATGGTCCGGTCTTATACAAACTCTTTGTATAGGACACCCCCACTCGCACGTCTCCACATGAATGGTCAGGATTTACCATCTGTAGTAGTTTACATCACTTGCGAACCTCTACAAAGCGGGCCGTATCCATAGTGTCACCAGGATCAGGTATCCTACCTCAATCCTTATACTACAGACCTATTTAGGTTATCACTTAAGACATGATCCACTTGTATATCATATATACATGCATAAGTTTACATAAAATAACCATGGAACTTTGTTTATTGGATATGAGTAAATGTCAGAATGAAATAACAAATATTTTATTCATCAAACAATGTGTATCATTACATACAATGAGACTCTGGGAGAATTAGGACACTAATCCCAACAATCTCCCACTTGTTCTAATGACTCGGGAGACTAATGTACAATACAATAAAAAACATGTACAATATACAATAAACTAGGGCATACCTCAGTATCATCTCCCACTTGCCCTAGACAAGATGTCGCATATCCCGCAGACCTAGACTCTCCAGGTGACCCTCGAACACTTTAGCCATGAGGGCCATTGTAAAGAGATTAACAACGTGTTGCTCCGATGCGATCTTCGTGACTATCACATCACCGCGATGCACAATCTCCCTGATCAAGTGATATTTCCGTTCGATGTGCTTACCCCGATAATGACTCCGAGGCTCCTTCGAATTTGCCACAGCCCCGTTGTTATCACAATAAAGAGTGATAGGCAAATCCATATTTGGAACAACTTCCAAATCTGAAAGGAATTTCCTCAGCCAAACAGCCTGCTTAGCTGCTTCACAAGCGATTACATAATCGACTTCCATAGTGGAGTCCGCGATGCATCCTTGCTTGATGTTTCGCCACACTACAACCCCTCCATTCAGAGTGAACACTGACCCCAATGTCGATTTGCGAGAATCTCTATTGGTCTGAAAGTCAGAGTTCGTGTATCCTGTAAAGATCAGATCCTTATCTCCATACATGATCATGTAGTCCCTCGTTCTCTGAAGATACTTGAGGATTGTCTTGACCGTTGTCCAGTGATCAAATCCTGGATTGGACCGATACCGATTAACAATCCCTATTGCATAGCAAATGTCGGGTCTAGTACACAACATTGCATACATTAAGCTTCCTACAGCAGAAACATAGGGAATCCGTCTCATTTCCTCAACCTCTTGAGGTGTCTTAGGATATTGATCCTTAGACAAAACAATTCCATGCTTGAAGGGTAACAAACTCCTCTTGGAATCTTGAATCCTGTACCTGATCAAAATTTGATCAATGTTCGATGCCTGAGACAGGGCTAATCGTTTGTTCTTACGATCCTGAATGATCTGGATCCCTAGAACGTACTGTGCCTCACTCAAATCTTTCATTTGGAATTGGGTAGCTAGCTATTTCTTAATGTCAGTCAGATACCCTACATCATTCCCAATGAGTAGGATATCATCCACATACTGTATTAAGAAAGCTATTGAGCTGTTGATGATCTTCTTGTATACACAAGGCTCATCAACATTCTGATCAAAGCCAAACGACTTGACAACAGTGTCATATCTGATGTTCCAAGAGCTAGATGCTTGTTTCAGCCCATAAATGGACCTATTAAGCTTGCAAACTCTTTCACCTTGATTTGGAACTATGAATCCCTCTGGTTGAGTTATATAGATGGTCTCTTCAAGATTACCATTAAGAAATGTAGTCTTGACATCCATTTGCCATACTTCATAATCATAAAATGTGGCTATGGACATGAGAATCCGGATAGACTTGAGCATGACAATAGGTGAGAAAGTTTCCTCATAGTCAACTCCCTCAACTTGGGTATAACCCTTTGCCATGAGTCTAGCCTTAAAGGTTTGCTTCTTTCCATCTACACCTCTATTTCGCTTAAATATCCACTTACACCCAATAGGTATTACCCCATCAGTTGAATCAACAAGCTCCCAGACATTATTGAAGTACATAGACTCCATTTCCTGGTTCATGGCTTTAACCCATTCATCTTTGTCAACATCCTCCATTGCTTTCTTAAAAGACAACGGATCCTCTACCCCATCATTCGAAATGACATTTTGAGCTTCAGTCAAACCCATGTAGTGATCCGGTGTCATAACCCTCCCACTACGTCGAGGCAGTCTCAATTCTTGAGTTGGTTGACTAGATGTTCTGACCTCAACAACTCTTGTTGATCTGTCAGCTTGTTCAACAACTCTTGTTGAACCCTCAGTAGTCTCAGTCTCACTAGAGATCTCATGCAAAACGAGCTTACTCCGTGGCTTATGATCCCTCATGTGGTCTTCTTCTAAGAAGATAGCATTTGTAGAAACAAATACTTTTTTCTCACTCGGATCATAGAAGTATTCACCTCTCGTTTCCTTGGGGTAGCCTACAAAGAAGCAAACCTTTGAATGCGGTTCCAACTTTTTTGGGTTAGTCACTAGCACATGTGTTGGACAGTCCCAAATTCTGAAGTGGCGTAAACTACCTTTACGGCCTCTCCACAACTCAAAAGGTGTTTCAGAAACACTTTCCGAGGGAATGTTGTTTGGATATAACATGCAGTCTCCACTGCAAAACCCCAAAACGAGTCTGGAAGATGAGCATAACTCATCATAGATCGAACCATGTCCAACAAGGTTCTGTTTCTTCTTTCAGTTACACCATTCTGCTGAGGTGTACCAGGGGTCGAGAGTTGGGACACAATCCCATGTTCTATCATATAATTATGGAATTAGATGTCCATATACTCTACCACAATCAAATCGTAGTGTTTTATCTTCTTACCTAACAAGTTTAAAACTTTAGCCTTATACTCCTTGAACTTGTCAAGGGCTTTAGACTTATGTTGCATTAGGTAGAGATACCCGAACCTTGAATAATCATCTATGAAAGAGATGAAATATTCATACCCACCTTGAGCTCTAACATTCATTGGACCACAGAGGTCTGAATGTATAAGCTCCAAGGCTTCCTTGGCTCTGTAAACTTTTCTAGTAAAAGGTCGTTTGATCATCTTGCCTTCGAGGCATCATTCACATATCGGCAAGGATTTTTCTTCTAAACTCTTTAGAAGTCCACTTTTCACCAACTTCTCAATCCTATTAAGGTTTATGTGACCTAACCTTAGATGCCAAAGATGGTCATTTTCCTTAGGAGAAACCTTTGGCCTTTTAACTGTTGTTGCCGTACTCAACATTTTAGTGTTAAACGAGGCTTTTATGACTAACGGCCTTAGTACATATAAGTTACTTTCCATTGAACCATAACCAATCTTCATTCCATTCTTTAAAATAAACACTTTATTCTCAGAAAAGGAGATGGTATAGCCTTGTTCAATGAGACAAGAAACCGAGATTAAGTTCCTCTTAATATGAGGAACTATAAAAACATTATCCAATAGGAGATAACATTTCTTGTTAACAAATAACTTTAGCCTGCCTACAGCAACAACTGAAACAACCTCACTAATACCGACTCGTAAAGTCATCTCTCCTTGTGACAACGTTTGTCAGGAACTGAATCCTTGATAAGAGGTACTGACATGATTGGTAGCACCCGAATCAAGGATCCAGGCAAACCCATCATTCTTTACCAAACACGTCTCCAAGACCAATAAATCAGATTTACTGTCTTTCCTTTTTTGGAAAGTAGTGGGATCAGTGTTAGAACAACTGACACTACTAGTTTTATCATCCATCCCTTTATGCTCGAAAAGTAAGAACTGACGTTAAAAAAATCTTGCAGTAAGTCCATGATCTCGTGTGCAATGGTCATGTTCTCAACCCTTTTGGCCAAAACATCAGGTATGTTAGCCAAAATGTGAAGTCGAGCCAATGAATTAGCCTTCATCCATATCTCATATGCATTGCGAACACTTCGCGGTGCATCAAGGGTCGGGACTTGAGGACACTCATCAACCATGACAAATACGAGGTCGTTTGCCATGAAATACGTTTCACACGATTCTTTCCACTGTATGTAGTCGATCATATTAAGAACACTAAACGGAAATACTAACGAGTTGCTGAAAAGAAAAACACATTGACCTACTTTAGGTTTTAAGCAGATATCCATTGTAAAAACAAACAACATCCAATAAGGTTTTAGCAAACTAATATGAACCTTGTGTGGCATCTAGTTTCATAATGATGCTTCAAAGGTTTAGGACAAAAGCCCCTGAATGGAGGTCAATCATCCCTCCTTTGAATTGAGAAGTTCTCAATCAGTCATTAATACCAGAAAAACTCTTATTCCTATAACGACTAGCCATCATTGATTTGGCCAAGAGATCATTAACTTAACAATCTCTTGTAAGTGTGAGCCACCATTTTAGGCCCTAGAGGTCCGCCCCAAAAAGCCAATCCAAAGGGAAAAAATCCGATTGGGGCAAAACCTAAAGCGACGCTATCCATTTTTGGAGTTCACCTTGATCTTGACAAACTGCACAAAAGCCATCCAAAGGGGGACGCTCAAAGGCGGCACGAGGGAGTACAGAATGATCTCATGGTGTGAACCAATGACAGAGACCATAGGACGTGTTGACACACACCCTTCACCCATTTACTATAAACACTCTTTCCATCCACCTTGATATTGACTCATGCAAACATTGTCTGAAGGGGGATGCTCCCAGGGCACCATGAGGCCAAACATGAATCTCACGGCATGAACATTCAGAGAGAAACGTGAATGGATCATAGACATATCAGATACATCTCTTCCTCCCATTGAGTATATTATAACCTAGGGTTTAGCTTACTTAGAAAAAACATGGCTAAGGATTTTAACTAAGTGACTTTTAGGTTTGCCCAAGAGTAACTTTTACATTGGATAGTTAAATAACTTTTAATCATCATCCATTAAACTCTTTAATGGAGTCTTTGACCAAATTGACGTATGCTTGTTGAAAATCTATCGAATTCACCTTTCCAAGTAGGTTCCCACTAGGGGTGTTACGTTTTCGTCAACTTAAGAACCCCAGCCTAGCCAGAACCCGCCTTAGACAAAAGGTCCCTTATAGATAGATTTAAAAAAAATTTAATCTTTTATTCCAACCAATTTAATCCTATTAAACCGATTTTAAAAGATTAATCTAGGTTACTAAACTATTTAGAACCATTTGAACTTAGGTCTATCTCAATCCAATTTTAAAACATTTTTAAAAAAACTTGTGTTCACTCTAAGTCCGCATGCAACTCTTTCTTATTGATTTTAGGTCAATTTCCTTTATAACACTTATAAACGAAAACCATAACCACAAGCTAGCACATGTAAGGCATTAATAACGCTTACAAATAACCTAAGTGTCATGCTCAATGCATTGTTCATTCATTGTTCATTCATTACTACTTCTTTTATATAACACTTATACAAAACAACAATGAAACAAGCAAAACATGCTTCCATTCTCCCTTAGACTATAACACTTATAATAAAAGGATGAAGCATGATAATGCTCTCTGCATGCAAAATATAACTCTTATATTATATGATTCATGCGCATGCTTTCAAATAATTTCTTCGTACTCGATTATAACATTTATAATACATGATGCATGAATAATTACACAACCTAAGGTGGGTTTTAAACTATATGTCAAACACTTTGGCATATAAGCACCATACATCACATGTATAAAAATATGTTGGTGAACTGGGTAAAATTGCCTTGAAAACACAAAATTAAATCTAACTATTAGAAAAACAAGGTGTCTCTGGTTCATACAGGTGAATTGGGTCTTGAACCGTCTGGGCGAAGTAACGCGTCTCCAACCATCGTGTACTAAACTCCCCGCAATCGTCTACACGATAAAACAAACGCTTTGCCCTATCGCTTAGCAACGCTCCTAGAGCTAAACGATCGTTTAACAAATACTACACGATCGTGTACCTTTTACTAAGCGATGAAGCCTGAGGTACATGATCGCTTAGCGCACTCTACACAACGCCCGCCTTACGCGATCGCCTAAACGACTACGACGCGGAAAATCACCGTCTCCTAAACGATTTCTTAGCTAGCTCCTCCGTATCGTTTACGCGTGATCGTGTAGGTAGTAACTAAGCGATGAGGCTTGCTAACTACACAATCGTTTAGCGCACGCCTTTTACTAAACGATGAGCATCACATGCTCCCACTATGATCGTCTACCTCCAATTCCGGTGCGATCGAGAAACCAACGCTACACGATAGAGTAAACAATTTACCCCATTGCTTAGAATTAGCTAAACGATCGTTTAGTATATACTACACGATCGTATAGAAAAATCTACACGATCGTTTAGTTAAATCCCAACGATTGTTTACTTACACTACACGATACGACCAATTCTTGGTCTTCTTCTTCGTTGAGAACTGCATCTCCATGCTTCGAAACTTCATCATGAACGACTCGACTAACTCAAACTCTTTGAATTACAGACTCGATTGCAAGTTAATTACGCCAAAAAACACAAGGGCCTTTACAAATTAACACTTTGTATTCGAAGAAAGCTAACTAAAAGGCAATTAAACGTTAAACATTCATGATGACTAAAATTAATGGGATGCAATATGCGATGCATGTCTTAGATTATGCGTTGGTTCTCATGCGTTAGTATTCATACGTTGGAATGAAAATATGTATTACTCTTATGTGCAATGACCATGCATTCTAGTCAAGTTTTCTTGTGCTCACGCCAATTATAACGCGAACGCAAATTTCTCGAGTGATCTAAGGTCAAACTCAGGGACTTGTAGCTAAATGTATGCGGTGATATGCTTGCAGCAGATAAATAAAAGAATGATGGGGTTGTAAGCTATAAACTACTCTTACTCCTAACTAACAGATAAAGCAGTGGAAGTATGAACGAGAGGTAGAGATACGACAACTGTTGACGCGTAGTAAAATGCATGGAAAAATAGATAAAATGTGAGGATGTCTTCACTGCAACATTGAGCTTGACTGCAAGGGCAACCTCAGCCAACGCAAAGCTATGCGATCCTGCTACACACACTTATGCCTAATTCTAGGACGCATGCGATGTATATGTGATAGTGCCGAAAAGCCTATTTCTAAGCCTCCATAACCCACTTACGTGCTCTCACACATAAGCGTGATGACCACATACCACCGTATCCTACTTCTGGACGTATGCAATATCCTATCCGTAGGGTGCATACATTGTGTAATAGCAAACAGACTTATCTCTAAGTTCCCTATTCTTGCTTATGTGTTCCAATCCACTCTGTCGAGTTTTAGATTTGGTTTTTAGACTACTCTCCCAAGTATGCCTAAATGATGAATGATGCGCTCATAAGACAAGGTAATCACATAAACCTGGCTGACGTAAGATCATTCCTATCTCTAATGAACACTTGCTTACATTGCTTAATGCATCCAACCATTTACCCTCTCAGACAGTTAGTTGTTGCTGATTTTACTCATAGATAAGCATTGCGTCCACTTATAGACAAGCGTTGCTACAACTTCACTATAAGAAAATAAGGTTTTCTCACAACACTCGCGTAACGCACACCTCCCGGTGGTTTGCTACATGCTTCATATTCCTATGCTGCATGATTAAGTATGCGATACTCTAACAATCTCACTAAGCGATGCAATGAAAGTTAAAGATGCTAAGTAAATGAAGATGAAGATGGAGTCGAAGGAAATATAGAAATGTATTAATCACAAAATGTATTAATTCCTTAAGCCAAAATGTAATACAATACAATATAAGGAAAGAAGAGAAAGGGAAAGGCTTAGCTGGAAGTAATGTCTTGCTTCTAGCAGATGTGTGTCAAGGCTACCGGTGGTGCCATGGATGGGTAGTGGAGCAGATTCTCTCGCACTCTAACTCTGGTGAAGGCTCTGGTCGTCACTCGAAATTGATGAAGGAGATGAAGAACTCTCAAGTTTTCTTCTCACGCTTTCATCTGGATCATAAGGATCCAACCGAAGGTAGAAACTTGGATGATTTGAAATTCTGCTCAACGACTTCTATTTATAGAGTTTAATCACCAAAAACATTAACGGACCTGCTCTGAATCTGACACTCGCGGCGTGATGGTCCTTTTTTGCATCTCTGCTGCTAACGGCGTTGTAGGTGAAATGTTAACATCATCTTTTGATAATCCCAATATATGCATTCATGCTTGCATTTCACCAATCTTGCGTTCATCCCTCTATTATGGTTATCATTATGTAGCCGCAATCTCTCTACGATGACCGCATTCGCTTGATGACCCTAACTTCTATGCGATGGATACATGTGGTTGATGACCGCAACATCCTTGCGTTGAACGTATGCGTTTGATTTTGCGATGGAGAGATTCTCCGCATGCGGTCGTCCTTGCGATAGCCCGATGCGATTGTGCCCGCTTCCTGTGTTAGCTACAAAGATAGATAGTTGAATGCATAATAACGCATAATAGTGGGTTAGCTGAGATTCTTAATGTCGAACGACGCAAACTCGTTTTCTCATGAATTCCTAACATATTTGCCGCATAATTTTACTTGACAACCCTCATAATTGTAAATAAAAGGCCTAAGATGACGGGCATATCACACCCCCAAACCTAGAATCATGCTTGTCCTCAAGCATGCCTTATACTCAAGAAATTCTTAACTCACCTTCTGGCCTTCCTTTGCGATGACTAGCCTCTCAAAATATAATTTACTCATATCTCTGACCATGGCCGCAACGCTTTCCTCCACTTCGGCCGCTTCTTCAAAAAGATCTTTTCTAAGTTTAAATCCGGCAAGTCTTTGCTAAAAAACTTTTTATTCATTCCCCACAACTTTGCATTTAGCTTTTGAGATTGCGTTTTTCAAAATAATTCAAAGCCTTGCAATTGTTTATTGGAATGCGGCGTTGAACCTGGTTATGCTCTTCATTTTGGCTTGCCCCCACATGTGTCATGCGGATAGCCAACTTTGGTTGCGTTCCATATTTAACTCAACTCTTGTCATGGCTTAATTTGGCTTGCGCCCGACAGAGGAGTTGCACTTATGCGTTGATCCTAGCGACTTACTTTCGTTTTGGCTTGCCCCCACGTGTGTCATGCGGACATTCAACTACGGGTAAGTGCCTTTCATAACTTAACTCTTATCAACATGGGTTTCCCCATTGCATTGATAGTGGAGTTGTTATTCCCAATTTTTTTTTTATTGAAAATGATCGCAATGTAATGAATGCAATTCTTTGGGATTGCTGCCACCCCCAAACTTAGAGGTTGGCAATGTTCTCGCTGCAAAGCTAAAGATAAACTCACAAGAATTCGGTAAAAAATGTTTGAACAGAGGTTTGCAAGCAATAACATTTAGACTTTCAAATTTTGAAGAAGCTATTAAAAGTAAGGAGAGCCTTGCAATACTTAGTTGTCAGATGTAGTGAATTATACATACCATCATAGATGCATCGCAAAGGAAAGCAATCGGACAAAGAGAATTTCAAAAGGATAATGCATAAAAGATAACAAGAAAAGGACCTTAAGTGGAATAACGCATGCGACCATGCATTAGAATCCATGCGATCGAAGCCATGCATTGAATGAAGTGGGGGATTCTTCCATTGTAATGCACATCGAGGAGAATTATTGTCACACCTATAAGGAGAAAACGCACCACATCTATGAAAGCAGCAACATATCTAAAATAACAATAAAAATAAACTAAACTAGAAAAGCAGAGTAAAGACAGAGTAGAAGACATCCCTGGAGAAATTGGAGTGTTGTCACCGCAAGGAGTCTTCCATGCATGAGATTTCTCTAAACTGCTTAGGTCAAGATGCCCTGACCATTGGAACTTCTGGCAATTGTTGGGCACAGGTTGTTCACCACGCGTATGTAATTACCTTCAGCTCATGCGATTGATTACCCTTCTATCTTGGGGTCAATACTGGGTTTCGGCGCATCGCCTACACTTCAATACAGCTTGGTCGCATAAGCTACGATACTCCCAAGGTAAAAAGGTTGCTTGCAAAAACACAAAACTCAACAAACAATTAGCTGCCATGTCCCCGGCAACGATGCCAAAAACTTGGGACACAATATACGATGCATGTCTTAGAATATGCATTGGTTCTCATGCGTCGGTGGTCATGCGTTGGAATGAAAATATGCATTACTCTTATGTGCAATGACCATGCGTTCCGTTCAAGTTTTCTTGCGCTCACACCAAGTATAACGTGAACGTAAGTTTCTCGGGTGATCCGAGGTCGAATCCAGGGACTTGTAGCTAAATGTATGTGGTGATATGCTTGCGGCAGATAAATAAAAGAATGATGAGGATTGTAAGCTATAAACTCCTCCTACTCCTAACTAACAGACAAAGCAGTGGAAGTATGAACGAGAGGTAGAGACATGACAACTGTTGACGCATAGTAAAATGCATGGAAAAATAGATAAAATGTGAGGATGTCTTCATTGCAACAATGAGCTTGACCACAAGGGCAACCCCAGTCAGTACAAAGCTATGCGATCCTGCTACACACACTTGTGCCTCATTCTAGGATGCATGCGATATATATGCGATAGTGCCGAAAAGCCTATTTCTAAGCCTCCATAACCCGCTCACGTGCTCTCATACATAAGCGTGATGACCACATACCACCGTATCTTACTTCTGGACGCATGCAATATCCTATCCGTAGGGTGCATACGCTGTGTAATAGCAAACAGAGCTTATCTCTAAATTCCTCATTCTTGCTTATGCGTTTCAATCTGCTCTCTCGAGTCTTAGATTTGGTTTTTAGACTAATCTTCCAAGTATGCCTAAATGATGAATGTAGGGCTCATAAGACAAGGTAATCGCATAAACCTGGCTGACGTAAGATTATTCTTACCTCTAGTGAACACTTGCTTACATTGCTTAATGCGTCCAACCACTTACCCTCCCAAGTAGTTAGTTGTTGCTGATTTTACTCATAGACAAGCATTGCGTTCACTTATAGACAAGCGTTGCTACAGCTTCACACTAAGCAAATAAGGTTTTCTCACAACACTCGCGCAATGCACACCCTGGTGGTTTGCTACATGCTTCATATTCCTATGCCGCATGATTAAGTATGAGATACTCTAACAATCTCACTAAGCGATGCAATGAAAGTTAAAGATGCTAAGTAAATGAAGATGGAGATGGAGTCGAAGGAAATATAGAAATGCATTGATCACAAAATGTATTAATTCCTTAAGCCAAAATGTAATACAATACAATATAAGGAAAGAAGAGAAAGGGAAAGGCTTAGTTGGAAGCAATGTCTTGCTTCCAGCAGATATGTGTCAAGGCTGCCGGTGGTGCCATGGATGGGTGGTGGAGCAGACTCTCTCGAGCTCTAACTTTGGCGAAGGCTCTGGTCATCACTCGGAATGGATGAAGGAGATGAAGAACTCTCAAACTTTCTTCTCACGCTTTCGTCTGGATCACATGGATCCACCCGTAGGTAGAAACTTGGATGATTTGAAATTCTACTCAATGACTTCTATTTATAGAGTTTGATCACCGACAACATTAATGGACCTGCTCTGAATCTGACACTCGCGGCATGATGGTCATTTTCTGTGTCTCTGCTGCTAATGACGTGGTAGGTGAAATGTCAACATCATATTTTGATAATCCCAATGTATGCGTTCATGCTTGCATTTCACCAACCTTGCATTCATCCCTCTATTATGGTTATCATTATGTAATCAAAATCTTTCTACGATGACCTCATTCGCTTGATGACCGCAACTTCCATGCGATGACCGCATTCGCTTGACGACCAAAACTTCTATGCGATGAATGCATGCGGCTGATGAACGCAACATCCATGCGTTGAACGTATATGTTCGCTTTTGCGATGGAGAGATTCTCCGCATGCGGTTGTCCTTGCGATAGTCCAGTTTCCGCTTCTGCGCTCGCTTCCTGCGTTAGCTGCAAAGATAGATAGTTGAACGCATAATAACACATAATAGTGGGTTAGCTGAGATTCTTAATGCCGAATGATGCAAACTCGTTTTCTCATGAATTCCTAACATATTCGCCGCATATTTTACTTGACAACCCTCATAATTCTAAATAAAAGGCCTAAGATGACGTGCATTTCTGCCCGTCATCAATTCATCAACTCCATCCACAAATGCACTTAACAATTAAATACAAATGCAGAAACCCTCAGCGACTATAAAATGAAGTTTAAAACTGACTTGTAATTTGGAATATTAGAAAAACCTGGCTCTGATACCAATTGAAGGAAATCGATCATGAGGATTTCCATGAGCAGCGGAAAAGATCATTCCAAATTACAATCATGTATGAACATTACAATTACAGTCATAAACACAAACATACGGTTATGCATTCATTATAGAAATTACAGCATGATACAACAAATAATCAAGGAGAAATCTACACACATTTGTAGACTCATCGCCAAGACTCCTTGATCACGAATGCTCGAACACACCAACCTCGAACGCTCGTCTATCACGACCGCTACACTGCATGAACATCGTGCACTCGAACTCAGCGATCGCCTTGATCATGAACACCCCAATAGCACGAATGGTCTCCACAGAACCTCGATGGTGTCGAGTTGAGCATGACACCACCAAGAAGACTACCTTGGTATTCTCGCTGTTAAAATCCAGAGGGTAGGCTCTGTGTGGACTTGGTTTGAGGCAGAAGACGGAGCAATAAACAATCGTGTAAACGATTGAGCAAGTGGGAGAATAATGAACCTATCGTATAGGACGATGCCCAATCGTTTAGCAAAAGTTAAGTGATCGTCTAGCAAAAGCTAAGCGATTGTTTAGCTCATTGCTTAGTTGTGTGTTTGTCACCTACAAACATTACACGATTATTTAGCTCGCTCCAAATTGTCACTTAGTAAATCCCATTTACTTGAAAACTACCATGAGTTTCTTTTTCGAGAGAGCAAATCTCCAATTCATAAAATTCAACATTACTAAAATTAGGAAAACAATTTTTCTTTTACATCACGGTTACCATGAAACTGCTAATAACCTCCCACTCAATTGGTTATTACAGAAAAAAAAATTTAATTATCTAATAATTAATATTATTATAAATATAAATGATAACCAACTTATCATACTATATTTATAACCTATAGTTTTAATATTTCATCTAATGAAACATATAAACCATAGCTCTTTTTCTATTCCATGGCATTTTATGTAAATCTCATTTACATTAATCCTCCACTAGATGTATCTCATACATCATACCGATCATATCATATATAATCGAATTACCTCTTGTCAATTTGAACATTTCAAATCAACACCAAGAACTGATCCTATCCATTGAGCTACCAAGGGGACTTATGGACTTGTAGCTTGAAGCTCCAACGATACGTGAATAACTGACTAAACTCTTTAGTCACAGGATCCACCATTCGTTAACTGCCAGACACTCCACTAAAGACCGACAGCTGAACTCTTCTTACCATAGATATATTATGTGTCCATCTTAACCAATAAAAAATGCGACAATCCTTTATAGATCACTTGAAAGTATAGCTCGGCCAATAACCGTTATGCTCTTGTAGTTACATCTCACTCCTTAAGTACCACTGATCCCTCTAATGAACATAAGTCATAGTTCTACTATGACTGAGTCATCTCTTCCAAAGAGAAGCTGTGGCCACTGTGTTCAAGTCCCGGAACCATCCCTTAGGGAGCAATCTCTCTACTTATCCCTACTTCGAGAAAGAAGTGAATTTCATCTTGTGGATTGAGTTCCCAGCTCCCAGATCAGAAAAGTCCCCAAACAGGTAGGCATGTTGATTTGGCAATCTGGCCACTCTCACCCATACTAATCAAAGGACTGCCCTCAAAGGAAAAAGTTTCCAAAACACTCAGGATTGAGGTCGTGTCACCTATAATCGTTTAGGTGAGATGTAAGTCTCTAGTGTCAATGACGTTATATACAGAGTGTAGTCATTTCGTGGTCCAGTCTTATACAAAATCTTTGTATAGAATGCCTTCGCTCGTACGTCTCTACATGAATGGTTAGGATCTACCATCTGTAGTAGTTTACAACACTTGCAAACCTCTACCAAGCGGGCCGTATCCGTAGTGTGAGCAGGATCAGGTATCCCACCTTAATCCTTATACTACAGACCTATTTAGGTTATCACTTAAGGCATGATCCACTTGTATATCACATATACATGCTTAAGTTCACATAAGATAACCATGGAGCTTTATTTATTGGATATGAGTAAATGCTAGAATGAAATAACAATTATTTTATTCATCAAACAATGTGTATCATTATAAACAACGAGAATCTGCGAGAATTAGGACACTAATCTCAACAGAGGCATACTCAACTCTTGAGATGGACATGACGGGACAACAACAGTTGTTGATGGACCAATTTGATCAACAACTCTTGTTGATGTTTTTGTAACATCTTTGGTCATTTCTTGCAATATTAGTTTACTGCGAGGTAGATGGTTTTTTATATGATCTACGTCCAAGAATGTAGCATTTGTCGATACAAATACTTTGTCTTCTTAGGGATCATAGAACAATCCTCTTTTTATTTCTTTGGGGTATCCTTCAAAGAGGCATAATTTTGAACATGTTTCAAGTTTCTTAGGATTTTGTACCAACACATGTGCTAGACAACTCCAGATATGAAAATGACGTAAACTGTTTTTACGTCCTTTCCACAATTCATACGGTGTTTCTGAAACACTTTTTTAAGGAACAACGTTTAGAATATACACTGTAGTCTGTACTGCATACCCCCAAAAGGATGGAGGTAACTGAGCATAACTCATCATTGATCGGACCATGTCTATCAAGGTTCGATTTCTCCTTTCTGTAACATTGTTTTGTTGTGGTGTTCTAGGTGCTGTGAGCTGGGATTGAATTCCATGATCTACAAGATAGTTATGGAATTGTAAATCCATATACTCACGACCTCGATCAGATCAAAGTGTTTTAATCTTTTTACTTAACAAATTTTCTGTCTTGGTCTTAAATTCCTTGAACTTTTCAAGAGTTTCAGACTTGTGACTGATAAAGTAAATGTAGCCATATCTCGAGTAATCATCAATAAAACTAACGAAATACTGATAGCCTCATCATGCTTTTACATTCACCGGACCACGTAGATCTAAATTATAAGTTCAAGAGGCTCTTTGGCATAAAGACCTTTGTCAGAAAAGGATCTTTTTGTCGTTTTTCCCTCAAGATATGATTCACATGGAGGTAAAGAACTATCTTCTAACTGACTTAGATGCCCATTTTTTACTAATCTATTAATCCTGTTGGGATTAATGTGGCCAAGTCTGAGGTGCCAAAGTTAGGCCTTAGGAGAAATTTTCCGTTTTTTATTTTGAGTCTCAGCCATTTTAAATATCTCTATATTTAGAATGGTTTTGTTTCAGTTGGTTTTAATATGTACAAGTTATTTTCGAGTCTTGCAGAACAAATATGAACACTTCTTGAAAAAACAAACACTTCATTAGATTCAAAAGATATTCTATACATATTTTCTAGCAGATAGGAACTGGAGATTAAATTTCTTTTCATCTTAGGTACATAATACACATTCCTAAGTAAGATAAAAGATTCTCCAAAAAATAGCTTGACATCTCCCACTGCATGAGCTTAAATAACTTCACCCGTTCCCACCCTGAAAGTCATTTCCTGTTCAGAAAGTTCTCTCCAAGAACTAGTTTCCTGTATAAAAGTGCGAACATGATTAGCGGCACCTGAATCTAATATCCAGGTTAGGTGAGTATTCTCCACTAGACATGTTTCAACTACTAGTAAATCTAATTTACCTTATTTTGCCTTTTTCGCTTTCTTTTCAGCCAAATACTTTGGGAAGTAACGTTTCAAGTGCCCATCCTCTCTGCAATGGAAACAATTCCCTTTGGGAGTCTTGTTTTTGTTTTTGGTTTTCTTAGCAGTAGTTTTCTTATTCCCTTTACCCTTATTCTTTATTTGTATAGTTTTATCTTTCGAAGAAGAAGGAACAAACTAGTTATCAGTGGGTCTTGTTCCAGACGATGACCCCTTAAAAAACTTCTTAGGTTTAGAAATAAAATTTACTTCTTTTTCTTTAATTTTCATCATAGACTGATATGTCTGTAATTCGTTCAACAACGTAGTCAAATTATATGTAATTTTGTTCATAACAACATTGGTTCTGAATGGTAGATAACTCTCTAGAAGAGATTCCAATATCATACTTATTTAACTTATCTCATCTATCATTGCCCCATGAGCCTCAACAACATTAAAATGGACCATCATATCGAGAACATTTTCTCTAACATTGGATCCATCTTTCATGTGAGTAATATAGACATACTTAATGGCTTCATGTCGAAAAAAGGATGATGGTTGCCCGAACATCTCCTAAAGCGACGCCATTATCTCATGGGCGGTGGGCATTACCTCATGTTTCTTATTAAGTACATCAGATATACTTGCTAAGATGTAGGCCTGAGTTTTTTTGTTAGCCCTAACCCACCGATCATAGATGTCCCGAACATTTTGGTTCACTGTTGTACTGGGAACCGGTGGACATTCATCTATCAACACAAATCTCAAATCATTCACAACTAATATTGTATTTATGTTGGATTTCGAATTTGAATATCCTTCACCGTTAAACTTAAGTACCCCCAGCTTTAGACAAGTTTATGAACCGATTTGAGATTGTAACCAAATTTTATAAGGTAACAGTCTATTTTAACAATTTAAAAAACTAGTTGTTAACCTAAGTGAGCATGCTGTGTCTATTTGTTATAGATTTTAAAGTCTAATTCCATTTTATAATAACTTACAAAAATTAGACATGCTAAACATCCACAACTATCATCAAAGGCATTTTAATATAACATTTATATTAAAAGAAACCCTATACATGCATATTATAATAATAACAACTTACAACATACTTTGAATGCATGTAACATGCTTCTTATGGTGGGATTTTAAATCTACATGGCATACTGTATATATATACAAGATTTATTTAATTATAACATACATCACATGCATAAACAATTAAACACATACTGATACAGTTTTTAGTTTTAGCATTTTTAAGTAAACAAAAGCCTATGTATTACAAAAAACAGTTGACAGCTCCAAACCGCTTCTTGACTGCTTCGAATAGCTCCAAAATCGGACCCAGAATGCTTGAACCGGATGTGAACCACCTAAACCGAGTCAATCAAACTAATTTTGAAAATGAACTAGGTCAAGTTTGAAGAAGATCGGTCAAACCAGTCAATCTTCTTAAACTTGTTCAAGAATCTCGCTTAGATTGAAATTTGACTAAAACTTGATCTCTCGGTGCAAGTTGAAATCTCACTCAAACCATCAGAGTCTCGTTCCTGGCTTGAAATCTCGTTTAAACTTGATTCGAAATCTCGCTCAAACTTGATTCAAAATCTTGTTTGAACTTGAAATCTCGCTCAAAATTCCAACAGAATCTCGCTCGAACTAGAAATCTTGCTCAAACTTGATTCAAAATCTTGCTCAAACTCAAAATCTCAGTCGAACTCAAAATCTCGCTCGAACTAGGTCCAATCTTGCTGAAAATTCAAACAGTAGCTGAAGAACTGGAAATCTGTAGCTCGACCTTCTTCACTTCTTTCTTCAATTACATCTTAATTTCAACTTTTAATGACTCTATATGGATTATAGACTCTTAAACACATATTAAGGCCCGTTAAACAAGAGCCAATTACAAGAGAAACAACATAATTGAAAGGATTAAAATGCCAAAATACGGGAAAAACCATATCAACATACTTTTTCATGCAGTTCAATGAAAAACACCCACCAAAATCAAACTAACAATAGTTAAACACTTAAATCATGCTCTTCTACCAATTGAAGAAATGAAATATCATGGAACGGTAGACTACAAAATCAATAATCACTTAAACTACATTTAATTTGAGATTTAAGCATGTTGTTCATACGATGTTCAAAAGAGGGTTCGAAACACATATTACTTTTGAAGATTTCTCCACAAATTCAGCTGAAATCCACCAAGATAGATCTTGAAACACCGAGAGGACTACCACCGAGATCTTCTCTACTATGCTCAAGTTGGAATGTGTGGTGGAAACACTTGAACAAGTTGAATTGATGAAGAACGAGAGCAAGGTTTTTGGGTTAACAATTCAGATATTATATTTTTGCATCCTCTTTGATCTTCATGCATAGAGCAACAATATATAGGTAAAAACCATGCAAATGTATATGGTTGCATGGTGGGCAACTCCAGCTTGAACATCATCACCAAGAACATTTGGAATTTGATGATATTCAATCAAACATGTTAGTGGGCTTTTCCTAAAATTGGAAAAACCCATTAACCTAAAATGATTTCAAAAAATCATTTCATTTAAATTAATTTTATAAAATTAATTCAAAATAATTAATTTAAATAAAACCAATTTTAATTGATTTTTAATTAAAAATAATTTTAATTTAATATCTAAAAATTAAATTAATACAATATCACCAATAAATCAATGATTTAAATCACAATTTAAATATTAATTGATTTTTGAATTTCATTTAATTTCAATTAAATTAAATGTTTATGATTGTATCATATACAATCAATCGAAAACCCTAAAAAATTGAATTTGAACATTTCAAATTCATAACCCTAATTTCATACATCAATACTTAATTTTTTATTCCAATTCAATGAGCTAGTAAAGGGACCTAATGGACCTACAGATCATGAGCTCCAACGATCTGTAATTAATTCGTTAAAACTCTTTAATCGAATTAATTACTATTCGTTAACTATCAAGACACAACACTATAGCTCGATAGTTGCACTCTCCTCACTATAGATATATTTAAGTTCATAGAAATCATAATCAGTAAGTCGATACTTCCAGGTCATTTGTATATACAGCTGGGTCAAAATTACCATTTCACTCCTGTAAATACATCTCGTTCCTTAAGTTCCCACTGACGCTCTAATGAACAACTCGATTCATAATACTACTTATGAATCATGTTCTTCTCTATCATGAGAAGGTGGAGCCCCAATTGTTCCAGACCTGGAATCAGTACTTAAGAGAACAACCTATATGCTAACCCTAAAATGGGTACGAGTGAATTTCATCTTGCAGGACTATGTCCCCAACTATTTGTCCAGTCTTATCCCCAAAATAGAAGGATTATTGAGCAGTGCTGTTGGACTACTCTCACCCAGATAAATCAAAGGATATTCCAAATAAACCGAAGTTCATAGCTTGCTCAAGATTAAGATCGAGTTATCCTAGGTTATTTAAGTATGAAATAGTCAGTTTTAATAGTAAACGGTCGTTATAAAGAAAATTGACTATTTCGTGGTCCAGTCTATATGCAAACTCATTGTATAGGATGCCTCCACTCACATATCTCTACACGAATGATCTGTGAATCACATCATTTGTATTACTGATGACATAATATTAGTTGCCTTTATCTTTATGCATATAGAAAATGATGAATATGAATGATACAAGCTCATGCTGCCATAAACTTATAAGGATATGACATGTAATGTTATCTATCTGATGCGCTGATGAATGAATGAATGCTATAATTGCGCTTAAGTTCTTTTGTGATGAAGACATTTTTATGCGATACTACGTCTAAATATATGCATTGTTAATGATATGCTCGTAGTATGCGATGGAGTAGTGCATGCCACAAGTTTTCTTGTACTGAAACCAAGTATAATTCCAATGCAAGCTTCTCAGAATGATCTGAGGTCGAACACAGGGATTATTTTCGTTAATGTGCTACTTATGTGATACATGTGACTGGTTTTTAACAATGAATAAAGAATGTTGATTTATACAGAAATGTAAATTGCAGTGAAATTAAAAATGCATTAATAAAATAAATCCTAAACTAATATGATACACGATACAAGATACATGATACATGATACTGAGGTCGAGAACTGATTGTGAAGTTGTACAAAGAATCGATGTATGTGAAGGTAAGTTTTATGAATGAAGCAGAAAGAGAAAGAGTAAGTAGTAAACACATCGCAAGTTTGTCAATTGCGTTAAAGATGCAACTAAGGTTCCACTTTCCCTTGGTGTACACCTCTCGGTGATCCGCCGCGTCCCCATATCTCTATGGTGAAACAGGGATGAACGTGATGAATGCAAGGTTGTTTCCATCTCTGGAAATACTTCTTGCTTTAGTTAACACATTCTTCCAACCTTATCTCGATAGGCGGAATAACATCTTCACTTCAGCTCTCATAGGTGAAGATGCCGTCAAGCATGCTCTAGCTAAACTTAATTATTTCCTTAACCCAAATTAACTCACTCACTTAATTCTTGCTATTTACCCAGGGAATTAAGAACACATCATGGAGAAAATGGATTATGGATGTACTGAAAGAGACAGAGAGATGACAATGGAAATTATCATAACATTTATTCTAAAATTAAGCGTTTGATACATGTTATGAATAAAAGATTAGAGAAGATGAATACAAATGATGAAATAGAGATTAGAAATAAATACAGAAAGAGTGTCAACGTATTGACACAGATCCCGAACGGAGATTATGCTTGCCGGAGTGTGGGAGTGGTGGAGAGGAAAACTTCCCTCTCAGGCTTGCTTTCCCGGTAGAATTGACCCTCGTACAGAGCTTCAACTACGAGGATCGGAATAATTCTCTGCTTGGAGACTCACCTCTCGGCCTTGTCTCGTGGTTCTCCCGGATTTACTTTGGACAGTCGCTTCAGACCAGTCTTTCTCCCAGAATCAGTATATGCACGTCTCTATGTATTCATGTATGTTTTTCAGTGAATTTGAAGAAGCTATTTATAAGCGAGGCTTGGGTCTTTGTATTTGTGATCCCCACTGTATAGTTATGGTAGTTCTTGAAATGGCAGAATGAGAAATTCCTTCTGTTACGCAATAAGTCTGTCAGAAATGCACAACTGACAGCTGTACACTTGTCAGAATCTTCCACAAATGCGTTTCTCTTTACATCTTTGATCTATCGCCGCATACAGTGTTATTTTTTATTACCGATGCGATTGCAATTGCGTTGATCGCTAGAGCTCTTGATCGATTGCCGCATGCGCCGTCATTGTGTTGATCATCTCTTCATTCTTGATTGATGGGTGCAATGCGACGTAGATTCGTTATTTATTTTATCTTTAAGCCATGAACGCATGCGGTGACTAATTTCCTGCAAAACAGAAATAGAAACATTCTATTCTACCATCGCAATGGTTTTAGTGGGTGTATTTACGACATTTTATAATTTTCGCATTTCTTAGTCAATTTGTGTACAATCGACGCAATTTTTCTTTCTTTTAGCCGCAATATCTAAATAAGACAGCATAAATAACTTGTATTTCTACAAGTTATCACACCCTGCAATTTAGATATATGCTTGTCCTCAAGCATATCTTCCACTAAAGCAATATTGTTCAGTTCTTATCCTTATTTTGCGTCGATTGGTTGCTCCGAATGCTCCACCTAGGCAACATTACTTAACAACGTAATTTCCTTCTATCCTTAATAATTCATCACATGTTCTATTTTATTCTTTTATACAACAAATCTCTACTAAAAAATTCCCTTCTTGTTTTTGAAAAGAATGTTTACCTCTTCTTGCAAAAACAACTAGGTACGACTTTATGCAGTTGTCTAGTTTGCGTTATTTATTAGAGACTGTTGATCATGGTTACACCCTTCGTTTTGGCTTATTCCCACGGGTGTCATGCGAACATCCAACTATGGTTGTGTGCCAATCTCAACTTTAACTCTTGATTTTCAGCTAAGTTTAACTTTTGCTGGTCAGAGGAGTTATCTCTTATATTCTTATATTTTTTCTTCTTTTCATATTGCGCCATTCTTGGAAACCCACCTTCGTTTTGGTTTGCTCCCACGGGTGTCATGCAAACATCCAACTACGAGCAGATTCCTTTCACGACTTAACTTTTATCAGGTTTGGGTTTTCCCTTACGCTGACATTGGAGTTAACATGATTTTTTTTTTTATAATGAATGCATTTTTCTAATGATAACTGCATTCGCTTGATCGCATCTGCTCAGACTTTCCCCACCCCCAAATTTAGAGATGTGCAAGGATCACATTGCATTGTTCTAGACAGAATAGACAAACACTTAGTTAAAATTTTGAAAAAAAGGTTTGAGCAGAGTCTTGAATGATAAAAGGTAAAGCAGTGCTATTGCTACGAATTATCTAAGTGCTAGTCAGAAAATACAAAGTGTGGGAAATGTTGCTAAGGGTATGCATATGACTCATCATGGCAGCGTAATGAATGACACAAAATAAAAGATAAAGAACATCACAATAATTGACAAAGGATGATAAATAAGTGGCTAACACACACGGAAAGAATTGTTACTTATTTGTATTAAAATTAACCAAGTATACAAAGAATTAAAAATATCGCAATACAAAATTTGAGCATGTACAAAGAATCAAGTAATAGCTTCTATACACAAAAATAATGAATTTATCCTTTGTATTTGATTCAGACGAGTGCATGGTGAACGATCAACGCCATGCATCCATTAACACAAATGCATATTTGCAGAGGACTGGCAACACCGCATGTATCGGCACAACACTCCCCTCAACTCAATGCATTTCTGGAGGACGGGCACATGGTATTTCTATTGGCGCAACACTACCTCGACATAGTGCGTTTTTTGCTAAAGATGGGCGAAAAATACATATGCACGCAACACACCCCTCAGCGTAATGCATTTTGTAAGATGGATGTAAAGTGTATCTTATTAACACAAGATACACCCATCATCGCAATGCCTATCGATTTTTCTTTTTAATTCATTAACACGCAAGTCGATAAGACTTTATGGTGTTCATTTTCTTTTTATTCAGTCATTCATAGAAATTTTAAAAACAGCGCTACTAATGCATAAAAGTAAAGAAATTAAACACGCATGGAAATACACGATTGAATTAAATTGAAAGTAAACACATAAAGCAGTAAAGGCTAATTCTAATAAAAAGTAACTAACGCAATTTAGAAATTAGTAAATGAAAGCTGTAAAGAAAGCACTTAAACATAGATATAGGGATGCTGATTGAAAGAAGTTTTTTTTTCAGAGTTACCACAATAGCATCCCCTCTGCAGGCGGTCAAGCTTGCCTGCACAATGTCATCAAGGACATTGTTCCTTCCCATGAGTTCCCGGGGCTTCGGAATTACTTGGCAGCGTTCCTGGTGTTCTGTTGCGAAGCTCGGCTGCCAATTGCCCAACTTGGATCTCCAAGTTCCTGATTGAAGACGCTTGCAACTGCATGACAACATCGTTTTTCTCAATATACTGCTTCAGTAGGGTTTCCAATGATGATGAATTTCTAGAGGTGTTTGAGGAAGATGGTTGGTTTTTCGGTGGCCTTTGATGACCCTGATTCTGATTCTGATGAAAAGGTGAAGGATTTCCTCGATTCCCGGAATTGTTGCTCTGATGGTTACTCGGCCCCCCTTGGTTGTGATTCCCTCCCCAACCGAAGTTAGGGTGATTTCGCCAACCGGGATTGTAAGTGTTGCTGTAAGGATTATTTTGGATAGCAAACACTTGTTGCGGGTTCGATGGGCACATCTCTACAACATGGCCCTCTTCACATTGGACACAATTTATTGTGGCCACTTGTGTCGGAGCATTTGCGTTGAACTTTGAGAGAGGAAACCTTGATTAGGTGCCATCATTTGTAGAAGAGAGGTCACCGCGGCCATCTGTGCGGCCAAAGTTGTCATTGTATCTGTTGGCACACTGGCGTTATCGTTTCTTCTTCTCTCGGAACCTCTACCCCCATACCCATCATCCACCCAGTCATCCGTGTTATGCGAAATGCGATCAAGGATGACCTTGGCTTTTGTGTAGGTCTTATCCATAAATCCTCCTGTTGCGGAGGCATCAGCAACGACTTGCGTTGATCTATTCAGGCCGTTATAAAATGTTTCCATCAGAATGCAATCGAGACTTCCGATATGCGGACAGTTTTTCACCAACCTTTTGAAATGCACCCAAGCGGTGCTCAGAGTCTCATTATCCATTTGCTCGAAATCCAACACGTCCTTTCGTCTTCTTGCGTTGACTGTTGGAGGGAAGAACTTCTTCATAAACCGTTCCACCAACTGGTCCCATGACGTTATTTCATTTGGCTCCAACGAATGAGCCCACCTCTTTGCTTCATCCCTCAAGGTGTACGGGAAGAGGTGAAGTCTAATACCTTCTAGGGTGATGCCAGGGATGGAGAAAGTACTGCACATCTCCACAAAGCTGGTAAGATGGGCATGTGGGTCTTCACCTTGTAGACCTTCAATTGCCCCATGTTTTGTATCATTTGGAGCATGACTGGCTTTATTTCGAAGTGTGCATTCTCCTCAACCATTGGTCGTGAAATTCCAGGCGAGAAGTCGTAGAGATTGAGCGCTGCATAATTCCTCATAAGGATATTGCGGTTAGCAGCAAGAAATACAGGGTCTTGCGCTGGTCGATTTACCCCTTGATTTCCTTCGGGTCCTTCATTATTGTCTGCCATATTGACTCTTCTTCGCCTAGCTCTGTTCTGGTGTGCCCTTGCGCAAAAAGTACGCTCGATCTCTGGGTCCGATTTGAATTCTGTATTGGTTCCAGTACTATAAACCGTCAGCCTGTTCTTCGTGTTAAACAGATAGTACAAAGAGATTTGTCCTGTAAAATACCACAAACGTATTCAACACTAACCGTTACCAATCCTCGGCAATGACGCCATAAACTTGATGACATAAAATTAGTTGCCTTTATCTTTATGCATATAGACAATGATGAATATGAATGATACAAGCTCATGCTGCCATAAACTTGTAAGAATATGACATGTAATGTTGTCTATCTAATGCGCTGATGAATGAATGAATGCTCTAATTGCGCTTAAGTTCTTTTGCGATAAAGATAATTTATGCGATACTACATCTAAATATATGCGTTGTTAATGATATGCTCGTAGTATGCAATGGAGTAGTGCGTGTCACAAGTTTCCTTGCACTGAAACCAAGTATAATTCCAATGCAAGTTTCTCAGAATGATCCGAGGTCGAACACATGATTGTTTTCATTAATATGCTACTTATGTGATACATGCGACCAGTTTTTAACAATGAATAAAGAATGTTGATTTATACAGAAATGTAAATTGCAGTGAAAGTAAAAATGTATTAATAAAATAAATCCTAAACTAATATGATACAGATACAAGATACATGATACATGATACTGAGGTCGAGAACTGACTGTGAAGTTGTACAAGGAATCGATGTATGCGTTGACAAGTCTTATGAACGAAGCAGAAAGAGAAAGAGTAAGTAGTAAAAACATCGTAAGTTTGTCAATTACGTTAAAGATGCAACTAAGGTTCCGCTTTCCCTTGGCGTACACCTCTCGGTGATCCGCCGCATCCCCATATCTCTATGGTGAAACAGGGATGAACGTGATGAACGCAAGGTTGTTTCCATCTCTGGAAATACTTCTTTCTTTAGTTAACGCATTCTTCCAACCTTCTCTTGATAGGCGGAATAATATCTTCACTTCTGCTCTCACAGGTGAAGATGCCATCGAGCATGCTCTAGTTAAATTTCTTAGTTAATTATTTCTGGAAATACTTCTTTCTTTAGTTAATTATTTCCTTAACCTAGATTAACTCATTTGCTTAATTCTTGCTATTTACCTAAGGAATTAAGAACACTTCATAGAGAAAATGGATTATGGATGTACGGAAAGAGACAGAGAGATGACAATGGAAATTATCATAACATTTAATTCTAAAATTAAGCGTTTGATACATGTTGTGAATGAAAGATTAGAGAAGATGAATCCAGATGATGAAATAGAGATTAGAAACAAATACAGAAAGAGTGTCAACATCATGACACAGATCCCGAACGGAGATTATGCTTGTCGGAGTGTGGAAGTGGTGGAGAGGAAAGCTTCCCTCTCAGGCTTGCTTTCCCGGTAGAATTGACCCTCGCACAGAGCTTCAACTACGAGGATCAGAATGATTCTTTGCTTAGAGACTCACCTCTCGGCCTTGTCTCGTGGTTCTCTCGGATTTACTCTGGACAGTCGCTTCAGACCAGCCTCTCTCCCAGAATCAGTATATGCATGTCTCTATGTATTCATGTATGTTTTTCAGTGAATTTGAAGAAGCTATTTATAAGCGAGACTTGGCTCTTTGTATTTGTGGTCCCCACCGTATAGTTATGGTAGTTCCTGAAATGGCGGAATGAGAAATTCCTTTTGTTATGCAATCAATCCGTCAGAAATGCACAACTGAAAGCTGTACACTTGTCAGAATCTTCCGCAAATGCGTTGCTCTTTACATCTTCGATCTATCGCTGCATGCGGTGTTATTTTTGATTATCGCATGCGGTTGCAATTGCGTTGATCGCTAGAGCTCTTGATCAATTGTCGCATGCGCCTTCATTGCGTCGATCATCTCTTCATTCTTGATTGATGGGCATAATGTGACGTAGATGCGTTGTTTATTTTATCTTTGAGCCATGAACACATGCGGTGACTGATTTCCTGCAAAACTGAAACTGAAACATTCTATTCTATCATCAAAATTGTGTTAGTGGGTGTATTTACGACATTTTATAATTTTCGCATTTCTTAGCCAATTTGTATACAATCGACGCAACTTTTCTTTCTTTTAGCCATAATATCTAAATAAGACAGTTTAAATAACTTGTATTTCTACAAGTTATCAATTACCTATACAAAATGGGCGCATCTGATAGTGTTACTAAGATTAGATATTTAATTTCACCCATATACTTATAGACCATTTAGGCTATATAATATTAACTTGATCCTGTTTATGTCACCACATAAAGTTAAAGTATTCATACTATAGCCATGGATATGTTTATTGGATTTTCATAATAAAATGCAAAATCAACAACTTGATTGAATAAAATAATCAATACAATATTATTGATGAATAGAATGTTTAACACAAAATTTACAAACTGCGAATTCTAGGACATTCCCAAAACTAGACCTAACATCTGCAATACGGTGGGGAAGTCAGTAGATATCAGTTTAATCCAGGATTTGATCATTGGACTGCTGTTAAGAACATCCTTAAGTATTTATTGAGAATGAGGGACTACATGCTCGTGTATGGTTGTAAGGATTTGACCATTACAGGATATACAAACCTTGATTTTTCAGATTGATAAGAATCTTAGGAAATCCACATCAGGATTAGTGTTCACTCTTAACGGAGGAGCAGTAGCCTGGAGGAGCTCTAAGCATAGGTGCATTGCTGACTCCACTATGGAGGCTGAGTATGTAGCGACTTGTGAAGTTGTGTGGATCAAGAAATTCCTGACAGATTTTGAAGTACTTCCAGACATGTCAAAGCCCATTCATCATTTATTGTGATAATAGTGATGTTATGGCTAATTCTCGAAGGCCTAGAAGTCACAAGCGCGGGAAGCACATAGAGTAGAAATATAATCTCATTCGAGAGATTGTGTATCGAGGGGACATGATCGTCACACAGATAGTTTCGGAGCACAACATTACTGATCCATTTACAAAGGCCCTCACGGCTAAGGTGTTTAAGGGTCACTGCAGGGTATAGGTCTACGAGATAGACCACATTTAGTCTACGGCAAGTGGGAGATTTTGTACCAGATACGTTTTATGCCCTAGTTTATTTCTTTGTGTACTTGTATATTAGTGTGCCTTTTATCTTGTACACCCCACTAGCTTTAGGGCAATGGGGAGATGGTTGAGATTGATGCCTAAAATCTCATAGGGTTCTGTAGTTTGTAATTGTATTGTACAAACATTTTATTTATTTAATAAAATATAAGATGTTTTATTTTACATTTAGTAGGATTAAACCCACAAACCAATAAACTAACATTCAAGGTTATCATCTATAGCTTAAACATGTATGTATAGAAATAGAGGTAGATCATGTTTAAGAGATAACCCAAATGGTCTGTAATAGATGGATAAGGCTGGGTACCTTATCCTAGTGACACTATGAACATGGCCCACTTTGTAGATGTTACAATAGTTGTAAAGTGCTACAAATGATCTGATCCTGATCATTCATGTAGAGACATGTGAGCGGGGGTATTATATACAAAGGAGTTTGTATAAGACCGGACCACGAAATTATTAGTCTCATTATATAACATCTTTCATAATAGAGACATACATTTCACCAAGATGACCATAGGTGACATGACCTGAATCATGAGTGATTTGTGAACTCTTGCCTATGAAGGCGATCCTTTGATTTATATGGGTGAAAGTGGTCAGATCGTCGATTCAATAAGCCTACCATTTTGGGGATTCTTCTGATTGGGGAGTTGGGAACATAACTACACAAGACAAAATTCACTCATTCCACAACGTCGGGATAAGTAGTTAAATTGCTCCCTAAAGGGTTGATTTTGGGGTTTGAATAATGTGGTACCACACTCTCTCTTGGCTAGAGAGGGGTTTGGTCATAGTTGAACTATGACTTATTGTTCATTAGAGGGATCAGTGGTACTTAAGGAGTTAGATGTAACTACAAGGGCAAAACAGTAATTTTGGCTCAGATGTACTTACGAGTAATTTGTGAAGGGTCATCGCACTGTTGACTGGTTATATCCAATGGACACAAAAATATATTTGTAGTGCGAAGAATGTAGTTGTAGGTCTTTAGTGGAGTGCCAAACAGTTAAAGGATGTTGAATAATTTAATTAAAGGAGTTTAATTAATCATTCAAGTACTAATGGAGCTTCAAGCTACAAGTCCATGAGGTCCCCTCTATAGCTCAACATGGATTTAACAATAATTAATTTTGGATTAATTTGAATTGTTCAAATTAAATGAGAAAATTAACTATATGTGATATAATTTAATTTAATTATATATGATATAATTACTATAATGTATTTGATACATTATCATATTAAGTTTAGTTGGGAGGAAATAAATATTTGAATATGTTTCAAATATTAGTTATGTGAATTGGATTCATATAATTGAACTTAATATAAATGGAATTTATACTAGATACTATCAATGAACAATAAGTCATAGTCCAACTATGACCAAACCCTTCGGAATCAGCCTTTAAGGGAGCAATTTATCTACTTACCCCGACGTTAGAGAATGAGTGAATTCCGTCTTGCGTAGCTGTGCTCCCAACTCCCCCATCAAACGAATCCCCAAAATGGTAGGCTTATTGAGTCGGCGATCTGGTCACTCTCACCCATACAAATCAAAGGATCATCTTTATAGGAATGAGTTCACAACTCACTCAGGATTCAGGTCATGTCATCTATGGTCATCCTGGTGAAATGTAAGTCTCTATTATGAACAGTGTTATATAATGAGATTAAATATTTCATGGTCCGGTCTTATATAAATTCTTTTGTATAGAATACCTCCGCTCACATGTCTCTACATGAATGATTAGGATTAGATCATTTGTAGCACTTTACAACAATTGTAAATCGACAAAACGGGCCATATTCGTAGTATCACTAGGATAAGGTATCCAACCTTATCCATCTACTATAAATCATTTGGGTTATCACTTAAACATGATCCACTTGTATGTCTTTACATAAATGTTTAAGCTATAGATGATAACTTTGGATGTTAGTATATTGGTTTGTGGGTTTAATGCTACTAAATGTCAAATAAAACATCTCATATTTTATTAAATAAATAAATTATTTGTATAATATAATTAAAAACTACAGGACACTACGAGATTTAGTATATCAACCCCAACAATGTCCCACTTGTTCTAAAGCTAATGGGGTGTACAATATAAAAGTCACACTAGTACACAAAGTAATAAACTAGTGCATAAGACATACCCAGTAGAAAAAGTGCATCATTCGTATTTGTACCAGGCTCTATCTGGACGGGACATCGTGCGCGCGTGCATGCCTTGCTGAGGAGCTCGTGCACGTGTGCTCGATGTCGCCCTCATGCGCACATGCATCTAGGGGCCACACGTGCACCTTTCCAACTGTGCGGTCCCGATTCTTTTACCCATTTTTGGAGGTTAGTGTGGGGCCTCCCAAGCCACTAGCTCACCCTCACGCCCTTCTCGCGTGCACGTCCGTTAGTCCAATCACTCCTCCTTCAGTTGAGGCGTGCATTGACTTGGTCTCCCCTAAGTTGCTTGGCTTCGACCTGTACTTCATCAATGATAGTTAACTGTCATTCTACCCCTGTGGCACCTTTGGCCATGCTCGAACCTCCACTAGTGCTCATGTCGAGTCTTAGAGGTCTGAAAAACCTACCCCGACTGATCTCTAACGTCCTAGTTGAAGGTAGTTCACCTTCTCCTGCCCCATGGTTGTCGTGGGCTTAAAGTGAGTAAAGACAAGAGTTCTTTTTTTTTTCCCATCCTGGTTGTAACCAGCTTGTAGCTCCAAGCTCGAACAAGCCTGATTAGTTGAAGTCGTTGGGCGCAATGGGCATCCCCTCCTTTAGGATGCCTTTGGAGCCTGTTGCATGGCTTTGTCAGCCTTCATGTCGGGTTTAGAAGAGTGGGCTATTAAGGCCCATTACTGGATTATTGCATCCTGCCAATCTTTAGGAAGATGGTTGACAAAGCATAGTGAGCACTCCTCGACATCGCCGTCACTTGAGCACATGCTCAGGTCGTTGTCATCACTGTTGCTGTCGATTCAAATCACTTCCACTCCAGGCGACATACTGTGTGCCCTTTGCCTCGGTGTTTTTGACTTCCTCAATGCATATATGGACTGTTCTAGATCCTTGTCTGTCGTCATTGGGGTCGGTTCTCCTAATGCAACCCTTAGCTGGTTTGACTCTCCACGGAGGGAATAAAGTTAGCTATTCAATGACCCAGTGGCTTGTTGTATAAGGTCTTGTTGGGCTCCTTTGGAAATCTGGTTGTGCAGCTCCCATCTTTGGTGAGTTTATGAGTGAACTTGAAAACGGGCTCTAATACCACTTGTCACGGGGTAGAAGCACGGTATTGCGTATTTTAAAATTTTTCCCATACGGCGCCAAGCTACATTTGACTAGCCTACTAACTGGACCCAATTTTTGTTCACCAGGTGACTATGGTAAGTCGAATACACTCTAGAATGGGTTCTTTTAGGTACTCACAACTATAAGGAAGGTAGAGACATATTTGTGGAAGGTTATGAAAAATACAATTACAAAAGGACTCAAGGTTATGAAAAGTACAATTACAAAAGGACTCTAACTCGCAAGACCAACTTTAGAAGAGTTTTATAATGGAGAGAATTCATTTTCACTCACAAAATGCTCAAGTGAAAGGCTTATGATACTTAAAATTTTTTTGACTCCATATCTTGGCCTTTCAAGACATATTTATAGGTAGGAGGGAGACTAAAAACGTGGAGGAAGTAGAGGAGTACCCCAAGTAGGACTAACCGCCCACTACTCATGACATTAGGGCCACTCCACATGTCTCCACTTCTTCTTCCTTTTAGGAAGGAGACATGTCCACTCTTTCCTCTTTTTTAGCTCCTACTCTCCCACTTACTATTTTAGGACATCATCACCCTTGGAAGTAAGAAGCCACCATCCCACCAATGTAGTTGCTTGTCTTTGGAAGTCTCCTACCTTTTTGGACCATCTTCCACGTTTTGAGGAGCCTCCCACGCCTTTATGGTCTTGAGTGCACTAAGTGCACGTTGTCCAAATGTGGCTGTCAGGGTGAGCTTCAGTCACCAACTCCCATGCACGCTGCCTCGTGCGCCCAGGCCTTTGCTTGTCTGCTTCACACGTGCCTTGTGCTCCTCTCTAGCGTGTGCGCACACCCAATGCTGCATCTTTCACGTGCACGTCGTGCCCTATCTGGGCGGGTTTTCGTGCGTGTGCGCATGTGGTACCGAGGGCCTTATACGCGTGCACCCGATGGCGCCCTCATGTGCGTGCATGCGTTTGGGTGTTGCGCATGCGCCTTTCCAATTGTGTGGTCCCGATCCTCTTACGCGTGTTTGGAGGTTAGCGCGGGGCCTCCCAAGCCGCCAGAAAAATTTTCAAAATGTCAACCAACATTAAAATTCATCCAAATCCAAAGATGAACGCTATTATGTGTAATTTTGGACTCAAAGAATAAATCCAAAAAGGAAAAAAAAAATAGCATGGATGATTAAACTAAGGCGAGATAATTCCACTACGATCCAATTTGAGAATGAAAAAGAAGTTTGAGGCTTAAAGCCTAACTTAGGATCCAATGAAATTGAGAGGAGGAAGTAATTGGGCCCAATTACTTCAATTGTCCACTTCGGCAACCAAAGTCAAGATGAGAGTATTCATCACAAGGCTTGGCTTTATGTAGACCACTAACCTATCTCACATTCGGTTGGCCTGGTACCTCATTTCAAGCCAAGGTCAGAGGCATGCCTATTCCAAATTTACCTTCCGTAAATATATCATTATAATGTTCATAAAAATTAAGGTAAAATTCTGTTTTTGGTCCCTCAAATTTGAAGCTTATGTTTATTTGGTCTGTGAGGTATTGACATATACATTTTAGTTCTCACGTTTCCACAATAATTCTGACTAATTCCTGGATTAACTTGAAACTATCAAAACACTGACTAGATCATTAGGTGTTATGAGATGACAAATTGTTGCATTTAGTTACTTGGTGAAATCATTTATCTAGTTTGCAAATAATTTGAAATTTTAATTTTGAAAAATAAACTCTTAGAGAAAATTAAAATGACTAAACATATTAAAAATATTAAAAATTATTAAGCAAGGAGTTAAATAAATCTGGCTTAATATGGTATCAAATAGTTTATTAGATTTTGAAAAACAAACACCTTTGTTTAGCTAATGGATATATCAAACACTTATCATAACAACTATCTAAGAAAGAACCAACATGTAAAAGATATTTCAATGGACTAAGATGTTTATAAGATAGATGTCCAAGACGATTATGCTAAGTAAATACAGAATTTACTGATTTTTTATCTTCTCTTAATGCCCTCACATTAAATCCCATTTCAACACGACAAAGTCATCCAATGGGTCAACAATAAATCTTGCTTAATAAAAACACAACCTAAATCAATATCTTTTCTCTTCTACCAGTTGGTTGCCCACATTTTTGTTCAATGGGTCAGATTGCGTTTGGTATTCGGCTGAAAAAATCAGAGACATTTCTATATTTGAATAATAGACCTACACATAATTACCTTTTCTAAAAAATAATACACTTTATTACATCAGCACAATCATAGACGACTGTGTTGGAAATGAAATTATTTTTCTACATAGAAATCTTGAAATATTAAAACAATGATTTTTAGACTTAAAAAAAGTGTTGATTTTAGAAAAATTGAAGATAAATTAGAATTAAACAACAACCACATCTTCATAGATAAGATACCAATCATCTCAAAATTTAATTGTTCAATTTTCTACCCTATTATTGGACCAAAAAAATGAAAAGTAAAAGGATAAATATAAAGGCAATAAAAATAAAGGATGCCACCTGGGTCTTAATTAAAGTTATCAATAACTTATGTATTATAATAGCTAGAGTATTGATTGAGAATTTGATCTTAATCCAACGTCGAAAAACAAAAATAACATATCATTTATTGATAAATTAAGTTCACTTCAACATCTTTATCATCATTGATTTAGAAACAATTTTTTGCCACGAACGATACATAGTTAAATTAAATGAATGCATTATTGAATAAATGGATTTTGAAATCTTCAAGTATTTCTTTCCATTGATAGATAAGACCACAATTTAACCAACCATCTTGCCTATGTCAGGTAGATGGAGAAATTAAATTAAATATTCATCTATACTTTTGATTTTAGCCCAAACAAATTTTACTATACAAACTATTTGAAAAATCATGCACAAAATTAGAATATGCATGATGAAAAGAGTTTTTTTCTTCACAAAATAATCAAAATGAATAAGATATTAGAAGTTCACATATGTATATGAATATTGAATATAAAGATTTTTTTGTATATTAAAAAAAAGTCTAGAAGATTGAGAACATATATTATACATTGTTTGGGAAAATCCTTGAAGAGGAAGCCAATAGGAAAAATTGATTCCATGAGTTGACAAATTCAAAAAGTCATGAAGAAGTTTCTAGTTTCTAATGAAACCAAGGTTATATATTGTGCCTTTCAAACCAAAAAAGTCCATATTTAGTAGGTATTCTCATCATCTATTATTTCAAACATATTTATATTTGTTGATTTTTGGAGAAAAAAGGGTCTTGTCTTAAAAGGTTCAAAATTTCAAGAGCAAGGAAAACCAATTCTTTTGTCAAAGTGAATGGTTGCAAAATATGGTTATTATTAAACCCACAAATAGTTTTAAAAAATGTTTTTTTTTTTAATTTCTTGATTTATAGAAATTCCTGACACAAAGTTAATATATTTTGGATATTGCAGTTTAAATCTTATCATCATCATCATCATTGTTGTCTTTCAAATTTTGTGCATGTTGATATATCAACTAGTGGGAAATGAGAAAATTAAGAAGATAACCACAATACTAAATTTATTTGGAGTTTTCTACAGAAAAAGAATAAAATATGTCATTTATGGTAACTTTCTTATTAGTTTTTATATTGATGATAAAATGCCCATAAAATAAGTCTAGTTAAGGAATAAGAACATAATTGATTTTTTTTTTTTTTTTTAAAAAAGAACATATAATTGGAACTTTAATTTACTTTTTCTTTTTTAACATAGGACTAGAGGATTCGAATTATAGACCCGATATTACTAACACGCTCATATTTTAGTTGAGTTAATGCTCACTTTGGTTGAAACTTTATTTTTAAAACAACATAGGTAAGAGTAATTATAAATGTAACAGTATAATTAAGAAATTTATAGTTTAATTAAGCATAAAATATGATCTTATAATAAAACTAATTATAATAATAACTGCACACATATGTATAATTGGAATGTTTTTAAGTTAGAAGTGAACTTAGTTTAACAACAATTGACATGAACTTCCTTCTTTAAAAGTTAAAAGTTACATCTCCATCTCCTCGGTAGTTATACTAAAAAAATAAAATACTTTTGGTCATAAGTTTAATATCTACAACACTCAAAATATCCTATATTAAATTTATATATCGTACATCAACATTTTTGTCGATATTTTTACATTTTCATGGTTCGATATCAACATAGGGCGTGAATCTCATCTTTATTATTTAGTAAAAGAAAATCATGAAACATAAAAAATATGTAACAAAATGTCATCAAACATGAATATATATAATAAATAACAAATATTTTAACTTGTTTAAAAAATATAAAATATTTATTTATTAATTTAACCTTTTTGAATTTTTTGTTTTATAATTTCTCCACAAATATCCATTGATATCAACATTTTATCGATATTTTCATCCACATTTGCATACAATTGAGACATCAACATTTTGTTGGCATTGATATTTGAACTATTGATTCATGGTCAGTGAAACTACTATATAAGAGGGGGGATCGAACCTCCTAACTTTATAGAAAGAAAAATTATGACAATATAATTAGTGTTGACCTAAATTTACTTTTATTGATATTGACATTTCAAACCTGACATATTAAACCTGCAAATGATAGTAACCTAAATAACGGGCCCAAAATTGCATGAAAATAAACAATCCAATTACAAACTTTGAACTTAAAAAATCGATGTTAAGGGATAAAGATACCAACTAACATTCCAAATATTATTGAACTATTATAATAAAAAAAAAAAAAAAAAAAATCTTAGCTTCAAATTTAAAAGGTTGGTTATTGAGTCATTTATAGCAATTTTGAAAATTAGAAATATAATTAATAACACACATTTATGACAAAACAATAGCCTAACATCAAAATGAAGATTATATCCTTTATATAATTTCTAAAGAGTGAAAATATGTGAACAATAACTCTGAATCTAAAGTTTGACATTTTATATCTTTAAAAAATAACATTTTAATTTCATCAAATTAAAAATGTAACATTAATTTAATTGAATATATAGATAAATCATCTCCAAAGGCAAGGAAAAAAATTGTTAAATCAAATTCATGAATAACTCGAATTCTAATTCACAAAATGCTCGAGATTTGTCCCAATGAGTTTGGTTATGTGATAATTAACATTCACTCTTTCTTGAGATCAATATCTATTGTTGTACTCAATTAAACAAAAACTCAAAATTCAAATTAAAAAAAAAAATTCAAACTTTACCCCCAAAAACTAAACAAGAAAGAAGAAAAAAAAACTAAAAAATAGATCCTTAACTTTACAAGTTATATACATATTCAATTAGAACAAAAGAACCAAAACACGGCCATCACATAATTTTAACATTTACAGTCATCAACAGTTTCATCTAATCCAATTTGTAATTACAAAACTTCCTAAAAGCAACACTCATAAATTAATATATGAAAAATATTGATTTCACTACGCATAACTTTTTCTTTAATTTGACTTATTTAATTATTAAATAATTTTGAGTAAAAGATTAGCTTTTGTTTTTCTTCTTCTTCTTCTAATAATAATAATAATAATAATAATACAAAAGTAATTCTTATTAAATCCTTATTTATGTATATAGTCAATTTGTTGGCAATAAATTAGGGTTTTAAAGTCAAAGAATAGAGCACCTTCTTTGGACTTGCATGACATGAATTATAATTTTCTTTTCTACAATGGGTTGCTCTGACCCAATCCCATCCACACAACATACAACGGTCAACTTCCTTCATCTCCAAATTAAAACTCTTTATCTCTCTCTCTCTGTTTTCTCTCTCTCTTTGTAATTATAAAAACCCTTCATCCCTTCCATTAAAACACTCAAAGCCCATCAAATCCCACTTCTCAAAATTCCTCCTTTTTCCTTTTATTTTATTATTATTTTTAAAAAAAATCTGAATCCAAAAACATTTCCCCCATTAATGGAAGCAGCTCATTCAACTAGGGTTGTGATTATCGACACCAAGTACGTGCAAACGGATGCCAAGAGCTTCAAGACGGTGGTGCAAAAGCTGACGGGGAAAGATTCCGTGGCAGAGGAGGAGAATCGACATACCGGTGGCACCCGGAATTCAGGTCTTTTGAGAGATTCATCGTTCAAGGAGTTCCAAAGAGTGCTGAGAGAGATGCCAAGAATCGATGAGCTTTATTCTGATTGAAATGAATACATATATATAGGCTATATATATCTTATGATGATCTCTGTTTCTTTGTATTATTTGTACTTTATTGATATATAATTCTTTTATTAGTTTTTCTTTCTTTCTTTTCATAACCTTTTTTTCTATTTGTTTATAACCGTTTTTTTAATTTAGTTAGGGTATCACAAAGTACCACTGTCTATCAATAATAAATTGCAATAAACTACAATATACTTCTATGAGCATGATAAATCGCGATAAACTTCTATTACTCAGTGATAGAAGTCTTCCGTATTGATAGAAATCTATCACAACGTCTATCACAGTTTATCTTTAATATAAATAGTGATATTTTATTATATTTATAAATAGGTTGGCTGATTTTCTTTTATTTAAAATCAATGGGTTTGTTTATATATATGTGATTAATAAATTTTCTTTGTAATTAAGGACTGCCCTTTTGCTTTGGGAAAATACACTGAGTGGATTTAGAGAAAAGAGTGAAACGTTTATATACTTTGATCAACTTTTGTGCATTTGTTAAAGAAAATAATAAATTAAACTACATGAAAGAGAGGAAAGAAAAAGGAATGGGGGAGAAAGACAGAGCGGTTAATTAATTGCAGTGTCCTTTCAAGTGGGATTTAGCCATGAAAAGTATGGGTTCGTGTTTTGGTGTGGGAAAAAGATATATATATATGTGTGTAATATTCTTTTTAGTTAATTTAGCCGAGAAAATTATGGTATGTGACATTGAAGGCAATAGTAAAAATTTTACATCAATTGGAGTTAAGTTTATTTTGACAATAAAAAATCTTAGGAAAAAAAATCCTTTTTTGGTCTATAGATTTTGAGTTTAGTTTCTATTTAGTTTTTAGGTTTTAAAATATTACACATTTAGATCATGTTTGATAATTATTTTGTTTTTTATTTTTGTTTTTTAAAATTAAGCTTAAGTATACTACTTCCACCTCCAAATTTCTTCTTATGTTATCTATTTTTCATTAATGGTGTAAAAAATTAAGTCAAAATTTGAGAGCAAAAAAAAAGTACCTTTCAAAAAGTTGTTTTTGTTTTTTAGAATTTGGCTAAAAATTCAACTATATTACTTAAGAAAGATACAAATCATGGTAAGAAATGTGTATGATATAGGTTTAATTTTAAAAAACAAAATAATTACCATACGGGAGCCTTAGTCTTTAAATTTTGAGTTTGGTTTCAATTTTGTCTCTAAAATTTAAAATGTTATAATTCTATCATTGACATTTGAGTTTTACTTCAATTTGGTCCTTATGTTTCAAGATTTACACTTTTGAACTCGATTATTCACTAAATACTTATTTTCCATCTTAAGTATTAATTTATGTTAGTAAATTAAAAATCATTAAAAGAATTATAATTAATTAAGTTTCACTATTTTTTATCACTTTTAAAATTAAATTCAAAATTTCACTTCCTTATTATTTTTAATTAATTAAGAGAAATTGACGTCAATGATTGAAAGTGAGTATTTAATGAAAAATTGAGATTAAAATGTACAACCTTCAAACCCAGGGATCAAATTGAAACGAAATTCAAATATCACGGGTAAAATTATAACATTTTAAAACTTAGGGACTAAGTTAAAACAAAACTTAAAACTTAATGATCAAATGTGTATCCTTTGAAAATCTAGGGACCAAATAGAAACTATACCCAAAATGTAATGACCTGACATTTTGAGATCTCTTATAAGGGTTGTTACTTCATAAGAACACATTCACATCCAAAACATTTTGACCATTGAAACAAAATTTATTAAAATAGGGATGACAATCTCAAATTAATTTATTTATAAAAAAATAAACAATAAACAAAACATTTATTCGGGGTCCCCTAAAATTATTTACAAAGAAATCAATCAAAACAATGAAATAATATTTTCTTACCAATATTAAGATCTAGTCCAAAACATCCAAATAGCTTAAAAAAAACCTAGACTGAGCAGAAACGATTTTTCCTGTCCTCATGTGGCTCTTTCACGGGTCTCATCTCTCACTCGCTGATCTGTTTCTATCATTACCCTAAAACATAAAGAAAGGGTAAGTATGAAATACTCAGTAAGTGATCCACTATAAAGTACTTTAGGTAACATGTTGACCATTCTATCAAGGCATTGATATACAACCATAGTATATTAGTCATGGTCATCCTGAAGGGGTCACATATTAATCATAAATGTGATCCCAAATGAACATATTAGAGTCAAAACGTGTAACCCGAAGGAACATGAACAATTATAGGTGTATTCCGAAGGTACATATATCAGTTGTAGGTGTGGTCTTGAGGGAGTACATATCAGTCATAGGTATGTACCCAAAGGTATATAAATAGTCATAAATGTGCACATAAATAGTCATGGGTGTGAATCCCAAAGGAACACACAAAAAGTTGTAAAGTGTACACCTGCCTAGACAAAAAGGCTTACAGTCACCATAGATACTTAGTATGCATCAGTCCACATATATATTCCTTTATATTAATCACATTTGCTTAACTAATGAAAAATTACCAGAACATATCGATAATCATATCATAAAATTGCAGTCAAAATAGTCCATAACATTATATAAAATAGTCTTTTCATCATCATATGGTTGGGACGACTAGTTCGAAAGGTAAACCAATAGTAAGACGCTTACCTAAATTAAGTGCAAATAGTTATCCAAACAAGCTTATATCCTCTTTTTCTTAAGGAGATCTTGAGTCAAACCCTAAAATTATAAACCCGTTTTGAAAATTAGCATTTAGGGCTTAATTCGAACCACAATTTAACCAAACAATGCGAAAATAATTCTAAACAACCCAAATGATCTTACCTAAAGTGTGGTTAAATTTAACCACTGCAACTTTTCAAATCAACACGAACCTAAGTCACAAATCCCAAGTTAGCGATCAAGACCCAAATCCGAGTTCAATAAACACAAGTATTCACGTCAAAACAAATAGGTACTCACAAATTATTCAAAAACCAAAATAACTCACCAACAATTCACCCAAAGGACCACAATTCTTGTTGGATAGCAGTTCGTAAAGCTCCAATTGCCCAACCTACAATCCAAAATTCCATGGGTATTAGCAAATTGAAACGAAACTTTCATGGGTGTTCAAAATACCTAAAAAAATCCCTCATCAATTACCCAAAATCTTCTCCGACCCTCAATTGCGGCTACATGATGATAACCATAATAGAGGGATGAACGCAAGGTTGGTGGAATAGAAGCATGAAAATATACCTCGGGAGTATCAAAAGATGATGTTGACATTTCACCTACCACGACGTCAGCAGCAGAGATTCAGAAAAGGACCATCACGTCGTGAATGTCAGAATCAGAGCAGGTCCATTAATGCTATCGGAAATCAAGCTCTATAAATAGAGGCCGCTGAGCAGAATTTCAAATCATCCAAGTTTCTACCTTCGGGTGGATCCTTGTGATCCAGAAGAAAGCATGAGAAGAAAGTTTGAGAGTTCTTCTTCTCCTTCATCCATTCCGAGTGACGACCGGAGCCTTCGCCGGAGTCAATGCTCGAGAGAGTCTACTCCACCGTCCTTCTATGGCACTACCGGCAGTCTTGACATACATTTGCTGGAAGCAAGACACTGCTTCCTAGCTTTTCCATTTCTCTTCTTTCCTTATATTCTATTGTATTACATTTTGGCTTAAGGAATTAATACATTTTGTGATTAATGCATTTCTATATTTCCTTCAATTCCATCTCCATCTTCATCTTCATTTATCCTTAACTTTCATTGCATCATTGGGTAAGATTGTTAAAGTATCGCATACTTAATCATGCGGCATAGGAATATGAAGCATGTAGCAAACCATTGGGAGGTGTGCGTTGCGCGAGTGTTGTGAGAAAACCTTATTTGCTTAGTGTGAAGCTATAGCAACGCTTGTCTATAAGCGGACGCAATGCTTATCTATGAGTAAAATCAGCAACAACTAACTGCCTGGGAGGGTAAGTGGTTGGTCGCATTAAGCAATGTAAGCAAGTGTTCACTAGAGATAGGAATAATCTTACGTCAGCCAGGTTTCTGCGATTACCTTGTCTTATAAGCGTGTCATTCATCATTTAGGCATACTTGGGAAAGTAGTCTAAAACTAAAATCTAAGACTCGAGAGAGCGGATTGGATTGCATAAGCAAGAATGGAGAACTTAGAGATAAGCTATGTTTGCTATTACACAGCGTATGCACCCTATGGATAGGATATTGCATGCGTCCAAAAGTAGGATACGGTGGTATGTGGTCATCACGTTTATGTGTGAGAGCACGTGAGCGGGTTATGGAGGCCTAGAAATAGGCTTCTCGGCACTATCGCATATACATCGCATGCGTCCTAGAATTAGGCACAAGTGTGTGTAGCATGATCGCATAACTTTGCACTGGCTGGGGTTGCCCTTGTGGTCAAGCTCAGTGTTGTAGTGAAGACATTCTCACATTTTATCTATTTTTCCATGCATTTTACTACGCGTCAACATTTGTCGTGTCTTTACCTCTCATTCATATTCCCACTGTTTGTCTGTTAGTTAGTAGTCGGAGTATTTTATAGCTTATAACCCCCATCATTCTTTTATTAATCTTTCGCAAACACATCACCACATACATTTAGCTACAAGTCTTTGAGTTCGACCTCAGATCACCCGAGAAACTTGTGTTCGCGTTATACTTGGCGTGAGTATAAGAAAACTTGTGACAGGAATGCATGGTCATTGCAGATGAGATCAACGCATACATTTCATTCCAACGCATGACCACCGACGCATGAGTATAAATGCATAACCTAAGACATGCATCGCATAATTGCGTTCGCACTAATTTTCGTCATCAATTTATGAGGGAGAAATTGCAGATCTTCGGTTGCGTGCGACTGAACTACCCGTTTTTACTCTTAACCCTAAAATACAGAGACGGCGACGGTGTTCAGCGACAATCGGTGAACGAGAAACGACAAAGGTCAACGATAAAGGATCGACATCAGTGTTAGTGTTGGGGTTGATGCTCTAAATCTTGTAGGGTCCTATAGTTTGTAATTGTAATGTACAAACATCTTATTTATTTAATAAAATATATGATGTTTTATTTCAATTTTAGTTGCATTAACCACAAACCAATAAACTAAGATCCAAGGTTATTTTGTAGCTTAAACATGTATGTAGAGACATACGAGTGGATCTGAAGGAAATTTTCGAAAAAGATCCTTTAAGTGGAAGCAAAAACGACCTAAATTCCATTTTTCATTGAATATAAGTTTTACAGTAAAACAAGAATAAGATATGCGTTTACACAAATTATAACACGCTTTAAAAAACATACTTAGTGTTTCAGAAACCCTTACTTTTGAAGAACCCATTCTTCAGAACTCCCTTGAACAAAACACGAATGAATCACATTCTCTGTGCAAATCTCCTTCTTCGAAAGAGGCACCACCACTTGAGAACCCTCTGTATTCTCTTATGATAAAGGATTCAAGCAAGAGTTGTGAGTTTTGCTTGAATTAGAAGAGGAGATGGAGAGGAGGAGAGCAAAATTTTTTTAGAGAACTTTTCTCTCCTGTGTTAGTTTTTCAGAGAGAACTCTTCTCTCAAAGAAAATTGAGGATGAAAATAAAATCTCCAACCAACTAATTATCATCTCACGTAAAACAACCGAGAAAATGGGGGAAGGGAGTTATAACCCCTTCCCTTTAATTAATTTCAACTAAAAATATAATATTATATATAATAACCACTTTATTATATATATACACTCTATGTTATATCAAATATAACCTATAGTTTTATATCGTATCAAATACAACATAGCCCATAGATTTTATTTTCTCTCAACAATATATGACATTTAATATAAATCACATTTATATTAAATTTACTTATATGAATCTCATCCATATAATTGATATTTGGATCATATCCAAATATTTAATTCCTCTCAATATAAATCATATTTATATTAAATTTAATTACATGAATCTCATTCATATAATTAGTATTTGAATCATATTCAAATTCCTCTCATATTATAATGTATCAAATACATTATTTTAATTACATCACATATATAATCAATTTAATTAATTATATCATATATAATTAATTCCCTCAATTAATTTGAATACTTCAAATTAATCCAAAATTAATTCTTAATTAAATCTTTGTTCAGCTACAGAGAAAACCTTATGAACTTGTAGATTGAAGCTCCAACGATACTCAGATAATTAATTAAACTCTTTAATTAAATTATCAACATCTGTTAACTGCCGATCACTCCACTAAAGACCGACAACTGCACTCTTTGCACTACAGATAAATTTTTGTGTCCATTGGATATAACCAATCAACAGTGCGATGACCCTTCACAAAATTGCTCGGAAGTACAACTAGGCCAAAAAAATACCGTTTTTCCCCTGTAGTTACATCTAACTTCTTAAGTACCAGTTATTCCTCTAATGAACAATAAGTCATAGTCCAACTATGACCAAGTCGCTCTCGGGCAAGGAGAGGGTGTGGCCACTATGTTCAAGACTCGGAATCAGCCTTTAAGGGAGTAATTTATCTATTTGCCTCTGCATCGGGGAAGGAGTGAATTCCATCCGTGTAGCTATGTTCCCAGCTCTCCAGTCAGATGAATCTCCAAAATGGTAGGCTTGTTGAGTTAGCAATCTGGCCACTCTCACCCATACAAATCAAAGGATCGCCTTCATGAGCAGAAATTCACAACTCACTTAGAATTCAGTTCATGTCACCTATGATCATCTTGGTGAAATGTAAGTCTCTATTATTAACGGTATTATATAAAAAGACTAATCATTTTATGGTCCGGTCTTATACAAACTCTTTGTATAGGATACCCCCGCGCACATGTCTCTACATGAATGATCAGGATCAGATCATTTGTAGCACTTTACTACAATTGTAACACCTACAAAGCGGGCTGTATCCGTAGTATCACCAAGATAAAGTACCTAGCCTTATCCATCTACTACAGACTGTTTAGGTTATTATTTAAACATGATCCACTTGTATGTCTCTACATACTTGTTTAAATTACATGAAATAACTTCAGATCTTAGTTTAGGTGATTGAGTATATGCTTATAAAATAACACTTACTTTATTAACAACAATATGTTTATACAAAGTTTACAAACTACAAGATTACAAGGAGTTTTAGGACACCATTCCTAAAAATCTCCCACTTGTCCTAAAGCTTAGAGAGACTAATGTACAATACAAATAAAGTACAAAATCACAATAAACTAAGGCATACATTATACTCCAGTAACATTTCTCACTTGCCCTAGACAACATGCTGCATATCCTGTAGACCTAGACTTTCTAGATGACCTTGGAACACTTTAGCCATGTGAGCCTTTGTAAACGGATCAACAAAGTTGTGCTCCGAAGAAATATTCATGATAATCACATCACCTCGATGCACAATATCTCGAATCAAATGATATTTTCGTTCTATGTGCTTGCTTCTTCGGTGACTCCTAGGTTCCTTAGAATTTGCCACAGCACCACTGTTATCACAATAAAGTGTGAGAAGCAAAGACATATTTGGAACAACTTCCAAATCAGTAAGAAACTTCTTAAGCCAAATAGCCTCCTTAGTAGCTTCACAAACAGCTACGTATTCAGCTTCCCTAGTGGAGTCTACGATGCATCCTTGTTTGATGCTTTGCCATAATATAGCTTCTCCATTCAGAGTAAACACTGACCCTAATGTGGATTGCCGAGAATCCCGATCAGTCTTAAAGTCAGAGTCTATGTATCCTGTAAGGATAAAATCCTTATCTCCATACATGAGCATATAGTCCCTTATTCTCCGAAGATACTTGAGGATTGTTTTGACTGTTCTCTAGTGATCTAATCCTAGATTGGACTGATATCAACTAACGATCCCTACTGCATAGCAAATGTCGGGTTTAGTACATAATATTGCATACATAAGGCTGCTAACAGCCGATGCATAGGGAATTCGTCTCATTTCCTCAACCTCTCGAGGAGTCTTAGAACACTATTCCTTAGACAATATAATTCCATGCCTGAAAGGTAATAAACCTTTCTTGGAATTGTGCATCAAATATTTGACAAGTATCTTGTCAATATATGATGCTTGAGACAAGACCAACCTTTTGTTCTTACGATCCCTTATAATCTGGATCCCTAGAACAAACTACACCTCTCCCAAATCTTTCATTTGAAATTAGACGGCTAGCCATTTCTTTACATCAATCATAAAACCTATATCATTCTCAATGAGTAGGATATCATCCACATACAACACGAGGAAAGCTACTAAGCTGTTGATGATTTTCTTATAAACACAAGACTCAACAACATTCTAATCAAAACCATAAGATTTGATTGCAATATAAAATCTTATATTCCAAGATCGAGATGCTTGTTTCAGTCCATAAATGGACTGATTAAGCTTGTAAACCTTTTGCTCTTGATCTTGTTCAATGAATCCTTCTGGTTGATTCATGTAGATAGTCTCTTCAAGATTACCGTTCAAAAAGGCAGTCTTAATGTCCATTTGCCACATTTCATAATCATAATATGTGGCTATGGACAAGAGAATCCTGATAGACTTTAACATGACAACAAGTGAGAAAGTTTCTTCATAGTCCACTCCCTCAACCTGGGTATAACTCTTTACCACAAGTCTAGCTTTAAAGGTCTGTACCTTTCCATCTACACCTCTTTTTCTCTTGTAGATCTATTTACAACCTATAGATTTTACCCCATCAAGTTGATCTACAAGCTCCCAGACAGAATTGAAGTACATGGACTCCATTTCTTGATTCATGGCTTTAATCCATTCATCCTTGTCAACATCTTCCATTGCTTGTTTATAAGACAATGAATCCTCAACACCATCATCAGTTATGATGTTTTGGGCTTTTGTTAAACCCGTGTAACGTACAGGTGGGTTCACAACCCTCCACTACGTCGAGACAATCTCAACTCTTGAGATGGATAACTAGATAAATTGACATGAACAACCCTTATTGATCTATCAGCCTGTTTAACAACTCTTGTTGAAGTCTCAGTAGACTCATTAGAAATCCCACTTAAAACGATTTTACTTCGTGGTTTATGATCCATCATGTGGTCTTCTTCCAAAAAGGTAGCGTTTTTCAGTACAAACACTCTATTCTCACTTAGATCAAGAAGTATCCACTTTCGTTTCCCTGGGGTAACCTAGAAATAGGCACACTTTTGAATGTGGTTCCAACTTTTTGGGGTTTTCCATTAACACATGGGCTTGACATCCCCAAATTCCGAAGTGGCGTAACTACCTTTATGACCTCTCCATAATTCAAAAGGTGTTTCAGAAACACTCTTTGAGGGAATGTTGTTCAAAATATAAATTGCAGTCTCTACTGCATATACCCAAAATGAGTCAGGAAGATGAGCATAACTCATTATAGACCGAACTATGTCCAATAGGGTTCTGTTTCTCCTTTCTGATACGTCGTTCTGTTGAGCTGTACCTGAGGCTGAGAGCTAGGACGTGATTCCATATTCTATCATATAGTTTTGCAATCTTAAGTCTATATACTCTCCACCATGATCAGATCGTAGTGTTTTTATCTTTTTACCTAACAAGTTTTCAACTTCAGTCTTGTACTCCTTGAACTTTTCAAGAGATTCAGACTTTTGTTGCATTAGGTACAGATACCCAAATCTAGAATAATCATCTATGAAAGAGATGAAATATTCATACCCACCTCGTGCTCTTACTTTCATCGGACCACAGAGGTCTGAATGTATAAGATCCAAGGTTTCTTTGGCTCTATAACCTTTTCTAGTAAAAGGTCATTTGATCATTTTGCCTTCAAGGCATGACTCACATTGTGGTAACGAGTTTTCTTCTAAACCATTTAGAAATCAACTTTTCACCAACCGCTCAATCATATTGAGATTGATGTGACCTAACCTTAGATGCCAAACATGGGAATTTTCTTTAGGTGAAATTCTTGGTCTTTTTACAGTTGTTGCTATTTTGGACATTTCAGTATTGAGCACAACTTTTATGACTAACGGCCTTAGTACATATAAGTTATTTTCCATCGAACCAAAACCTAACTCTATTCCATTCTTAAAAATAAGCACTTTATTTTCAGAGAAGGATATGGAATATTTTTGTTCAATTAGATAGGAAATAGAAATTAGGTTCCTTTTGATATGAGGAACTACATATACGTCATTTAATAACATATATCGTTTCTTGTCCAAAAATAAGTTAAGTCTACCTATAGTAACAGCTAAAATGGCCTCACTAGTACTGACTCTAAGAGTCATCTCTTCAACTTCCAATTGTTTCCAGGAATTAAATCCTTGAAAGGAAAAACACACATGGTTAGTGGCTCATGAATCAACTATCCAGGCAGAATCATCATTCTCTACTAAGCATGTCTCCAAGACAAATAAATCAGATTTATTTTCTTTGGAGTTCTCATTTTCTGGAGAATAGTGGGATCAGTTCCAGAACGCAAATCATAAACTCCAAGTTTCATTCCAAAGGACAATCCTCGTCGATGAACTTCATCAGAGTTGGCAATGATTGTTTTCTCTGTTAGTCCCTTGATATTCAATATGGACTGGAGATTATCTTGGGAACTGACACTACTAGTATCATTGTCATCAATCCCGTTTTGCTCGATATGGACTGGAGATGATCTCATGTGCAATGACCATGTTCTCAAACCTTTTAATCAACACATCAGGTATGCTTGCCAAAATGTGAACTCGAGCGTTCGAATTAGCCTTCATCCATACCTTATATGCATTATGAACATTTTATGGTGCATCAGGGGTTTGAGACTTGAGGACAGTCCTCAATCATGACAATTTTGAGGTCGTTTACCACGAGAAACATTTTAATGGATTCTTTCCATGTTGTGTAATTGAAATCGGTCAAACCAGAAAAGGAAATTAACGGAAAATCGCTATTTGACATATTTGTTGAAAAATAAACATATTGATCTACATTAGATTTTAGCATAACTTTTAAAAAATTCAATCAGTTTTAGCAAAATCTAAATGAACCCCATTTAACATCTAATTTTGCAATGACGCTTTAGTGATTTAGGACCAAAGCCACCGAAGGGTAGTCAGTTGTCCCTTCACTGAATTGAGACACTCTCAACCAATTATTACACCAGAATAACTCTTATTCCTATAACGATTAGTCATCATTTATTCGGCCAAGAAATCATTAACTTGCTTAAAAATTTCTTGTAATTGTGACCTTTTATTTTAGATCCTAAAGTTCCACCCCAATGAGCCAATCGAAGGGAAAACCCGATTGGGGCAAAAACTAAAGCGATCCCATCCATTTCTGGAGTTTGCCTTGATATTGACCTACTGCACAAACCATCCAAAAGGGGACACTCCCAGGGCACCTCGAGGCCGTGCAAAAAGGTATCACGGTGCAAACCAATGAAAGAGACCGTAGGACATGTTGACACACATCCCTCTCCCATTTACTATAAATACTCTCTCCATTCATCTTGATATTGACCCATGCAAACACCATTCGATGGGGGACGCTCCCAGGGTGCCTCAAGGCCAAGTAAGGGTGTGAAATTAAGGGAGAAACGTGAGTAGAAAAATTATCGTATCATATACATCTTTTCCTTCCACTGAGTATTTTAACAACCTAGGGTTTAATTTACTTAGAAAAAAATACGACTAATTATTTTTACTAAGTAATTGTTTAAGTTTTCCTAAAAGTAACACTTACTTTGAAAGTTAAACAATTTTGATTAATATTCATTAAACAAAAAAATTTTGATTAATATTCGTTAAACACTTTAATAAATGTTAATCAACAATTGCATGCTTGTAGTAAATCTATCTAATTCACCTTTCTAGGTAAGGGTGTTCCGTTTCCGTCATCTTAAGTACCCCAGCCTAAAGAGAACCCACCTTAGACAAAAGGTCCCTTATAGATATATTTGCTACAAATTTAATATTTTATTCGAATCAATTTAATCCTATTAAATCAATTAAAAAAGATCAATCTAATTTCTAATCTCATTAGAAATTTGTGAACTTAGGTTTATGTGAACCATATTTTAAAAAATGATTTCACCTAAGTTTGCATGCCATTCTTAGTTATTGATTTTAATTTCTAATTTCATTTATTTATAACTCTTATAAAGTAAATGAAACAAATTAAAATCTACATTGCATTGATTGACATACTTTATAAAATTATAACGTTTATAAGATTACCTAAAGTAATGTCATGCATCATGCAATGTTCATTTCATTACTACATATACATAACACTTATATATATCAAAGTAATGAAATTAAATAAGATACATCACATGCATACATTCAAACTATATATTATAATGATTATAATATAAATGATACATGGCTATGTTATTTATGCATGCAAGCATATAGTATAACACTTATATTATATGATGAATAAATATGCTATAAAACTAAATCATGCATATACATATATTATAGCATTTATAATATAAATGATGCATGAAACTAAATGCATAACCTATGGTGGGTTTTAATGGACCAGGATAGGACACCTAAAGGGAAATTCAAAAGGATAACTATTACATAAGCAAGAGTCCTCTAGTTCGAAACAGGTGAACCAGTCCTTGAACCGCTCGAATCGAACTGCACGAATCGAACTGACCGTCAGTAAACTCTTTACAGTGATCATGTAGCAAAATGGATGCGTGATCTTGTAGAAAATGCTACATGATCGTGTAGCAAAGTCTACATGATCTTGTGGCAAATGCTACACGATCATGTAGCAAAAGCTATAAGAACGTTTAGCAACAGTTGCACAATCGTGTAGCTATAGCTACACGATCTTGTAGAACTGTTTCTTCTTCTTCACCGAAACAGTGCTCTACAACTCTTCTTTGAAGCTCCCCAAGAATAGCACGAGCGACTCAAACTTACGAATTACAGACTCTGCAAGATTAATGCCAAAAAACGCAGAGGCCTTTACAAACCAAATTTGTAAAACAAAATAATATCCTTAAAACAGAGTATCCTATCTCGAAACATCCATCAACAAAACCACATTCATCAACATTCATTGCATGAACCAGAATGCAGAATATATAAAACCCACCATCACTGTAAAAATGATTCAATAGAAAAGAATGGAGTTTGGGATCAAACAGCCTACAACCTGGCTCTAATACCAATTGAAGGAATTTTTCAAAAAAGATCCTTTGAGCGGAAGAAAGAATGACCCAAATTCCATTTTTCATTGGATATAAGTTTTAAAGTAAAACAAGATCAAGATATCCATTTACACAAATTATAGTATGCTTTAAAAAATATACTTAGGGTTTCAGAAACCCTTACTTTTGAAGAACCTCTTCTTCAAGAACTCCCTCGAACAAAACACGAACGGATCACCTTCTCCATGCGAGTCTCCTTCTTCATAAGCGACACCACCACTTGAGAACCTTCTATATTCTCTTAGGATAAAGGATTCAAGCAAGAGTTGTGGGCTTTGCTTTAATCCTTGGAAGAGGGAAGGAGAGGAAAATTTTTCCAGCGAACTTTTCTCTTTTGTGTTAGTTTTTCAGAGAGAACTCTTCTCTCAGACAAAATCGAGGAAGAAGATAAAATCTCCAACCAACTCATTATCATCCCACGTAAAACAACTGAGAGAATGGGGGGAGGGAATTGTAATTCCTTCCCTTTAATTAATTTCAATTAAATTAATAATAAAAAATATATATAATAACTAATTTATTATATATGTACACTATATGTTATATCAAATATAACATATAGCCTATAGTTTTATATTGTATCAAATACAACATAACTCATAGATTTTATTTTCTCTCAACAATACATGACATTTAATATAAATCACATTTATATTAAATTCACTTAGATGAATCTCATCCATATAATTGATATTTGGATCATATCCAAATATTTAATTCCTCTCAATATAAATCATATTTATATTAAATTTATTTACATGAATCTTATTCATATAATTAGTATTTGAATCATATTCAAATTCCTCTCATATTATAATGTTTCAAATACATTATATTAATTACATTACATATATAATCAATTTAATTAATTATATCATATCTAATTAATTCCCTCAATTAATTTGAACACTTCAAATTAATCAAAAATTAATTCTTAATTAAATCCCTATTGAACTATAGAGAGGACCTTATGGACCTGTAGATTGAAGCTCCAACGATACTTAGATAATTAATTAAACTCTTTAATTAAATTACCAACATCCGTTAACTACCGGTCACTCCACTAAAGACCAACAACTGCACTCTTTACATTACAGATAAATTTTTGTGTCCATTGGATATAACCAATCAATAGTGCGATGACCCTTTATAAATTGCTCGTAAGTACAACTAGGGCAAAAAATACCGTTTTGCCCCTATAGTTACATTTAACTCCTTAAGTACCACCGATTCCTCTAATGAATAATAAGTCATAGTCTAACTATGACCATGCCCCTCCCGGGCCAGGAGAGGGTGCAGCCATTATGTTCAAGACCCGGAATCAGCTCTTAGAGGAGCAGTTTATCTACTTGTCCCTACATTAGGGAAGAAGTGAATGCCATATCGTGTAGCTGTGTTCCCAGCTCCCTAGTCAGACAAATCCCCAAAATGGTAAGCTTGTTGAGTTGGCAATCTGGCCACTCTCACCCATACAAATCAAATGACCGCCTTCATGAGCAGGAGTTCACAACTCACTCAGGATTCAGGTCATGTCACCTATGGTCATCCTAAATGTAAGTCTCTATTATTAACGATGTTATATAAAAAGACTAATCATTTTGTGGTCTGGTCTTATACAAACTCTTTGTATAGGATACCCCCGCTCACATGTCTCCACATGAATAATCCAGATCAGATCATTTGTAGCAGTTTACAACACTTGTAACACCTACAAAATGGGTTGTATCCGTAGTGTCACCAGTATAAGGTACCCAGTCTTATCCATCTACTACAGATCGTTTAGGTTATTATTTAAACAAGATCCACCTGTATGTCTCTACATACTTGTTTAAATTATATGAAATAACCTTGGATCTTAGTTTATTGGATTGAGTATATGTTTATAAAATAACACTTATTTTGTTAACAACAATATGTTTTCACAAAATTACAAACTACGAGTTTACAAGGAGATTTAGGACACTATTCCCAATAGGATCATGTTTAAGTGATAACCTAAATGGTTTGTAGTAGATGGATAAGGCTAGATACCTTATCTTGGTGACACTACGAGTATGACCCGCTTTATAGATGTTACAATTGTTGTAAAGTGCTACAAATGATCTGATCCTAATCACTCATGTGGAGACATGTGAGCAGGAATATTGTATACAAAGATGCTTCTATAAGACTGGACCATGAAATATTTAGTCTCATTATATAACGCCGTTAATAGTAGAAACTTATATTTCACCAGGATAACCATAGGTAACATGACCAGAATCTTGAGTGAGTTATGAACTCCTGCCTATGAAGGTGGTCCTTTGATTTGTATGGGTGAGAGTGGTCAGATTGCTGACTCAATAAGACTAACATTTTGGGGATTTGTCTGATTGGGGAGTTAGGAACACAACTACACGAAAAGGAATTCCTTCGTTCCCCAATGTCGGAGTAAGTAGATAAAATGCTCCCTTAAAGGCTAATTCTAGGGCTTTAACAATGTGGCGCCACACCCTCTCTTGGCCAAAGAAGGGTTCGACCATAGTTGAACTATGATTTATTGTTCATTAGTGGGATCAGTGGTACTTAAGAAGTTAGATGTACCTGTAGGGGTAAAATGGTAATTTCGGCCTAACTGTACTTGCGATCATTTTGTGAAGGGTCATGTACTGTTGACTGGTTATATCTAGTCAATACAGAAAATATATCTATAGTTCGAAGAGTGCAACTGTTGGTCTTTAATGGAGTGCCCGACAGTTAATGGATTGTGAATAATTAATTTAATTAAAGGAGTTTAATTAATTATTCGCATACCATTGGAGCTTCAAGCTATAGATCCATGAGGTCCCGTCGGTAACTCGACAAGAATTAATGAGAATCAGTTTCTGGATTAATTTGAATTGTTCAAACTAATTGAGGGAATTAATTATATATGATATATTTAATTTATTTTTAATTATATATGATATAATTACTATAATGTATTTGATACATTATATAAAGTTTATTTAAGAGAAAATAAATATTTGAATGTGATTCAAATATTAATTATATGAATTCGATTCATATACTTAAATTTAATATTAATAGGATTTATATTAAAAGCCACTTGTGAGAGAGAATTGAAACTATAGGTTATATTGTATTTGATACAATATAGAAACTATAGGTTATATGTTATATTTGATAAAATATATAGTTTAATATATATTATATGTTAAAGTAGTTATCATATATTTTATATATTAAATTATTGAATTAATTATTATTATTTAAAATTAATTTTGGGATGGAATTGTAACTCCCTCATCTCTTTCTTTCAATTATGTGGTAATGGGTGGTTAGTTTTTCTTCTTCTTCCTCTAATGTGAAGAGACAATGAAGAGAAATATAAAAAAATTCTATAAGATCCCTTCCTCTCCTTCATTCTCCTCTCTCATTTTTTCCTCTTTACCCAAATAGCCAGAGCCCACAAACTCCTGAATTCTAATCCCAGAGAATACGAAGGTCTCCTTCGCGGTGGTGCCCAATTGGAGATTGGGGGTTTTTCTAGTGAAAATTAGATCTTCAAAGGTAAGGGTTATTGAACCAATTTTATTCTACGTGGTTTGACGGACGCACAGCCTCAGCATGCGTATAACGCAACGTCAGGTCAACATTGCAACGCTTGCTTGACGCTCAGTCATTATACGCTGCAGTGTTGCAATGCTCTTCCTAGTGTTGCAATGTTGCGAAAGTTTTATAAAAGAATAATTTGGGTCAGCCGATTAGATCATCCCTGAGTACACCAATTTTTGAACGTCGTCGCTCTGTCCAGCCTAGTTTAGTTCCCTTTTTACACCAAAATTCTATAAAAATTCTTCCCCTTTGCCAAATGTATTGAATTCGAGAATGATTCGAGACTAAAGGGTAAGAACTTAGCTTGGTGATGACTTGAAATTGATCGTATGTTGTGCATGCATGATGTAATCTTATGCTGTGTTAATGCTCATGCACATTTTATGCAATAAAACTTCTAAATATTTGTGTTGTTAATCATATGCTTGTAGTATGCTATGGAGTAATGCGTTGTCACAAGTTTCCTTGTGCTGAAACCAAGTATAATTCCAACACAAGTTTCTCAGAGTATCCGAGGTCGAACACTGGGATTGTTTTCGTTAATGTGTTACTTTTGTGATACATGCGACCAGTTTTTACATTTAATAAGAATTGGGTTTGTACATGAATTTAAAGTTGCGGTAAAGTAAAGTTGCGTTAATAAACTAAATTGTGATGAAGATAAACCTAAGCTAATGTGATACAAGATAGAAGATACATGGTATATATGATGCTGAATTTGAGACTGACTGTGAAGTTTATACAAAGGATCATGGTATGCGATGACAAGTCTTTATGGATGAATCAGATGGAGAAAGAATAATTAGTACAAACGTCGCAAGTTTGTTAATTGCGTTAAAGATGTAACTAAGGTTCCACTTTCCCTTGGCGTACACCTCTCGGTGATTGGTCGTGTTCCCATATCTCTATGGTGAAACAAGAATGAACATGGTGAACGCAAGGTTGCTTCCATCTCTGGAAGTACTTCTCGCTTTATTTAATGCATTCTTCCAACCCTTTCTCGATAGGCGAAATAGCATATTCACTTCTACTCTCACAGGTGAAGATGCCGTCTAGCATGCATTGACTGAACTTAATTATTTCCTTAACCCAATTAATTTACTTGCTTAATTCTTGCTAATTACCCATGGGATTAAGAAAACTTCATGGAGAAAATGAATTATAGATGAACGAATATAGACAGAGAAATGATAATGGAAATGATCATAACATTTAATACTAAGATTAAACGTCTGATACATGGTGTGAATGATAGACTAAGGAGATGAATACAAGTGATGATAAAGAGATAGAAACAAATACAGAAGAGTGTCAACGTCTTGACACAGATCTAGATGGTGGTTTTGCTTGCCGACGTGTGGAATGAATGAACAAAAGAGCTTCCCTCCCAGGCTTGCTCGTCTGGTAGAGGTGACCTTCGTACAGAGCTTCAACGGCGGGGATCGAAAGGATTCTTTGCTCGGAGACTCACCTCTTGACCTTGTCTCTTAATTCTTCCCGAATCTACTCTGATTAGTCGCTCAACCAGTCTCTCTCTCAGATCAGTATATACACTCTTTCTTTATGTTCAAACATATCTTCAATGAAATTGCAAAAGCTATTTATAGGCGAAGCTTTGACTCTTTGCATTGTGGTCCCCACTTTATTGTTAAGACAATTCCTAAAATGGTGGAGTGAATATTCTTTCTGTTACGCAATCAATCTCGTCAGTAATGCACAACGGTCAGCTGTACACACGACAGAATCCTTTGCAATTGTGTTGCTCTTTACATCTTCGATCGTTTGCCCACATGCGGTGTTGTTTTTGATTACCGCATGGGGTTGAAGTTGCGTTGATCACAAAGCTCTTGATCGATTGTCGCATGCGTCGTCATTGCGTTGATCATCTCTTCGTTATTGATTGATGGGCTCAATGCGTCGTAGATGCATTATTCCGTTTATTTTTGAGCCATGAATGCATGTGGTGACTTGATTTCTTGCATAACAGAACTGAAACATTCTTTTCTACCATCGCAATGGTGTCAGTGGGTGTATTGACGACGATTTATAATTCTCGCATTTCTTAGCTAATTTCTATACTATCAACGCAACTTTTCTTCCTTTTGGCCGCAATATTTAAATAAAACAGTATAAATAACTTGTATTTCTACAAGTTATCACACACCGAAATTTAGATATATGCTTGTTCTCAAGCATATCTTCTAATAAGGCAATATTGCTCAATTCCTATCCTAAATTTTGCGTCGATTGGTTGCTTCGAATGCTCCACATAGGCAACATTACTTAAAGTGCAATTTCTTTTTATCCTTGATAATTCTTAATAAACCCGTACTTTATTCTTTTATACACAAATTTCTACTCAAAAATGTTTTTCTAGTTTTAAAAGGAATGCTTACCTCTTCTTGTGAAAACAACTTGATGTGTCTGGATGCGGTGGTCAAATTTTGTGTCATTTATTTAGAGACTGTTGATCTTGGTTACACCCTTTCGTTTTATCTTGTTCCCACGGGTGTCATGCGAACATCCAACTACGGTTCTGTGCCAATCTCAACTTTAACTCTTGAATTTTAGAGGAGTTGTCTCTTGTTTCTTTTATTATTTTTTTCATTTTTTCATTTTTCTCTTTTCATATTGCGTCGTTCTTGGAAACCCACCTTCGTTTTGGCTTACTCCCACGGGTGTCATGCAACATCCAACTACGAGCAGGCTCCTTTCACAATTTAACTCTTATCAGGTTGGGATTGTTTTGGGATTTCCTTTGCGCTGACATTGGAGTTTTGTATGATTTTTTTTTCAATGGAAATGAATGCATTTTTTTTAATGACCGTATCTACTTGATCACATCTGCTTAGACCTTGCCCACCCCCAAATTTAGAGATGTACAAGGTTCTCATTGCGTTGTTTGGATAGAATAGACAAATATTTAGACAAAATTTTGAAAAGAAGGTTTGAGCAGAATTTTGAAGGATAAAAGGTAAAATAGTGTTATAGCCATGAATTAACTAAGTGTTAGTCAGAAAATACAAAGTGTGGGAAATGCTACTAAGTGTATGGATATTAGTCATCATGGCAGCGCAATGAATAATGCAAAATAAAATATTAAGAATATCGCAAATAATGACAAAGGATGGTAAAGAAGAGGCTAAGGCAAAGTGAAAGAATTGGTACTCAGTTGTATTAAAAATTAACTAAGTATACAAAGAAATACAAATAACGCAATATAGATTTTTTTTCATGTACAAAGAATTAAAGAATTAGCTTCAATACAAAGAAAACAATGAATGAATTTGTCTTTTGTATTTGATTCAGATGGGTGCACGATTAAAAATTAACTCCACGCTTCCATTAACACAAATGCATATTTGCAGAGGACGGGCAACAACGCATGTATCATCGCAACACACCCCTTAACTCAACGCATTTCTAGAGGACGGGCGCACAGTACTTCTACCAGCGCAACATTACCTCAACATAGTGTATTTTCGCTAAGGACGGGCTAACAATACATACGAGTGCAACACACCCCTCAACGCAATGCATTTGGGTAGAATGGACGCAAAGTGTATCTTGTTATCACAAAATGCACCCATCATCGCGTTGCATACCAAATTTTATTTTTCTTTTTTTAATTCATCACTAACACAAGTCGAAAAGACTTTGCAGTATTCATTGTTTTATTCAGTCATTCACAAAAATTTTAAGAACAACGCTACTAATGCATACAAATTAACGAAATTAAACATGACATGGAAATACATAAAGCATTAAAGGCTAATTCTGATAAACAGTAAATGACGCAATTTAAGAAGTAGTAAATGAAAGTTGTAAAGAAAGCAATTAAACATAGATATAAGGATGCTGATTGAAAGAAGTTTTTCATAGTTACCACAATAGCATGCCCCGCAAGCGGTTAATCCTGCTTGCCTAAGTCGATGGTCTCCATGCGTCAATCCACATCACCCACAAGGTAGGGCATAATTCGTTGACCATTGACTTTAAATGCGTTGCTCCCATCTTCAGTTGTTAGTTCCACTGTGCCATGGGGAAAGATGGTCTTGATGCGGAATGGTCCAAACCAGTAGGACTTCAACTTCTCTAGAAATAATCGCAAACGCGCGTTAAACAATAATACCTATTGACCTTTGACGAATGTCCGGTTGTTTATGCGGTCATCATGCCATTTCTTGGTTTTCTCCTTATAGAGCTTGGCATTTTCGTAGGCATTCATTCGCCACTCGACCAGCTGGTTCAATTGCAACTTCCAGACTTTCCCCGCACTTGCTAGATCAAAGTTCAGTTTCTTGCATGCCCACATTGCCTTGTGTTCCAACTCGAGAGGCAGATGACAAGCTTTTCCAAAGACCAAAGCATATGGGGACATGCCGATTGGAGTTTTAAAGGCAGTTCTATATGCCCACAACGCTTCGTCGAGCTTGGGTGACCAATCCTTCTTGGAGGTACTGACTACCTTCTCCAAGATTGTTTTAATCTCTCTGTTAGAAATTTCTACCTGCCAATTAGTTTGTGGGTGATAAGCAGTTGCAACTCTATGGCTGATGTTAAATTTTGTCAACAGGTTGGTGATTATGCAGTTGATGAAATGTGAGCCTTCATCGCTGATTAAAGCCCGGGGCATTCCATATCGGGCAAAGATATGCTTCTTGAGAAACTTCGCCACTGTGGCCGCATCATTCTTAGAACATGCGATGGCCTCAACCCACTTCGATACGTAATCAACAGCAGCCAAGATGTAGTGATGACCTTCTGATGCCGGAAATGGGCCCATGAAGTCGATTCCCCATACATCAAATAATTCAATGTCCAAGATTGACGTTAAAGGCATTTCATTTCTTCTAGACATGTTCCCCATTCTCTGGCATCTATCGCCCTGCACAGCATAGGCATGGGCGTCCTTGAATAGTGTTGGCTAGAAATAGCCACTCTGTAGGACTTTTGCGGCAGTCCACTGCCCCCCAAAATGTCCTCCATAAGGGGACTCATGACAAAGCTCTAGAATGTGCTTGACTTCATGCTCAGGAAAGCATCAATGCAAAATGTGATTAGGTCCAAGTCGATACAAGAAGGGAACGTCCCATAGATAAAACTTGACATCATGTCTCAGCATCTTCTTCTGTTGGTATGTGTAGTCTTCTGGTATTTGGCCGCAAACGATGAAGTTTACAATGTCCGCATACCAGGGAATATGAACGCATACCAACATCAGAAACTCATCAGGGAATTTTTCTTCAATATCTTTTTCTTTCTCTGGAACCTCACAATTTTCTAATCTTGACAGATGATCAGCGACTTGGTTCTCGGTGCCTTTTCGATCCTTAATTTCTAGGTCAAATTCTTGTAGGAGTAACCCCACCGTATCAGTCTCGATTTCACATCCTTCTTTGTCATAAGATATTTGATCGCAGAATGATCAGTATACACTACAACGTTTGTTCCGATTAAGTACTGTCGAAATTTCTCCAGTGTAAATACCACCACGAGCATTTCTTTTTCCGTGGTTGTATAATTCTCCTGCGCATCATTCAACGTTTTGCTAGCGTAATAGATAGGATGCAATACCTTGTCCTTGCGCTGACTCAAGACTGTGCCCATTGCATATCCACTCACGTCACACATCAACGCAAACGGTTGCGTCCAATTTGACACAATCAGAATGGGTGCAGTGATGAGCGCATTCTTCAATGTGTGGAATGCTTCAATGCACGCATCATCAAAATCATATTCACGGTGAGCCTCAAGGAGCGCACTTAGGGGCCTTGCGATCTGATAGAAGTTGCAGATAAATCTTCGATAAAACCCCACATGTCCCAGAAAACTTCTAGGCGTTTTCACATTTACTGGTGGTAGTAGCTTGGAAATTGCGTCAATTTTCGCTTGATCAACTTCCAATCCTACCTTCGAAATTTTGTGACCTCGTACAATTCCTTCTTCAACCATAAAGTGGCATTTCTCCTAGTTCAGAACAAGATTAGTTTCCACACATCTCTTCAAGACTTTCTCAAGATTAGATAAACAAGAGTCATAATTATTGCAGAAAACTGAAAAATCATCCATAAATACCTCGACTGACTCCTCCAAGAAATCTGAAAATATCGCCATCATACATCGTTGGAAAGTACTTGGTGCATTGCATTGTCCAAACGGCATGCGACGGAATGCGAATGTGCCAAATGGGCACGTGAAGGTTGTCTTATCTTGATCTTTCGACGCAATTGCAATTTGGTTGTACCCTGAGTAATCGTCAAGAAAACAGAAGAATTCGTTCCCAACAAGTCGGTCTAACATTTGATCAATAAACGGGAGTAGCAACTGGTCCTTTTTAGAGGCCAGATTTAATTTGGGTAATCCATACAGATTCTCCACCCCGTAGTTGTCCTTGTGAGAATTAATTCATTCTTATCGTTGGTGACGACTATCATTCCCCCTTTCTTTGGAACACACTGCACTGGGCTCACCCAGCTGCTGTCTGATATAGGGTAAATGACGCCTGCATCTAGCCACTTCACTATTTCTTTCTTTACAACCTCCCTCATGTAGGGTTCAAACAACGTCGCCGCTCAATAGATCCCGTTTTCCCTTCCTCAAGATGAATCTTGTGCATACAATACGAAGGACTGATCCCCCGAATATCCGCCAAGGTCCATCCCAAAGCTTTTGCATTATTTTTCAGGATTTGAATAAGTGCATCCTTCTTCTCTTTACTCAGCGAGGCAATATAATAACCGGTAACGTGTTATTGCCTCCTAAATAAGCATATTTGAGGTGCACAGGCAACTGCTTCAACTCTAGCACGGGTGGTTCTTCTAAGGATGGCTTAGTGCGTTGCGTTGTTCACTCAGATAACTTGATCGTTTCAAAATCTGATTCAATTTGAATTGCGACACAATTCTCCTCCCATATTGCGTCGATTCCATAATCTTCTTCCTTCAACTCTTCTAGGGGCTTGTGCCAAGGTTCTTCCTGTAATTCCTCAGCATATTGACAATTCTCCATATCACTCGGTATTTCAACGCATTGAGAACGTTGAACTTCACTTGCTGATCGTCAACCCTGATGGTAAGTTCTCCTTTCTATACATCGATCAGTGCCCACCCTGTTGCAAGAAATGGGCGACCCAAGATGATAGGCACCTCTCTGTTAGCTTCATAATCTAATACGATAAAGTCAGCAGGGAAGATGAACTTATCTACTTACACAAGTATATCCTCTATCTTGCCCTTGGGATGCATTATTGATCTATCGGCTAACTGCAATGTAATTATGGTTGGTCTTGCATTGCCGATATTTAGCTTCTTGAAGTTCGACAAGGGCATTAAGTTTATACTCACCCCCAAATCAAACAGCACATTTCCGACCTTCTTTCCCCCTATTGAGCAGGGCAATGTGAAACTACCGGGATCTTTCATTTTGGTGGGGATGTTGTTTTGAAACAGTGCACTGCACTCATATGTTAGTGCAACTGTTTCATTTTCCCCGATCTTCCTTTTGTTAGCAAGTATATCCTTAAGGAATTTCACATAGCTCGGCATCTGTTCCAGAGCTTCTATTAAGGGAATGTTGATGTGTAGTTGTCGGAGAACGTCCAGGAACTTCTAAACTTGCTTACTATCATCTTTCTTCTTCAGCCTGGATGGGAAAGGTGGAGGATCCTGCCGTACTTCCTGTGCAGTTGGCTATTCATTGAGGTCCTGTGCTTGCTGTGTTTTAGTAGCTGGAGGTTGCATTGTAATAGTCATTAATGGTTGACTGGTCATCATCGGTGGTTAAATATTGATGTGTTTTAGTAGATTCATCCCTTGTAGATGTATTTACTTCAAAACTGGTGATTCTGTCATTAATGGTTGACTGGTCATCATCGGTGGTTAAATCTACTGGTCTTGTTATTGAATCTGGTACAGATGGCACGGGGACTATTGTATTACCACTTCTCAATGTCACTGCTTGACATTGTTCTTTACCATGTGGCCCCGATGCTCCCAAACTACTGGGTAGCATACCAGGTGTTTTATTCTTAAGTTCAATCGCAAGCTGTTCAACCTGCTCCTCTAGCTCTCTAAGAGAGGAAGCTTACGATTGCCTAATTGCCTCGCTCTTCTTGATATAATGTTTCAACAACGTTTCCAGAGACGAGGTACTGCAAGAGGTGTCAGAAAAGAATGGTTGGTCATAGGGTTGTATACTTTGAGAATTACCTGAGTTGTGATCCTGATTAACGAAGACATGAGGGTTGCCTCGATTCCCCTAATAACTGTTCTGATGATTACTGTGGCTCCCTTGGTTGTGATTCCCATCCCAACTAAAAGTTGGGTGATTCCACCACCCAGAGTTATAGGTGTTGCCGAACGGTTCATTGTAGATAGAGTATACGGATTGCTGATTCCATGGGCAGACTTCCGCTGAATGTCCCTCTCCACATTGAACGTAATTTATTGCGGCCACGTGTGTCAACGCATTGACTTGCGATGATCCTTGAGAGAGATTTCCTTGCCGACTAGCCATAGTCTGGAGAAGCGAGGATGGTTATCTGGTTTACCAGGGTGTTCATTGTATCAGTTGGTACAACGACACCTTTTGCTCTTTCTTGCTCCAAACCTCTTTCCTTAAGCCCGGTATCTAGCCATTCATTTGAATTTCATGAAATGCGATCTAAGATGCTCTTTGCTTCCGTATACGACCTGTCCATTAATCCTTCTGCTACGGAGGCATCAGCAACTGCTTGTGTTGGTTGATCCAAGCCATTGTAAAAAGTCTCCATCAGAATGCAATCGGGAATCCCAATATGCGGACAACTCTTCACTAATTTTCTGAATCGCACCCAGGAAGTGCTCAAAGTTTCATAACCCTTTTGTTCGAAATTCAACACATCCCTCTGTCTCCTTGCGTTAACGGCTGGAGGGAAGAATCTATTCATAAACCTTTCAACCAACTGATCCCATGCGTTAATCTCATCTGGCTCTAACGACTGAGCCCACCTCTTTGCTTCATCCCACAATGTATATGGGAAGAGATATAATCTAAGTCCTTCTAGAGACACACCAGGTATGGAGAATGCGCTACACATGTCTACAAAACTAGTCAAATGAGCATGCGGGTCTTTTCCTTGTAAACCTCTTAATTGTCCCACATTCTAAATCATATGAAGCATAATTGGTCTCATCTCAAAACTTACATTCTCCGTAACCATGGGTCTTGAAATTCCGAGCGAGAAATTATAGAAATTCGGCGCCGCATAGTTCCTTATTGGGATGTTGCGGTCAACGGCAAGAAAACCGGGATCTTTCGCTGGCCGATTCACCTTTTGATTCCCTGCGGGTGCCTCATTATTATCTGCCATATTTCTTCTCCGCTTAAGTCGGCCCTGATGTGCTCTTGTGCGAAAAATATACCTGATCTCTGGGTCAGCTTAGAATTTCTGGATCACTCCCGTACTCCTAAACCATCAGACTACTTTCCGCGATAAACAGCCAGTACAAAGAGATTTGTCCTGCAAAATATCACAAATGTACTCAACACTAATCGTTACCAGTTCCCCGCAATGGCGCCATAAACTTGATGACTTGAAATTGATTGTATGCTATGCATGCATGATGATGTGCTACAAGCTCATGTTGCCATAAACTTGTAACGCTAAATGTAATCTTATGCTGTGTTAATGCTCATGCACATTTTATGCGATACTACTTCTAAATATATGCGTTGTTAATCATATGCTTGTAGTATGCTATGGAGAAATGCATTGTCACAAGTTTCCTTGCGCTGAAACCAAGTATAATTCCAACGTAAGTTTCTCAGAGTAATCCGAGGTCGAACACATGGATTGTTTTTGTTAATGTGTTACTTTTGTGATACATGCGACCGGTTTTTACAATCAATAAGAATTGGGTTTGTACATGAATTTAAACTTGCGGTAAAGTAAAGTTGCGTTAATAAACTAAATTGCGATGAAGATAAACCTAAGCTAATGTGATACAAGATACAAGATACATGGTATATATAATGCTGAGTTCAAGACTGACTGTGAAGTTCATACAAAGGATCGTTGTATGCTATGGCAAGTCTTTATGGATGAATCAGAAGGAGAAAGAATAATTAGTACAAACGTCGCAAGTTTGTTAATTTCGTTAAAGATGTAACTAAGGTTCCACTTTCCCTTGACGTACACCTCTCGGTGATCGGCCGCGTTCCCATATCTCTATGGTGAAACAGGAATGAACGTGGTGAACGCAAGGTTGCTTCCATCTCTGGAAGTACTTCTTGCTTTAGTTAATGCATTCTTCCAACCCTCTCTCGATAGGCGGAATAGCATCTTCACTTCTGCTCTCACAGGAGAAGATGTCTTCTAGCATGCCTTGACTAAACTTAATTATTTCCTTAACCCAATTAATTTACTTGCTTAATTCTTGATAATTACCCATGGGATTAAAAAAACGTCATGGAGAAAATGAATTATGGATGAACGGAAATAGACAGATAAATGATAATGGAAATGATCATAACATTCAATACAAAGATTAAGTGTCTGATACATGGTGTGAATGATAGACTAAGGAGATGAATACAAGTGATGATAAAGAGATAGAAACAAATACAGAAGAGTGTCAACGCCTTGACACAGATCTGGACAGTGGTTTTGCTTGCTGGTGTGTGGAATGGATGAACAAAAGACCTTCCCTCTCGGGCTTGCTCGTCTAGTAAAGGTGACCTTCATATAGAGTTCAACGGCAGGGATCGAAAGGATTCTTTGCCCGAAGACTCACCTCTCGGCCTTGTCTCTTAATTCTTCCCGGATTTACTCTGATTAGTCGCTCAACTAGTCTCTCTCTCAAATCAGTGTATACACTTTTTCTCTGTATTCAAGCATGTCTTCAATGAAATTGTAGAAGCTATTTATAGGAAAGCTTTGACTCTTTACATTGTGGTCCCCACTTTATTGTTAAGGCAGTTCTTGAAATGGTGGAGTGAATATTCCTTCTGTTACACAATCAATCCCATCAGTAATGCACAACGGTCAGCTGTACACGCGTTAGAATCCTCCGCAATTGCGTTGCTCTTTACATCTTCGATCGTTTGCCTGCATGCGGTGTTTTTTTTATTATCGCATGTGGTTGAAGTTGCGTTGATCATAAAGCTCTTGATCGATTGTCGCATGCACCATCATTGCGTTGATCGTCTCTTCATTATTGATTGACGGGTGCAATGAGACGTAGATGCGTTATTCCATTTATCTTTGAGCCATGAACGCGTGTAGTGACTTGATTTCCTGCAAAACAGAACTGAAACATTCTTTTCTACCATCGCAATGGTGTCAGTGGGTGTATTGACGACGATTTATAATTCTCACATTTCTTAGCCAATTTCTATACTATGGAAACAACTTTTCTTCCTTTTGGCCGCAATATCTAAGTAAAATAGTATAAATAACTTGTATTTCTACAAGTTATCACACCCCCAAATTTAGATATATGCTTGTCCTCAAGCATTTCTTCTACTAAGGCAATATTGCTCAATTCCTATCCTAAATTTTGCGTTGACTGGTTGCTCCGAATGCTTCACCTAGGCAACATTACTTAACAGCGCAATATCTTTCTATGCTTGATAATTCCTAACAAAGCTTTACTTTATTCTTCTATACAACAAATTTCTACTCAAAAATGCTTTTCTAGTTTTAAAAGGAATTTTTACCTCTTCTTGTGAAAACAACTTGATGTGTCTGGATGCGGTGGTCAAATTTTGCGTCATTTATTTAGAGACTGATGATCATGGTTACACCCTTCATTTTGGCTTGTTCCTATGGGTGTCATGCGAACATCCAACTATGGTTGTGTGCCAATCTCAACTTTAACTCTTGAATTTCAGAGGAGTTATCTCTTGTTTCTTTTATTTTTTTTTTCTGTTTCTCATTTTTCTCTTTTCATATTGCATCGTTCTTGGAAACCCACCTTCGTTTTGACTTGCTCCCACGGGTGTCATGTGAACATCCAACTACGAGCAGGCTTCTTTCATAACTTAACTCCTATCAGGTTGGGATTGTTTTGGGATTTCCCTTGCGCTGACATTGGAGTTTTGTGTGATTTTTTTTTAATGGAAATGAATGCATTTTTCTTATTGACCGCATTTACTTGATCGCATCTGCTCAGACCTTCCCCACCCCCAAATTTAGAGATGTGCAAGGTTCTCATTGCGTTGTTTGGATAGAATAGACAAAATTTTGAAAAGAAGGTTTGAGTAGAATTTTGAAGGATAAAAGGTAAAATAGTGCTATAGGCGCAAATTAACTAAGTGTTAATAAGAAAATACACAGTATGGGAAATGCTACTAAGCATATGCATATTAGTCATCATGGCAGCGCAATGAATAACGCAAAATAAAAGATCAAGAATATCACAAATAATGTCAAAGAATGGAAATCAATTAATTGGCCTAGCTTTGCCTTGAATGTTAATCGCTGTTGATTGATTGATCGGTTGAAGATTCTTGCTTTTCTGTTAATTAACTTGATTTTATGGACTATCAGTTAGGATTCTGACCAAGTAGACTAAGTTCAAATTCAAATATTCTCACACATCTTTTGATTAGTCTGTGATAAAATTGATGAGGAATGAACTAAATTATAATTACCCAAGCTAAGTATTTGTTCGATTGATAAATTTTTGTATGTTACATTGCGCACTTTTTGTTCTCTAGCAATTTATTTCAGATTTTCTCACAACCCCCCCTCCTTTTTGGTTACTTCCTACAAGTTCTAGTCTTTGTGGAGTCCATATTTGGCTCTCTGTGGTTCGACCCTGGACTTGCTACTTGTACTACTATTTAGTATAAGGGGTTAGTTCGGTGCGTATAAATTTTATTTGCGTAGGCATGGGTCACGGACGACGGTGAATCCGCCGACTGACCAAATTGGCACCATTGCTAGGGAGCCAAAGGAATCCTTGATTTTTGAAACTTTTAGTGTTTATCCTTGGTAATCAATTTTCTCTTTTGGTGCATCACCCACACTCCCAAAGGTGCTAGACAACTGTATTTTGCAGAGATTTCCAGGGAGGAGTAAAGAATCAGAAGAGAAAGGAGACAGTAAGCTACACTTGACAGAGAGATTCATGTTGAAGACACATTAAGAGAAGAAAGCACTCTTGAGGATTTTCAGTGGTGGCTGAATGAGAAAAGACCCTCAAGGAGCTTGCAACACCTGACTTCACCCAGCAGCGCTTGTGCATTGCCTATCCTGAGACGATAGGTAACTTTGAGCTTAAATCTGGCTTAATTCACTTACTTCTTGGATTTTTTGGTCTACAGAGTGAGGATCCACACAAGCATTTGAAGGAATTCTATATGGTGTGCGATGGGATGATACCTAATGGGGTGACCTAGGAGCAGATAAATATGAGAGCATTCCCCTTTTCATTGAAGGGAGATGCTAAGGAGTGGCTCTACATTCTTCCACCAGGGAGCATCACGTCCTGGGAAGAATTGCAGAGGTAGTTCTTAGAGAAGTTCTTTCCAGCATCTCGAGCTACTAGTGTCAAAAAGGAAATTTACAGCATCATACAGTTCGATGAGGAGACCCTTCACTAGTATTGGGAACGATTTAAAAAGACCTGTGCCAAGTTTCCTCATCATCAGATCTCAGACCAACTCTTAATCCAATACTTTTATGAGAGACTATTGCAGACCAACAAAAGTAGCATTGATGCAGCTGCATGAGGGGCCTTAGTTAATAAAACCCTGATTGAAGCAATGAATCTAATAGCTACCATGGCTGTAAATTCTAAAAAATTTGGAACTAGAGCTGCAGTTAGTGTTAAATCCGCCAATGAGGTAAGTGAACTTAAGAAAGAAATATCTGACTTAGTTTCTGTTGTAAAGCATTCGGCAAAGGTAGACAACCCGCTACTATTTGCCAAGTATGTCATGTGATTGGCCATTCAGCTAACGTTTGCCCAAGTGCTCCACATGGAGCAATTCTTGAGGTAAATGTCATTGGAGGCTACAATTATAATAGACAAAATAGAAGGCATGACCCATTCAGTCAGACTTACAATCTTGGGTGGAGAAACCACCCAAACATCAAATGGAGAAAACAAAAAGAGCAGGCTCAGCCTAGTCATGGAGCTCTGTCTGGTTCAGGTATTTCATTAGAAGATATGGTTAAAAGTCTTGTTGATAATCATTTTAAATTTTAGAGTGTCATTGATGCTTTAGGGACCCAAGTCTCCAACCTAACCACCTCGATGAGTAAATTGGAGAGATAGTCTGGCAAACTCCCATCTCAACCAGAATCAAACCTAGAGAAAATGTAAATGTAATCATGTTGAGGAGTGGCAAGGAGTTGGAGCCACCTGCTGAGTCAAAGAAGCCAGAATTGGAGAGTCTAGGAATTTCTTCCTCAAATTCAACCGTCTTATCACCACAAAATAAAAAGGGAGTATCTTCTCACTCTTATCCTCCTTTAGATGTGTATGTACCTAAAGCACATTTTCCTTAAAGGATTGCAAGGCCAAAGGAACGAGCTGTAGACAATGACAAGGAGCTTTTAGTGTTGTTTTGAAGAGGTGAGATAAATATTCCTCTCCTCGATGTAGTCAAGCAAATTCCTAAATATGCCAAATTCCTGAAGGAGGTCTGCATGAGGAAGAGATAAACCAAGAAAAAGGAGAGAATAGTGGTAAGTCAATTTGTGTCGGCGATTCTTTAGAAAAACTTTCCTGAAAAACAAAAGGATCCATGTATGTTTTCTCTCCCTTGCATTATAGGTAAAAAGAAAATTGATAGAGCCATGCTAGATCTAGGTGCATCAATAAATGTTATGCCTTATTCAATTTATCAAGAATTAAAATTAAATGACCTAACTGAAACTGGAGTTGTAATTTAATTAGTTGATAGGTATTTTATACACCCATTAGGAGTTGTAGAGGATGTCCTAGTTCAGGTCAATGAATTCCTTTTTCCTGATGATTTTTAGGTTCTTAAAATGGAAGAGCCCACATCTATCTCACCTGCATCTATTGGGTTTTATGTCCTAAAACTCGTGGTTTGTAAACTATAAAACTTATTCTAAAAATTCAATAAGTGGTCATTGAATATATGTATTGCTTATTAGAAATCCAATAAACCTAAAAGACCTTTGACTATTACATGAGTACTTGAACTTTATGTGGAGACATAAAAGTGGATTAGGTTCAAGTAAATAGTCAAAATGATCTGTAGTATATGAATAAAGTTGGGTGCCTTATTCTGGTAACACTATTGGATGCGGCCTACTCTATAGTTATTATAACGAGTTGTAAAGCGCTACAAATGAAGTGATCCTAATTCGTACATGTTATGACATGAGAAGTGGGGCGTCCCGTGCAAAAGGGTTTGTATAAGATCGGACCACGAAATCAGTCACTCTTACTTTATAACGTTGTTTACTATTTAAGACTGACTATTTCAAAGCGGTGACCTAGGTAACTTGACCATAATCCTTAGCTAACTATGAACTCCTGTTTATTCGGGATTATCCTTAAATTTGCATAGGTAAGGGTTAGCTCAACAATGTCGGCTCAATAAACTCCCATTTTCAGGGGTAAGACTGGGTAGATAGTTGGGGACATAGGGTGCAAGAAGAAATTCACTCCTACCTGCATTTAGGGATAGTAGAGAGGTTGTTCCTTTAAGTGCTGATTCTGGGTCTTGAACAAGGGGCCCTACCCTCTCATTGGCCCAAAAGGGACTTGGTTTGTTGATTGGATCACAAATCAATTGTTCATTAGAGGATTAGTGGGACTTAAGGAACAAGAGGTAATCTCAGGGTTAAACAACTTTTGACCTAGCCGTTATTACGAACAACTAGTGAAGGGTTAACTGACTAATTATGATTATATCGAGTGGACATAGTATATCTACAGTGAGGGGAGTTCAACTATGGGCTTTAGTGGAGTGACCCAATAGTTAACGAATGGGGGTTAATTCGGTCTAATGAGTTTAGCCAATTAATCTTGGATCGTTGGAGTCCATGATCTATAGGTCTGCGAGGTCCCCCTACTAGCTCGTAAATGGATTAGTTTTAGAGTAGCGTGATAAGTAAGTTTGAAACGTTTAAACTAGAAATAAAGGAATTAGTAATTATATGAGATATAATTACACATTTAATTTTAAGAATTAAACGGAATTTGAGAATTAATATTTAAATATATGAAGGTGGATTTCTGTAAAATCAATTTAATATTTGATATTCAATTAATTAGAATTGTTTAAATTATTTAAATAATTATTTATTAATTTTATTAGAAAAATTAATTATGAAATTAATAATATTTTCAATTTTATAAATCAATTTGATTTTTGAAATCAATTTGAAAAAGTTGAAAAGATAGAAAATCACAAAAATGAATTTTCGGGTTTTTCCATTACACCTTCAAAGTAGCTCACACAAAACCCATAAACTTTGACCTCAATAATTCAAAGCATAAGTTGCATCTCATGCAACCATTTTCTTTGCATGATAGTGATAACGGGCAGAAATGCACGTTATTATAGTGCTAAGTTCTTAAACAATGTTGGCTTGCGTTGATAAAATATGTTAGACTGTGTCCAAAAAGCATTAAGTTTATAACATTGCGGTCGCATATGTTCATCACATAGAAACGGTTATTTGTGTATTTTTATGCAGAATATGCGGTGACGTAAGGTGAAAAGCGCGATCGCAAGAAATCAACGGTCGAGTGCAGCATTACCACAAGACTTTGCAGTGATTTGTGTTCGCAAACATCTGCTCAAGAAGGATTGCCGCATAGAGTCGGCACAACTTGGTGGGCGCATCTGGGTGAAAGGCATAATTAATCACGATGGGACAGAAAGCTGATGACGGTCGAATCCGAATTAAGTTGACAAGCTGCTAACGATAACAAAGTACACTAAGCTTTTCGGTGACAAAAATTCGGCGTATCAGTCAGACAAAAATTCACCTCGAAGTTCTATAAATACCGAAGGCATCCTTCAGAAAGGGGTTCACGAGTTCAGAGTTCAGCCAGTTCATAGTTTAGCCTTGTCCATAGTTTTTCTTTTTATTTTAAGGCAGAGCAAGAGAAGAGCCGAGACGCCGAAAGATCGCTCAGGGAAACTCGAGAGAGAACCCAGAGGCGTAAAAACCAGAGAGCAGGCCGACTCTCGCGAGAGCGAGACTATCTTTTGAACAAGAGTAGAAAAGACAGTGTAAAAGCCTGGGAAGCAAGAGATTGCTACCCGAATCTTTATTCTCTTCTTGCATTGTTATTTTGTACTTCAACAATGGAAGTTTTTATTCTACATTTGTTCACTCTCTTAGCATGAATGAGTAGCTAAACTTATCGAATAGGTTGAGAACAACTAAGTTAACA